>NC_072861.1:21856965-22177734 GCF_028858705.1 Grus americana | reverse complement strand
AAAAACATCAGGATTTTTGCATCTTAAAAGTCTTTTCTAACTTCATAAAATATGAGAATGCTTAAGAAAGAATCTGTGTGCAACTGTATAAATAGTGACTAACAAGCAGGAATTTTGTGGTGTTCAAAGGGAGCAAAACAAGCTGACGAGCGTGTGGTATAATGAGTTCATTTGCCTTGCAGCCTACCTGGTGCCCAGCGCCAGTTCGCCCTCCTTCAGACGTCGCTGGTGATGGGTCATGTGCTCCTCCACCCAGATGAGTGATTTTAAGTCAAAGGTCCAAAATTAGCTGTCTCAGACGTGCGCCAGCCCAAGGTTGGTCACTTCCTTATGGTATGGATGCTGAATTTCTATTAGGAGAAAATTCAAAGCATTTCAAAATGAAGCATTTTGACACTTTGAGTTGAAATCATCTCCATTTCTAAATGTCATTTCATTCTATATTTAAAATGCTACGAAGTTTTGAGAGCAAATCCAACCATGCATTCAACCAAACCAACATTTCTGTTCAAATCCTCATTTCCCAGAAAAATTGTAAACCATTTGTTTTATTCAGAACTAGAACAAACCTTTTCCCCAAAATTTTTCAACTGCCAATAATCCATTTTTATCCCAGATTTAATGTTGTTATAAAACTTCCTTACTGGAACTGCTGGAACATGAAGTTGTCATTAAGTGGATACCTTGCACTGTCACTAAAATTCATGCCGTTTTGTAATCCTGTAATTCCCCAAGCTCGTCTCGGGCTTCAGCGCCCCTGTCCGAGGGATGTTTACAGCTTATTCTTCCTCCGTAGGCAAAATTAACCCAAGAGCTAAAACTGATGAAAGGCACATTGCTGTCTGTCGTAGGGGGCATATGTTGAAATATGGCAGTGAAAAAAGCCAGCTATGCTCAAACCGCTGCAGAATCCCAGTGGAACGAGGCATGTGAAGAATATTTTATATTTAGTCAGAGGAGGGGAAAGGCAGGAGCCGGATGATGTTGGGTTTTTCGTGATGAACAACATTTCTAGGGAGAGCTCCCTGCCATGGGAAAAGTTCCACGCTTTATTTTTCTAATGAACAACTGTCTCCAGTGTTTCACAACGCCAGGTTGCTTACTGTGGAGAGCTGGAGCAAATCTGCTTTCGCTCTCGGTGTCCTTTTCAGCCTGCATAGCTTTATTAGCCAGGATGGGAAGAAGACTTGGAAGCCATAATCAAAAAACCACAACATCAGTCGCAAAAAGAAACTACATCGTCTTCCCAGGCTCTCCTGAGCTGAGAGGCTTCCTTTTGTCTTCACAGTCCCTGGAAGAACAGCCGTCCATCTGACTGTTCCTCGACTGCTGTCTTCACCTGGCTCTTCTGTATCTCCTCTGCTGTCCTGATTTGCACTTTCTCCCTGTGTCTGCAAGCTGCTAGTTGTGTGTGAGGCGAGAAAACCAGCGGTGCTGATTAAGGATGGAAACCAATGGCAGAGGGCTGAAAAAAGAGCGAACTGGTTCCCAAATAGAGGATCCATGCAAAACCTCAGGTTTAAGAGACATTTAAAAGCTGCACTGCACTTCTATAGATGGAGCAAGTCTCACTGAGCGGCGTACACCTCGCTAACGATGATGGGAATCGCATTCACGTATCCTGCTGCCTTCCAAGGGTATGAGCACTTGGATCCCATCAAATAACAGACTGTGCTGCTGCCTGTGAAGTTCCCCCCTTTGATTCTCTTGCTGAATGCTTAAGCCAGTGACTTGGCCAGAAACAGACTCATTTTCAAAAGAGGCAGTCACATTTCATTCCTGAATGCTCTCTCTATGTCCCTCCTGCCGCAGAGCGTCTCTGTGCTGGACCACATCACACTCCTCCCGCAATGGCTGCTCTGTCTTAGGTCTCCTCTGCTTCACGTGAGAAGGTGGAACAATGCTGCTTTCTGAGCGCCCCTCCAGAATGGAGGAGTTGGACATTGTTTTCTTTTCCTGTTTTGTTTTGCACAGAATAACTCCCCTCTATGGAGTCACTTCGGCTCCAGAAACAGACTATTAATAAACTTAACTGCTTTGGATAGTCCAAGCCAAACGCTGGCCTTAGAGGGGGAAAAAAAAAAAATCTACAATTGCATAGAGGTTTTTCATCCCTGAGAGCCTTCCAAAGCGCATGTAGTGATTATCCACCGCTGAAACGCCACCATCTCCGTGGTGGCACAGAGGAGCTGTTTAACACAACGGTCCAGTCTGCCCGTCCTGGCGCTTGGTTGAATGGAGGTCTGTATGCACAGCAGATGCTTTCTCTACATTGAATGCTGTTTGGTGGCTTTCATCAGCTTCCTTGAGGTCTACAAATAAATGGGCATATCAAAGCAGACAAGGAGGGGCCCTGTGGTTGAGGCACAGAGCTGGAAGTCAGGAATCTCAGCAGGAGGTTAAGACAGTCCTTTGGTATCAACATTTTCTCTGCTGGCTCCATCAGGTTCTGCAGAACATAAGCTTTAGGTTTTAAGAGAAAAACAGTTCAGTTATTTGGGAGTCTAAGGTCCAATTCAAGCAGCCAATCTGGATGAAAACACAGTTGTACCCTGTGCTGCCCATTCAACTTCAAATCTTACTCCAGGCACAGGATCAGACTCTCAGGCTGAAGCCACCTCTGATACGACCAAGGGTGTCCAGCAGCAGGCAACATACAGGCATCACAGGAAGAAGCTAAGAGCTACTTTGGTAGTGCATGAGATGATGTTTACACTATATGAAGGCAAGTACAACATCCAACCTACAGACAGGACCAGATCTCCCAAGGGAACAGAAGAGGAAGAAGACTGTGTGCCAGATCTTGCTCCAAGTGATACCTAAAGCCAATGGAGTCGCTCTGGATCTGTGCTAGAGAAGCCAAAAGCAGAATCTAGCACCAGTTTTGGAATGGGATGCATGTAAAAGTGACACACAGTTGTAAGGCCAACAGAGAAGGTTAAACACCGAGCACACGTGCCATTCTGGTATGGAGATCTGAAAGAACAGAGGGGTTTAGTCCTTTTCCTTTTTAAAACTTGTAAAATTAATAGACAACTTGGTGAAACAAGAAACGGTGCAAGCCAAGCGTTCAAGCACTCACAGTCCCTAAAACCAGCATCTTTCCCCCTCCCCCCCTCCCAAAATAGACTCGAGCCTAGAAATCGGTAATTTTTGAAACGACACGTCTTCCATTCAAAATCCCCAAATAACTACAGGTTTCGCTTTCTTCTACTATCTCCACCATCAAGAAAGCCTAGCAGCTTCATTTCGATATAATAACTGACTCTCCTTGGCATTAAAAGCCCCATAACCAACACTGTGGTAGGTCACCTCTATTCTCTTCCCTATTCTTAAATGAAATCATTGTTTGCGCACGGATCAGGGCTGGCACCTTCACCATGATCATTTGTACTTGCCCTTGACCTTCAGAACATATTGTTCACGTATTTCAGCTGACAGACTGGGAAAACGTTCCCCTCGCTCACCGCAGCGTGAGGCTTTGCTTCTTCCACCAGCTTCATGTGACTGATCTGTAGGAACTTGCTTTGGCACCATCAGATTAGTTGCTGTTAACATCACTTATCCTGTTGAAGTTTCTTCCCAGCGAGCAATGAAACATACCTAATCCAGGCAGATTAAAGAGAAACACGTTTCATCATCTATCCCTCAGCTTCAACCACTCCATGAGAAGGCTGGCTCCCTGGCAAAAGGCCTTTGGTTTTATGAATTGCTCATAGCTCCATCAGACTGAAGCAACAGTCGGCGTCCGCGATAGAGACACAGACTGACATATTTCAGATATATGGGGATGTTTAGCTGTGAAAACGATTTTCACGGTGGTTTTCCTCAAACTGCTGCAGATGCTTTGTACCCTGTAACAGCACCCAGCCCTAAGCGGCCGCTGCTTTCAGCACGTGCTTTCCATGTCCTGCTCAACCGTCAGGTCAGCCAGCCCCACAACTGCCGCTCCAAGCCCTTCTCCGGGCTCCAGTTGGGAGACTGGGAGATAATACTTTACATGGCCGTATCCAATATACAGCATTTCTCCTGTTTTAACCTGGTCCTCTAAGAAAAGAAAAGCTTATGTCGTTGTTCTCAGCAGATGCGTGCATATGTGCACATGTTCTCCACAACCATGGCAGGAACTTTTAAAATCACGGGTCAATCACCATCTGGTTTAGCAGCGGGGTGGCAAGCTCAGCTGTACCACATGTAACGGGCTCCATGAACGTCGCAGCCGGGAGGAGGACAGTCTCTGAGCATGGCTGCTGGGGAAAGGCCAAACTACAAGCTCAGAAGATGCGACACCGAAGAACCACTGGCAGGATAGAAATACTATGTCAGAAAAAGCTTGAATTGGAGGCTGCGTTTTCTTTGTTACCAGAAATCCAATCACAAGGTGAAAACATGGGGGAAACCAGAGCTTCTTTATTTCTGCTGCTCACGGAGCAAATTATTTTTATCATCATAATTAACAAAAAAAGGCTTTTCCTCCAGAGGTGTGGGGGAGTACCAACGGGTTTCTAAAAGCTCTCTCTGGAAAACACAGTGACCACTGACCGTACGTAAAACAATCTCCCTTGAGCCTGGACCTCTCCCCAGCGTTTCCCACATCCCTGATTTTGTCTGAGCCCTGGACTGCGTGCCCTCGGGGCAGGGGCTCTCGCCTGTCTGCCTGTGGCACCACCAGCTTCTGAGCTCCAGGAAAAACCCTGCCAGGACCATGGTATAAATCATAAATAGTGTCAGTGAAGTCTCCGCTTTTCTTGCTTGGCCACCACGAAGCAAGAACAGAGACAACAAAGACCAACTGCACCCTCCGATACAAAACAGAGCCAGTGCTGCTCCGTTCTGCGATGATACAGTGTGAACCAATTTAGATTCAAACCAACCTTTTCACTTGCCACCAAAATAAGCATATTATGGAATTGCTATCCTCCCCAAACCACAGGGTTGTTTTAATGACCTTCCATTTAAGCATTAAGGAGTGAAATGTCTAATCCTGTCGAGCGTGTAAGAATGTGACTCATTCCTTTAATGCTGTGAACTACCTCCTTTTTGGCAGCTGCTCCGTACGGCAACTAGTGCAGTCTTCAAAATGGCAGGGTTTGACTCTGCTAAATGAAAATGATAAATAAATTCTAACTGCAGGTAATACCTAATATAACATGTGTGTGTGCAATAATATTATTCTAGTTGCCAAGCAACTAACAGGAGGTGCGGTGAAAGAAAGAGATAAAACCTCCTGGATACAGGTACGCGCTTCATTCGCTTCATAAGGGACTCTGCCTGTGCTGGGTTTATCAGATCTTGCCTAATGATTAGTGCCAAGATCTGCTATGTCTGAATAAAAAGAAAAAGGTGATGAACGATTTACAGTAAATCAGGGCTGGATTCAAAATCCATAGAAATCCCTGAGAGTCCTGCCACTGGCAGCTCTGAGCTTTCCACCAGGCTGGAAGCAGACAACGTGATGGGAGAAAATGTAATGCTGTGGCTGTGGTCATCTCCTGCGTGGGTGGGTTCTGCTGCTGCAAATGGTGATGGTCTTGAAGTCAGCTCCTTAAACTCTTCCTGTGATATAAGCAGCAAGCAAACAAGCAGAAACAACCCATGGCTGTGCACCTATGTATGTGTTTAACTGCATCTGTTGTTCATGTAGCCACTTGTTTGTGCACATCCATGCACGCTGTAAGATGCTACTTGGGCAATTAATGGGGTGAGCTAGCCCCTAATGGGTTTTCATAAGCAGAACCCAAACCACTGAGACCTCTCTTGCAATTCTCCAAGCAACAGAGCTGCTGCCTTAGCCTTCCAGTTGAAAAGGGATAATTGCATTATCAGTGAGAGCTCTCAAGATCTCCCAGGAGATGTTCCGGAGCTAGCAGGATCAGGTCCTAAGCATGCATGATTCACTGAAATAAACAGTGGTCTGCGTGTTTGAACTTGGCTTTCAAATTTGCTCCCAGAAAGGAACAGCCCACACTCCACTGCATCAGCACTGGACAGGATGTCCATAACATACGGGTGGTTGTAACGTCTGATGAGACAGCTTTCTCCGGTAAGCATGTGTCATCCTGCTTCTTTCAGGTGTGAAAATGAAAGTTGAAACTCTAAAGTTGCTTCTAAAACCTGGCCTAACACGTGCAGATATACAGGCTCCCAGCAGGCATGCAAGAAGTGCATTTTTATTTGTTTTTCCTTTCTGGACACTGTTTTGGCTCTTCTCCTCTGCCTGGAGGAGGTGATGCACCAGACCCAGAGATCCGTGCATTGGATGTTAGAGCTAGTGCCATCCATCAGTCCCCCAAAATGATGCTCATTTCTTTTTGATATTAAACAATGCATCAAACCTGAGTTGTACATTTTAAGAAACCACTTAGACTTCTCTCCAGCTTCACAGAGCTTGTTAAATTGGCAAGCTAAAAGAAATCAGAAACAAACTCAGTGTGAACTCTCACAGTAATATTACTACAAAACTGCTGGTGTACAGTTACTCCATGGAAAACACAATAAAAATGAGTACAAGACAGCTTTAAAAAAAGACAGAGGAAGAAAAGCACGTAGCGAGAGAAGAACAAAACAAGCACCAAATAAATGCAGTGTAATGAGCCGAGACATGTTATTTACCAAGTGCAATGTTTGCTGCAAATGTCACCCCTTATTTTTCTCCCTATTTGCAGATCCGTTCAGTTAAGCTGAGTTTCACACCTACCACTTGTAACGTCCGACTATGTGGCTTGTCTGAACTTCTCGCCAAGAGGCTGGGCTGCAGCGGGACCTCCCGGCAGATCGACGGGGAACCGCTCGCAGCCCTGCCCCGGGTGCCTGCAGCAAGCAGCTGCCAATTAAGGCCTGACTCCTGGATTTAAGGATTTAAGGTTAAGGATTTTCAGTAGGAGGTTCTTCTGCGCCAATAGTTACGAATCTTCAAGGCTTTGTAGACATTTCTATCAGTCCTGGCCATCACTCAAATACTTGCAAACAATGACTAACGCGAGCCCACACATAGCTCTGATCAAGCACACCACTGTGCTCACCATCCCTTGCGAGGTGCCTGGCTGGCTGTCACACCAGGTTTGGCTGCGGGGATGGCTGCCTTCTGATCGAGAGATGATTTGTACCAAAAGGAGGCATGCACACGCCTGCTTTAAACCTAACTAACTCATATTTTAGCCCCAGGACCGGCTGCGAGCGTTACCCCAATGCTTGGCATGCACGTGGCCAGGTAGCCAGTGTGGAAATCCACCCTGCCGTGACAACACTGTTTGGGGCACACCAAAGACCAGAGAAAACCTGGGTCAACGTACACACGCTCTGGTCACGCCTCCGATGGCAGCTCTGACAGAGCGTATGAGTCACCGGGAAAAGATTAGAGGAAAGTTCCCTTCTGTTTTAATGAATGAATAAGCTCTAAGATTTTTCTAGGGTGTGGAAAAAGATAAGGCTTAAGGAGGAAATGCAGTTGTCTGTGTAGCTTTCAGGTCTACCTAGTGCTTTCAACGTTCCTAGAAATGTGGCATTTGATGGTATAACATAGAGGTGTCTTCAAATCGTGTTCTGTGCTATTTAACTGGAACTAGTGTACCTGAGATCCTAATTGCAATACGTCTCATTGGGGAGGGTTTGCAGGCTTTACGAAGGCCTTCGTGTACTGCCCAAGTCCTAACGGCCACATGGAAAAGCCTTTAGAAGGGTATTTCACTGGAGCTGTCTACATACCAAGAGGATCTGGTGAAGCTCATGGTGGAAGACCCTCTGCTGTGCCTACCTGAATCCCTGGAAGCCTGCAGAGACACCTGTGGCACCAGAAGCATCCCCCTCCGCTTGCTCCATGCCCCATGTAAAGGGCAGAGAGAGGCTGTGCCACTTATTCCAGTTCCCAAGCAGTAGGAGAAATAAGGAGTGGCCATGCAGGCTGAGATAGCTGATTTTTCTGGCTCACATCTCCAAAGACTTGGGTATTATACGGGTGGGAGGCCCATAGAAGAGCATCTCTTCGCATCTCCACAACAGGTTTGGGGACCAAACCCTAAGACCGCTACACAAAGTCTAAGGTAAGGAAGAAACTGGCCCACTCCCACCATATAATGATACACAAAGTTCAGAGAACAAACTGGAGCAACATGCAACTTGGAGACGTCGTTGTAAACGTGCTGAAGCCATCTTCCCTCTGCCCTGCGATGGCCTTCCAGGGCTCAGACCATTAGTGACTGGAGGCTGCCCACCTGCAAAGGCAGAGCCTGCACCAGTCTGCCGATGGGGACCCTGCCAACGCTTTCTCGGAGCAACCCCATGGAGCCCAAGTGGGTCCTTCACAGCAGATCATTTTTTTCTATTTTTGCCTCTACCACAAGCACGAGGTTTGAGACAAGTTATCACACGGGGTGTGCCGTGGCTGGGCAGGCTTCTGCCGGCCGAGGAATGCGGGGCAGCTCAGAGCCTGGAGCGCCGGCACCGTCCAAGGGGGTATGTCTTCTTCTGCTGGCATCGTATCTAGTCTTGTTCAAGAGAAGGTTAAAGCCCGGGCAGATAACAACGAGCTGCGTGTGGCTGTGACAGGATCTCTTACGCTGAACTTCTGGACTCCTTACAGTATGAAACTACATATTATCCCCTCACTGGCTCCACAAGATGTCTGTGAAAGATGCAGCCAGGAATACTCAAGTTCACCCACTGGGGAAACATTGTGTTACGTGAAGATTGCAGCCTTCTCCCCTTATCTGCGAGGCAGTTGATGAAGGGCCTGGCGTCAGTCTGGCAACTCTGATGGCTCCCATTTAGCACCAGCGAGAGCTGCCTATCAGCAGAAAGCTGGGGCAGATAGCAGACGGGACTATCTAATCACATACCTTTTGCATTAGTGCTGCCATATATTCCTTCCATTTACAATCAGGAGACTGGACCGCACTGAATTTTCACAGGAATGAACTGTCAACAACCCCATCCTTCCCAAGGCCTAAAAATGGGTGCTTTATCACAGAGGCCAGTAGACTTCTTTTCTTAGACTTCCAGGCAATGGCCGGAGCAGACTTGGAGCCCCCACGAGCGAGACATTAAGGAGACCTTTTTGAGATAACAACAGTTCACTTGGCTCTCTCAAGAATGCCTTATGGCTGTTCCTTTTCAAAGCCGAAGTAAGGAAACTAGCTCAATTAGAGCATATCAAGAAACTTTGTGTCTCCTGGTTTGTTTACCTTTTATCAGTGCTCTTAATATGCTTTCCTGCTTTTCCAAGAGGAGTAGGAGGGTTATGCTTTGTAAGATCACACTAGAAAAATCAAGCGAGAGGGAGATTTTTAAAGTAACAAACCAGAGTTCATAACAAGACAGCAAATAACTGCTACCAGCTTTCTCCTAGCTTGGTGTTACACTGCTTCTTGGTGCCTTGGTTTGGCTGCGTGATTAAATTTCATTTCAATTTTGCAGAAGTATATAGTTTTGTTTAACACACATGGCCAATCGATAATCACTCAGGTCGTGTTTAAATAGCCTGTGTAACTATTAGTTCTTTTTTAAGCCAAATGCCCATTAGGACTTGTCCTAAATAAAGAGCCCGGTAAAACATCTTCTGTAAGAATGGCATCGCAAAACATTTTTCAAAGCCAAGCTCTGACTCTGCAGCAGACCGAGAGAGTTCATCAGCTCTCAGAGCCTACATTATGCCATTAATTGCAGGCATAATTAACGATGGCCAAATCTCAAAAAAGTGCTAAATTAGATTTCACTTGAGACAAGCAGATGTATTTTGGATGACTGGATAAGGCCAAATCCTGCCTGCCACTAAAGCCTAGGAGTCTGGAAGGAGAATCAGATTTGCAGCCTTCACATGGCTCAGCTCTCCAAGCTGGAATCAGATGCTCACATCCCCCCAGCCGGAGATCTGGACACACAATTACCTTAAGTGCTTCTGAAAATAAAAGTTTTTGGAGGCTGGTTGGTTCATCCTACTTAATATATAAAGGTTTTGGTTCCTCCCACACCCTGCTCCTTCTGCAGGCGAGCTAGAAACCCTGCCAGTGTCCCGCACTGCCACACAGTTTCCCGATTCCTTTTGTACGGAGAAGGGAAAATAATAACAGAGAAAGGAGGCCAGTCCTCCCTAAAAATCTGATTTTGATCGAGCAAAAACCCTGGGTGAATGTTCAGAGGATTTTTTCATATTACAGTGACTTTGTTGATGCCTGCTGCATCCCAACACCCCAATGAGCCGTTCAGACCTTGATCTGTGATCTGTGCTTAGCTCAATTGGACATGAAACTTTATTGATTCATCTTTGGGACAGTTTAGGCAAAGGAGAACACAAAGCCTGGCCAGTGAAGTCCATCCTTCAGCTAGCTCGACTGGTAATTCAGAGGGATGGGCTATTCAATATCCAGTCTCACCCTGTCCCTCCAGAAAAGTAATTTTACTCATTTCCCACTGGGAGATAAAATGCAGGTCTGCTCCCATTCCAGCGCCCTTTGGCTGGAACACAAATAGCTTTGGAAACACTCTTATCTATGCTCAAACATCCTCTCAGAAAATAGATCAGCCTGCAAAGGGCTGTCTTGGTACCACTAAGCCTCTTCATAAGAAAAATGGGAGCTCAGCCCACAACCAGAGCTTTTCAAGGCAAGTTGCTTTCCTCTTAACACCACCATCCCACAGGCACAGAGGGACAAATGTTCCTAGTTGCAGGAGAAGCCTCTTACAACCTGCGTCCACACTGAAAGGAACTTACTCACACATTTTGGGGGGGTCCTAGCAGGTTGCCTCCTGAGCACAGTCATAGCAAGGTGATGCTGCACCCCCAGCACAGCCCTGACCATGCTCCACCAGGTCAGTTTATCTCCTGCCGGTATGCCTACAGCGCTGCCATTATCCGAGACAGCTTCTCTGGGATCCCCTGCTTCACACATGCTTGGCATTTTTTTTACAGCTCTTCTTAAAACCTAGGTGTAGTCTCAGCTGAAAAAAACAGGCTTATATCAATCACCGAAAGCAGAATGGTTCGGAAATGGGGGCAAGTTGAAACCTAGTCTTGAGCAGCTCGGGGCTGGCCGAGACGTCCTTGGGTTCGAGCCCCTGTGCTCTGCAGGTTTCCTGAACCTGACCTCATTCTCACATCGGTGACACTTGGCTCACGTGGGTTTAGATTTCACAACCAAAGCCTTGGCACCGCTCCTGTTACGGTGCCAGAAAGTAACAAGCGATCACTAACTACTGACACATCTGCTGCCTGAGGACATTCAAACCCTGCCTGCATAAACCATTATATACATTTTTGAGGGGGGAAAAAAAAAAAAAAAAAAAAAAAGAGTTTGGCCTTGCGTATCAGTAACAGTGAAATCCCAGCACGCTTCTCCTTTCCTCCATGCCAGCCAAACCTGCTCCCTCACACCTCTGCAAAGGGGCTCTGGGATCTGGCAGCGATGACTGCCAGCGGACAGGCGTGTTTGGGTGACTGTCCTGCCTGGCAATGTGTAGGGCCAGGCTTGGACCGAGCTGCTGACTCGGGTTTTGGAGCCCATCTTGGACTCCTGGCTCCGAGAACATCGAACATGGGGATTTCCTCTGCCTGTATCGGAGACGGAGCGATGGGAGCGCAGTGTGAAGGCAGAGGCAGGCATAGGCACTGCGGGCAGCGGCTTGGTGAGCCCCCATCGTCATGTCATAGCAAAGGCTTATCCTAGGCTCATCCCTAGGCTTGTCCTTAGTGTATCCCAGGCTTATTCTATCATAAAGGAGCAGGCAGGGCCTTCACAGCCTGAAGGAGATGGCCACGGGGGTGAATAAGTGTGCTATAAAAGGAGAGGCAGAGCTGTTAGTAGAGACTCCTCCGAACAACTCCCTTGCCCAGTCTTGTGCTGGGGCTGTTCACGGCACGGCCGCTGCCACCCCAAGGGAACAATTTGTTCCCGATGGTTCCCAAATCCCCTGCCCGATGCTTTGCCCAATGGTTCCCAAACCTGTGGAGCATCAGGAGCCTCTTGCAGACAACTGCACGCCCCGGCCAGCCCCTAAGGGAGAGCAGTGGGACAGGGAGGTAACTTTTTTGGTTGATGGCAGTTTGCAGATGAGCTGCAGGCTCCTTCCCATGGCCTCCGGGGTCACCGGCAGCTGCCGTTTGGGAACCACGGCTCTGCGTGTTGCAAAGATGTATTTCCACCACCCTGCACTCCACACACTGGTGTCTTTAAAGGCTGACACGTTGCAAAATCAGAACAAAATGTTTGCAGCGTGCTATCAAACCTCAGTGGCTTCATTTATCCCCACAGGACTGGTGTAAATGGTCAAACAAGATAGCCGAGAGCCAGGCCCACCGCCTCTTGGCCTGAAGCCCGGAGAGCAACGCTCAGTGCGATTTTCCATCAGCTCTATTTATGAGTTGTCTCTCCTCAGCTCTGGAACTACCTTTGTCCTTTGACAAAAAGCCCGTCTCCGAGTATTTCTGAGGTTAATCACTCTGGTGATGGCATTTTCTGGTGAGACACGTAGTCGTTGCTGTCACCTCCGATGAGCTACAGACTTGCTCCGACCCGCAGGAACACAGTGGTGCTGGAGCGCGATGTCTCTGCTGGCACGGTCCCTGCACATCCCCAGCGGCTGTGGGATTGCAAGCAAAAAATGCAATAATACCTTAAAATTTGCAGGATTTCATCTGCCCTTTAAAGAAACATCAGATTTTTTTTTTTTCCTTTCATTTAATAACATGGATGAACTTGCCCGGATCACCCACTTGTGCAGACACTGGTCTGAGCTATTTAGAGAAGGTTTTTTTTTGCTTTGACAGGTACCTCTTGCACACCTGCACTGTACATCTCCATGCTAGAAAAGTATCTCCTCAAGTGCTTATATCCCAGAAAATAGAAAGGTCTGAATCACCCCCTGCATTAGGTAGAAGATCATCATTTCATTTACTTAATGGAACACATTTTTACGGGGCTTTCACCCTATCTTTGAAATTGCAAGCTGCTTTTTCTTGGCCATATATTTCATGCACTTTGTTTCCTTATCACACCATATAATTTTCAGACAAATGAAAATCTGGGCTTTCACTTGCACAAACACTTGGACATAAAAATCTTGCCATTGCCAAACGTATCCTCATAGTTGATGGTTTTTGTAAGGTCTTAGTCCTGGGAGACCCGTGAATATACCAGAATCTCGACTTTCATTTTTTTTCAGAAGTAATTTTCTAGCCTTCACGGTTACAGAGAAAAGCATAAAACCCAGGAACCCCAATAATGCAAAAGGGACAAGGCAGAGAAAAAGAACTCCCTTGTTACAATTTAAAAGAATATGCATTTGATGGATTTTTAAGGGAATCTCGTGAGTTGGGGTTGGCAGAGGCTTGGGAACGCAGCCCAGGACCCCGCTCCAGCACCTCCGTTGGAAATAGGGTCCAGTGCAACACCCACTCCCCAGTGGGGGTTCTCACCCTGGGAAGTACTTCACCACAGTCTCCAGACATCACCATTTCCAGGCTGTTTTTCAAGTTGTTACAAAAACTAAAGATGCATTGTATGTATCGGAGTGCCTTTGCCAAGATAAACTAACTCATAGATGCCTTTTTTTCTTTTCTTCCAGGCATTCACGGTCAAACGAACACAAATATTAACAATCCTTACGTTAGACCCAAACTTCTGTGAAATAATAAAAGAAGGTGACACTGTAACCCTGCGTCTTAAATCATCTGTGTAACGCACTCACATCTATCTGCTGCTTTCCATCCAAAAGCGCTGGTAATTAATAGGTAAGTGATAAGACAGTAATAATTCCAGGAAGCAAAACATTTAATTTTTATGAA
Source organism: Grus americana (assembly GCF_028858705.1). Classification (NCBI taxonomy): domain Eukaryota; kingdom Metazoa; phylum Chordata; class Aves; order Gruiformes; family Gruidae; genus Grus; species Grus americana. Next base: position 22,163,960 of record NC_072861.1, on the reverse strand, counting down.
AGACTGCAGTACTGGTTGCTTTCCCTAGAGTGATTTGGTAGCAAAAAGTTCGTTGCTGATGCTGAGTGGCGGTGGGAACTGGAGGTCAGTTGTTGCTTTGTTGCAGACCTGCTGCAGCCCACAGGAAGGGAACTATGAGCCTGCACGCCCAGGGTGCAGGGGGCAGGGTGCAGGGTGCCTGGCCCTCCGTCAGCGCAACACCGTTCACATTGGGCAGGCGCACTGAGGGGGCCTCTAAAACAATGGCCTTATCCCTGGGACGTTCTAATTCAACGGTGTAGGACAGAAAAGGTGGAGAGGACGTTTCACGGGTGTGCCGGAAACTGGTATCGAGGATCCGTATCTGGCTTTACACAGCTTTACGCAAATTTTGCACGACTTGACACGAAAGGCAAGGCAAAGCCATGAAGGTGAGAGCATCAGGGTCTCAGCACAAACATATTTCAGCCTCGTATTTTCACATGCAAACCTCCCAGGTCCCTTTCTGCTGCCACGCAACTCGGTGGGAGCAGAATCTGCTTGCTCAACTCCTGAAGGGTAATTGTAGGCTCATAACGTGCTGGCATGTGGGTTGGGACGGTAAGTATGCGTGGAGGTGCCTCTGGAAGGATGTCACTTAGGAAACACCCCTTTAGCCCACAGAAGCGCTGTTCAACAACAAGAATTCCTTCAGATCTATATTCATTCAAACTCTAAAGCCACATTTGTTGCTATGCCAGGCAATAAACCAGAATTTACGCATCAGACATCTCAGATTCCTCTCCCTCCTTTCCCAAGAGCAGTATGAGGGGGACAGTTAATGATGCTAGTTTATGGTATAAATATTTTGACAGAATATATTTTGATACCATAAATTTTAACAGTTCTGGCTGGTTTTAAACTCTGTTTTTCCCCAACCAGGAATCTGTGTGGAGTAATAATATCTGAAGTGTTTCTTAAGGAGCATAACCTGTCCCTAGGAAAACATTCTCCTTCCCTTAAAATAATATTGCTTCGCCTGACAAAGAAACTCCAAATGTCTGCACTTGCGAGGCTTACATGGCTCAAAGTTCTTTTATTCTGTCTTTAGGTGAGATCTTGTGATCACTTGTGTGTAGGACCACTTGCTCACAGAACACTCCTGGTGGGATCTTGTTACCGCACCAGCCGTGTACCTCTGAAGCCCTGTAGTAACCACCTCAACAACACCCTTCCAAAGCGCGTTCCGCTTACACTTGGGAAAACAAAGCGAAAATAATTGACTTGCCCAAGGTTGTGATGAAAGAAAAGTTTTAAGGAAATGAAGGAAGAAACTCAGCATCAGTGTCCCAGGAGCAAGACCTAGAGATGGGTTTATCCTATTCCTGAATCCAGAAAGAGCAGTTAGGATGCTAACGCTGCTACGTTTCTGATTCTTTAATGCAGGGCAGCCGTTTTGAACATACATCTTGGTTACTTCAAGTGACAGCATAACCTGTCGTGTCGAGCCCACTGACCAAGGTTTGTTTGTTGTGGAGTCAATGACAAACTGCCCTTGGCTTCCATGGGAACCTCGGGGCGCCGAGACGGGAGGGCTCCGAGGATGTGAGAAATTACGCAGCACTCAGTCTGGGAATGTGTCCCTGCCATAAAACTGGCACCTTCACCTGCCTGCTCGCTGCCTGGGGCAGCAGGATGAGGTTGGCTTTGCAAGGCTTTCAGCGAGACAAGCGCTCTCAGTTTAGCAGAGAGAAGGGAAAGCTCTTCCCACCGAGCCCGCAGTGTAACTGGGCATACCTACGACTGAGCGAGCTTTCAGCTTGCCTGCTAAAGAAACCATCACCCTGCATGTCTGTCCGCAAGGCGCTCGGTCCCTCCTCGCACACCTTCTGAGCCCACTTTCCCATAACTGAGAGGAACAGAGACCTTGAGACCTCAAGCAGCTGCCCTGCAGCGTGGGACAAGAGGCAGATTCGTGTCCCCAAAGGGTGGCCGGGAGCACACGGGCAGTGATTAGCACCTTCTGCTGCCTGTTTGCACACGAGTGTGCAAGGGAGCGGCAGGGACTGAGATGGGCAGACCTTGGGAAATAATCCAGCACAGGTAGGATTATGATAGGGAAGTATGCAAGAGACTGAGACTACAAATCCCAACGAAACCAAGCTTCATTAGTGCCACTTCTTAATGAACAGCATGTTTAATTACTCAGTTGAAAAGGAACAAGTTTAGAACAACTTTCCAATATGTTTCTTGGATGTCATTACACCGAATGGGTCTGTTAATGGCATGAATTTCAAACATCCCACAAGTGAAGTTTAGCTAGATTTTGTGCTATAGACAGCGCCAGGACTCGTTTCCCACAGTGGAGCTTAAATTCTTCGCAAAAGTACGATTAAAATTCTCAGATTGCACTAAAAACTGCTACAGCTTAACCTTTTGCAACAATTTTTCATGGCCACATTTTTCGCTTTCCTAGAAAAAAAAATAGTATCTACAAACAGCAGGGCCTATGTCAATCTTCAGACGTGCCAGCTCAGGGCTGAGAACTAGATAGGCAGAAAAATGTTGCTGGGAGAAGGATCTGGCCGTATCTGCTTCCGAACTTTCCCATGCACAGAAATGAAATGTGGACCCCGGCACCTCGGTGTCTGGCTCCAGCTCTAAAGTGGTTTCCACTAGTTATAGAACATGCTGACAGCCTCTTCAGATAAGTAGGGCAAGGCAAGGGCACTCGGGCGCTTGGCAGCCAGAGACTCAGGCGTCCTGCTTGGGTGGCTTCAGGAGCAGCTTTTGAACCCCAGTTGCAGTGTCTACGAACAATTCCTCTGCTGAAGGCACCTGACCCATAAATCCCTTCGGTAATTTAAAGCTCATTAAACTCTCCAATCAATAGTGCAGGACACTTGGAAGCTCTCAAATCCATTACTGTAAAAGTAAGAAGAATGGGAAGGCAGTCACTGTTGAACGTGAACTGACTTCCATGTCTGGTCGCACATGTAAATGGATTTCAAGCTGTCCATCCATCTTAGGTTTTTACACCGTTGCCCATCATGTGGTTCCCCATATCAAACACTTTGTAATGCCCAAACCTTTCATGGCATTCATGGAATTTCTCTTCTTTTTCTCTCTTAAGGATAAAATTTCAATGGGATCTGGATCTCTCAGTGATTTTTTTTTCAAGTGAGTTCAAATACTTCCGATTAATTTTAAATTTATTTAATCACACATTTAACCATGCTCTTTCAGGGAGGTGGAGGAGGCAGAGATTTTCAGATAGCTCTGATTTGGAGACAGATGCAATTTTGTCTCTCTCTGCAGAAGCTTGCACAACTGACCATTAGCAAAATTGTTGGTGGCGTCAGGATGGTTATACCTGTGTTTTCAGGTCTCCCTGACACCATTACGGTACTTCCATTTCACAACCGACGCGTCAGTTTTGAAAGTGTAGAAATTGCTTTATAGTACTATAAAGGTCTGCTTGAGATAATAGCTCGTTTTTATCAAGTAAACTCTCTTCCCCCTGTTAAGATATTCCAGGGAAGCAGGCAGGTGCCTAGAATTGCTGTGACATTCCTGCCCCAAGATCCCCGATGTCTGCGATGGTGTGATGTGACCAATGTTTGAGTGGCCAAGTGACACAATGACACTTTTTGGAGAGAAATAAGTAGGAAGGGATTCAGAGCCTTCGGCAACCCAAGGCTCTGGCAGGGCAATGACCACAAAAGGGGTTTTGCGTGTCAGTTTGGGGCAGGAGCTGCTTTTTCGGATGGTTTCCCCATCCGCTCAGGACACGCTTGCACCGTGTCGTGTAGCCAGGACTCCCTCTTGAACAAACACTCCAGAAACGTGTCGGCAGAGTGGGGGCAGAGGCTGTCACAGGGTATTACTTCCATCCTTGTAATGTTGCTGAAATAGAAGTAGAGGCTCTTTCACACACACAAATTGTGCTGTAGTGTAAACATAGCCTAGAGGAGCCCACTCGAATTTCAAAGCTACACAGAGAAGTCCATCAGCCTCACGCAGTATTTTGCCCGCACACACATACGCACACACTTTTTTAATGACAATGAAAAGAAAGCTTCTGCCTAACGATAAAACAGAGTGGATAAGCGCTGGTCTGCCTCTGCTCCAAGTAATCTCCCCGTAATCAGCCGGACAGCCTGAAACGGAGGCGGAAAACAGAGCATGGGGCGATGTCTTCCCCTACAAAAAACTTCCCTGACCTGGTGCCCTTCCAAGCAGACGAAGACGTTTGCTGACTGTCAGCATCGGCCCTGGCATGTTCGAAGACTCCGGGCAGCCCCAGACCTCTGCACTGACGCTAACCACACGCAGGCACCAAGGTTAGAAAGATGGTGAGTCCTTTGCCCTGGTCTCCGGCTCTTCTGAATGAAGGTCACACCATAACCACGCTGAGCTGCTCAGCAGAGACTGCCGGTGGCTGCGGTGTTAATGTGCCCTGGGTTTAAAAGTTACCCAGTCTTCAGATGCCTCTTACCCAGCTTCAGAAATATGATTCAAACCAGAAGACTAATATCTTAAGAAAACTCAAATTAGTCTGAGACAGCTTGGTCTCAGATTGGGGATAATTGCTACTGGTTGATGGTCTAAACTTTTCTGCTTTGAACTCATTTTTCCATTGCTTATTCATCTCCCCAAACTGTGTCTCCCACTTACGACACAGTGCATTTTGGAGAGGGAAGGAGCAGGTCCTGAATTGCCAGCACCTCCCTCTGCTCACAAACTCTGCATCTCCACGATAGCCCGGACCACGCGATGGAGGAGCTGGCGTGACAGAGCGTTTATTGCTGGAGCAACAGAGTAAACAGAATCCGGCATCAATCAATGCTGTTTAAAAAGTTTATTACATTTCACATCTGCCATTAATTGACAGCAGGGCCCTCAGGTTTGGAAGGCTTTTCTATTTTCTTTTACGTTGGTGTGTAAGGGGTTTGCACATTGTTAAGGAGGGTCTCGTCCTCGCTGTTCAATTTGCCCTCTGTTCGAGATGAAACCTCCCAAATTTCCCCGGTGTGAGACAAAGAGGTGTTAATGAGAGAAAGGCAAAGGAATGAATCACAGCCAGCCTGCCAGTACAGTCTGCTCTTGGGCTGTGTAAAGAATGTAATGTTCATGGGGAAGTGGCTGAACTGGTTTCTTTTGCTGAAAAAGGCCCTAAGAAGAGCTGGAAATGTTTTTGTAGAGCAAATGTCAACAATGCAAGACTCTCCCCCTCGTCTCCTTCAGCAGAGACCCAACGCAAAGCCACGGAGAGGCATGTAAGGCATAATTCAAAGCAGGCTATTTAAATCTCAATTCAGAACTACACTCATATCAAGGAAACTTAATTATCTGTATTTTAACATCTTATCTCCGATATGATTTCTCCAAACAAACAGCAGTCTGGAAACAGCCAGTAGATAATCCACCCAATCTCTGGTATCTCAGCCGGGACAGTCAGCGCCTGGGGCAGGGGAAGGAGATCAGGGGGTGCCAGGAGCGCCCGATTCCCAAAGGGACATGCTGGACTCTTGCCTTGACACCGGGCATCATCTCCTGCCGAGTCCCTGGGCTGGCAGGGCTGGAGGCACTCCTGGGTCCGGCCAGCATGGAAGAGGGCTGCTCGTACGGGCAGAGCATCGTGCCCCTGCACGAGGCCTTCCGCAGGCTTAGCAAGAGCCACCGTCCCCGGGTTGCTGTGCGAAGCAGCGATTGCTGAAAGAAAAGAGGCTCTACGGTGCTCGGCGTCAAACCCACCAGCGCAGGACGCTGCTGCAACCAGCCAGCTGAGCACGGCCATGGGCTAAGATGCTCCTGCGTGTGTTACCAACATGATAACGCCCCTAAATTCATAAGGGAGAAATCACATGCGAGTAAGCAATTGTGGAAATGTGGAGGATTTGGGAAAAAACCCAGTTTTTTCAGCACCCTTTGAAAGTGCTTTTTCTGGATTTCATGTTTCACAACCAAGAGTTGGGCAACAAATTCCCATTCTAATAGCTCAGCAAGAATAAAGACTGGATCCTGGGTCTAATATCTCTAGCCCTTCAGTAAAGATGGGCTCTCGGACACTCCCGTAAGGTCAACAAGCTCTCAGAAAGGAGCCTAGAAGAAGTTTGGGGATCGATACATTTCCTCAATTAAAATTGTCCCCCACACAATATTTTTCTCATGCTACATCCCGAAGACAAACACCTTCCTACAATCACATGAGAAGTGCTGACCTAACTCTGGCTCCAAGGTCCGGTCCTACTACATCAGTGGCGAAACTCCTTGTAATGACGACAGTACTAATGACTAATTCTGATAATAATTAAATGTCAAGGAGAACTTTTCATCCAAAATGATACCATAAGCACTAGCTAACATTTTGCAGATAGACGGAACAAAGCGCGTGGATGTTCACCCGTGTGTAACGTTTCCTGTTTTTACACTTGCCAAACGGACCCAGAATGGGATAGTCCTGTAGAGCCTGGATAAAAGATACGGTCCCCGGTGCTATCTGAGAGCCAGCTCTTCCTTGAGTAAAAATTCTGTTTAAAGACCAAACTTCAAGGGTTCATGTTACATCTAACCTGTAGCAAAACTTTTGCTAGTATGAACAGGGCTGAACCGCTCCAGTCCTGTCCCCAAAACCTTTTAACTGAGAGTGAACAAGTTCTACCAGAGGTAGAAGTGGCCCCTTGCTCTGTGCTCGTTCAGCAAGATCCTCATCCAAATCCTCACCCCAAATCCTTGTGTACCTATGGGCTGATCTACCACAAAATCTTCAGAAGGCATTTTCATGAGTATAGGTCATCTGATACATATTTGTATTTATTTACTGGTTTTCTAGATGGAAAATGCAAATCAAGAAAACGGGAAATGACTGATTTTGACCTCATCCCCAATGCTACACTTGTACAGAACTGGAATGCGGACCCACAATTTATTTTTTTTTTAGATAGGACAGAGAGCAAGGGAATTCCTCTGAGACTTTCCCAAACCAACACACTTCCTAAAAATAGCTGCACAGATTGTTTTTTTGGCCTGAGGTGCATTGCATTTTAATGGTAGTATAGGGAAGGATGCATTTTTATGCAGCAACCTCTTGATCTTATGAAAGATCATTTCTCAAGAGCCACCACTCCCTGTCCCACTTTAAAGGTTCGTTTTCTTGTTTGTTTGTTTTTGCAATCTCTGTCATTGTGTTCACCAAGTATGATAATGAACACTTTACTGAAAGGTGTGATGGCTTTCTCTGCAAGTTGTCCTGATGACGGATTTCTCCTGAAAAGAGCTCACAATAATAGAATTTTGGAGAGTCATGAGGCGAGAAGCAAATATCTGGTTCTGGATCTCGGCAGGCTGCTTTACCCAACAAACAGTGCAATACTGAAACTCTGGAGCTCAGGACCACCCTGACACCTTGCAGCTCCCATCCATCTTGATCTGTAGGCAGCCCAACTTCAATTCCAGCTCAGGCTGAAGCTGTCACCTTGCCACCTTGCAGAAGATCCCAGGAGCCTGTCCAGGAAGCCTTGGGCTAGTGGCTTCCTCTTGCCACCTCTCTGCTGGTGTCAAATCCCTGTGGTATCACCTCAAGGGCTGATGAGACACAGGCAAAGACGCTCCTCAAAGTTGACTGTTGCACCTGAACATGCAGTTTTCTTCAGTGTAGGGGAAAAACTGGTCATCGTAGAATAACCCTTGAGAGAAAGGCCTTGCACTCTAATACAGTGATTTATTTGGTTATTTGTTTGTTGTGATCCACCTGAAGAATTATACAGTAACCTATAAAGTGGGAGAAATACACAAACCACAAACTTGCATTTTCTTTTTTTATGATGATGCACAACTTGGAAAGGGTATGTAAGTGAGTCCCAAGCCAAGACTCAACCCACCTAACACAGACATTTCACAAGCTTATGAGTCTGGTCACCTTAGGCTCCCTCCACAGTAAGTGGAGAGCTGTATGCATCTCCAGTGGGCACTGCCTAATTCCTTAATTACTCCCTAAGATCTTAATGAATCCCTGGAGGTGTTCACCTGCATTCCTCCACTACAGAGGGAGCCAAGAGCAACTACATTTCTACTTCAGGCATCCCATGCAATGAAATGCCTAAATAAGCGTTGGATGAATCCACAGAAGTGCAGAACCGTGCAATGAATTTTGTTTATTGCCCAAGTTTGGACTCTTTCCCTGCAGCAAACGATCTTCTCACTGTTGAACTTTCTATGGCAATTGTCTCAGCAGAAGAGTAGCGCTGAAGCATGGGACACTTGGCAGCAGAGTGGGTAAAACAGTGTTCCTCCACAACACCTCCCAGATTCACTTGGGATTTGTCCCTCTGAAATAGTTCTGCTGTTCCAAAATAGCGGATTGGATCCTTCCATCAGAGACAACACTAGGTGTAACGGGATGTTACAGAGAGGTAAATTCAAACACATTGCCCCAGCCCAGGGTCTGACCTGACACAGAATCAATTAGAAAGAGGGGAAAGTCAAACACTTAAAAAATAAGTTTATTAACTTTTCTGCAACTCCATATTCCTGTGCCAGTGTGTGCCAGATTCTCTGGTGATGGGTGCAGGACACCAAGCATTGTTCCCAACTCCTTCTCTACCATTTTAGCTGCACTGTCCCTTGTTACCGAGCATTGCTGGTTTGGTTGGTACCCGTCCTTGGCTGAGGTCAGCTATCCACCTGATGAAATGGGCTCTGAACTTGATCTTTTGCTAGATTTATCCTCCAAGAAGATCTTTGGGCTTCCTCCTCCATTCTGTGCAGCTCAGTGAGGAATGGATGAGATCCAAGCTAAGTGGTGAGGTCTCCTGAACCCGGCTGGAAATGCTTCCCAGCCCGGTGGCTCCAAGGGACCGAGCAGATTGGAGCTTTTTGGCAGTGAAGGGCTCAGCTCTGCCAACGGTCCCAGGAGTTCTCTGTCCACATAAGACTTTTGGTGGGACTGCTGTGCCACGTGCATTGCTGTGCTTTGCTCTACCTGTGGGATGGCAGGTCGCCATGGTCAGAAGTTCCTCCTCACTGAACTGTTCATCACATCTCCAAGGAAAATACCCTTTTTATGTGCTAAATGCAGCGTCTCATTCCAAATGTAACAAATTAAAGTGTATGAAAGTTTGAAAATACCTTAAATGCTAGGATAAGCAAAACTATAAAAAGCTTAACGCCACAAATCAGGGACCATACTGGAACAGGATCCTTTAAGGGAGCCTGAAAAATCTGGGGTTGTCTGGGTTAGGGGATCATGATTCCTTCCCGTTGTTACTCCCCAGCATCAATTAATGATCTGGGAACAAGTGTGAGTAGCTTCTGGATTTCTGCTGTTGTCTAAGGCGTTGGGTTTGGGTTTTGCTGGGGGAATTTTTGTTTCTCCAAACTCTGTATTCCCAGAATGTATTTTAAAATAGTCCCTGCCACGACAACGTTCTTTGGGACTTCAAAAAAAAGTTCATTACAGTGAATTCAGGTTGTTTGCTTCTTCACCGCTCACCCAAAGTGCTTTTTTCTTGTGTGTTTGCTCAGAGCTGTTGCCAAAATGATCTGCACAGCGCGCCACTAAAAATGCAGACTTCTGAACCGTAAGCTGCAGTTTGCACAGTAATTTATGTCGGGGTGGAAAGCGCATTTTCCCATGCAGAGAAGGACAAAAGAACATCTTTACAAAATACTGAGGGTATTTGTGTGTGTGTGAGAGGCTCAGAACTGCTTCCTTAGCATTCCTGCTGGTATTCATAGCACAGAGATCCAAACCACGGTAACTCATCTTTTTGATGAACCTAGGTTATTTCAATCCTCAATAAAGCGATATTGCTTCTGCTTTGCCTCATTTGCAGACAGTTGACTTTTTGATTCTTTCACACTATCTTGTAATTCTGTCGTACCGTTCCCGACAAAATAGCCCCAATTTGTCACAGGCATCATCAAAACTACATAAAAGGTGCCCCATTACTGCCTCTGACAGCCAGGCATTTCTACAAAACCTCTGAGTGCTATAACTTCGTGTCCACAGTTGGTATTGCAGATTCTGAGTAACCCTCTAAATTCAACCTCTCTAGACTAGAAAATACATTTACCGAATATTTCCTTTTTAAAATATTTTTCTGTTTTAAAACAAAAATGATGTGTGAAATGAGTCACAAGCTTATTATTAAAAAATCAAGATTTATCAACTAAGAAAATACTGAAAGTACCCATCCTTTCCCTCTGCACGATCCATGCAGACTCCATACGCAATAACGTCCTTCCCGTGCTGGGCTGCAATGAAGATCCATAACGCTGTAATCACAGCAGCTTCTCCAGAGTCCTTCTCTATCTTCTGGGATGAAGAGCATGCTAGAAACTCAGGAACCGGCTCTTTTTTGCCCAGTGTCTGCAGGCTGCAGTCCCCAAGCACTGATGGAGGGAGGACTCGGTATTCTGGTACACAGCTTGGGTGAGTTACTCTGAAGAAATGTGTGACACCAACCCAGAAGCTCTCTGCCATGCCCATGTCTCTCATGTGCCTTCTACATGATGTTCTCATGGTCTCAGGGTTCTGCAAAGCCTTCAGCATTGGACATTTTTGGATGTTTTGGCCCTTTACAGAGTTTCTACTTTTCCGTACAAAAAGTGACACAAAGATTAGCCCTGAAAACACCAACTGTATAATATGTGCATAGCACCAAGTCTCAATGCCTCCTGTATTTCACTGGCAGAGTTTGAAAGCGTGCTCGAAAGCCTTCAAAAGCATTCGATGCACTTATCAGCAACAAGAGTCATGCAGTGATATACCTGAAAAAAGTTTTCTCCTAACTTCGAGAGAGCTTATGTCAGAAGAGCCTCCTAACAACTTCGAAGCATGTTGGTCCATCCCCACGTAAAGGCACGGTCTGACACACAACCCATCCCTGAGCCAAGCCCGCTTGAAGCACCACGCAGCACATTGCACCGTACCCATGGTGTGACAAGCGTCTGTTGCATGAGGCACCAGAGAAAAGAACTTGTGCTTCTCCCCCCCAGTTTTATTGTCTAGTGCAAGATATCATTTGTGACACCAATTTTCTTTCAGTGTGTTTGCATTATGAGGTTCCTTTACAAAGAGGAATTATCAGGTAAAATTCAGTTAATGAGACAGAGAAATATTCAGCCAGTCTTGCAAGTGAGAGAGGTGAAACCAGAATTGCACAGGGAATACATATTAGAAGGAGGCAGAGGCACCAAATCCTCATGTCCTCAAATGCTTTCGTTAGATATCGTTTGGCGATTGGTGCTGGGAACATAAAACTAGAACAATTGGGGAAGCAAAAAAGAAAAAAAAAAACCCAAAGGGAAAATCAGAAGTAGGAATTTTAAACAGGAAAAGCATGGCGTCAGGACGGGCGGAAGATAACAGAGTGCTCTGCTGAACACACAAACAAACAAAAAATAACAGAGACAAACTGGCAAAACATTCCTTTGGCTGACTTAACCACTGCTCTGCTACAGTCACAGGTCTCCAACCAACACTGTCATTTTGTCACTGCTCCAGCATCCTTCCCTGCAGATAAATTTGAGTGGAAGGGATCTCTGCTGTTATAGGGGCTTGGTAACAAAAGAGCAAGAGAGAAATGTCAAGAGCAAAATGAGTAATAGTTCCCCTCTCGTTAAATGAGGATAATACCTCTGACCTCTCTGTGAAGTACTTTAAAACTCATTAGTAAAAAGTTCTAGATAAAGGGTAGGGCATATCACTGTTACTGCTGACTGCGGCTGCTTCCACAGAGCAAGGTTTTCCCTTTAAAATCCCATCCAAACCGTGATGCAAAGAAACGAGATGACTGATTTGTCCCAGGCTCGGTGCTACAGGAAAGCAAAATGCCGCAGCTCTGAAGACCAGCACCGCTCCCTCCCCTCCCAACCCTGCTGCATGGGCCAGAAAAGCCAAATCCCATGAAGGAGAATCCACAGCCATGTCCCTGCTCCTCCTGTTATCCATGTCATGCTGCCCTACCAGCAGCTTCTGGGACAGCACACGCTGGAAGTGTCGAGCCAAGCAGAGGCTTAAGCTGCTTTTGCCGAGGTGGCTGTTGCGGCTATGTCACTGCTGTGAACTGAGCAGCAAGCGTGGGGTCCGTCATCCCTCTTAAGCGCTCCTTCTCGCCCGTCCTGGCGTGTGATGAATTATCCCGACCTGCTGCCGCAGACCTCCCAGCTCTTGTCTCAGCACAGCAACGGCACTCACAATCTTCTGGGGAACAGGCAGAAATCAAGGAAAGATCTAATGGGAATGACTGCTCATATAATTAAAGTTTGGGTTACTTTAAAAGACTGAAATCATCTAGAGACCTCAGCAAATCACCCTGAAGAGATGAATAGCAACCTTCAGATCCACAAGCCCTACTGACAGCCATCAAGCAGAGATGAGGACAGAGTCCATGATCTCCTGGGGAATGTGGAGTTTATTCCAGTTACTCTAATTGTTCGTAACACTATTTCCCAAATAGCTCTGCATTCTCAGGAGATGAAGAGAGGATGGCTGTTTATACCGCATGTGATAACTAAACAGTGCTGGAGAATTATCTTATCTTCCCATCAGGATTCAAATGCGGAGGGTTCCTTTGTAAAGCCCAAACGAGCCCCCTGGAAGTTTTCCCAAACATTGTTTTACACATTATTTTATCCACGGAAGTTAAAGGTCTCTCTTCAAAGAATGGGAAATGTATAGTGTTTTTCTCTTCAGATCTCCGTGAGAAATCATCCCAAGTGGAGAAATCGGTGGAGAGCTGAGGTCCCTCTCTTGTGCCATCAATTGCTCGCACTGATGGCAATTATATGAAGCCAAAGCCTGAAATTTCAGCTGTCAAACACAAGAACCCCATTATCCATGCACGAGAGCTTCTGTCGTGTGCCATGAGAGATCCCACACTGGCAAAGCAGGCTGCCACATCGTGCACCAGGACAGGGAGTGGTGGTCAACCTGTTCTTGGTGTGACAAAGGCTTGGCTGATGGTAGCTGAGCAGAGGTCCCCTCAGAAACCTCTGCTCCCCAGTCCTCTGACAGCTGGCCACGTTCTCCATTTCATTGTTTTGCCGTCCCCGCAAGACTGTTCCTCATATTAATTTGAGAAAAAATTAAGAATATACAGGAAGAACCTTAAGGGGAAAGTGAACTGAGACTTTTAAAAGGTGCTGGTTGATTATTAGGAATAAATAGTCCGTGCCCCATATAGAGCACATTAAAGCTCCAGCTCATCGAGTCCTTTCAGTATCCTGTAATTTCCTTATCTCCATGTTGTAGGTAAGGCAAGAGACACCCGGAGAGACGCCATCCCCTGCCCACCATCATACAAAAAGCTGCCTGAGAATGGGGAACCAGTGTTTTTGGGAGAACCCAACCTCTCTCTGACCGAACCATCACCAGTGAATATCATGGGCAAAACTGGTATTTTTTGGCCCACATATGATAGCTCCTTATGGCACTCCTTTCTTTTTTTTTTAAGAAAAGGGCAAGAATAACAAAAATTACCACTACCACCAACTTCTCAGGTGTTTTGAGGGGACAAATTTTCCAGAGTGGCAATAATTTACTTGCATGCATCCCACTGATTTTCCACAGACTCCTGTTCTTCCTGCCATCAAGTACCTTAGAAAACTCAGTCTTTTCTTGATGTCTCTCAGAAGGACTGAGAAACGTGGGAAAAAAAAAAAAAAGAAAAGAAAAAGAATAACTATAATGACCAAGAAACAGGAAAAGCCATTATATACAGTAATAAAAAGACTGCTTCCCCCCCTGTTCAAAACACGATCGTATTATCTTAGCAACCAGCACAGCAAAGCAGATTTTACCACAGGAATTGTATAACCATTCCTAAAGAAACGGGAAGGGGAAAGCATTTATTCCTTTCTATATTTTATGACGTGAGAGCTGATATGATTTGCTGAAGTCGAGGTTGCACATATACAGCCAGAGCGGGTTTCACAGCCATTGTTTTTGCATTTTGCTGCCTATATGCTGCAGGGCGAGGTAGTTTCCTACTGCGGGTGTTTGAAGGGCCTGAAACCATAATAGTCTCTCTGTAACATTCCCAAATGTTGACATGTTTGGTGCCTGTTTTGTCAAGTAAACCTTTGCAATCTCCTTCAGAGTTGTCTAGGGTGCACTAAATTAGTTAGTTGTTCTTGCACTTCTACTCAGTACTTTCTGCCTGGCTTAATAAAAAGCCCTTGAGAAGAAATATATATACATTTAAAAAAAGCCCACAGAAAAGTCTTTCTTGCTATATAAAGAGCGCACTCAGATCCAATAGCTTGGAAATGCTCTGCGGCGCTCACATTCCATAACCTGTGCAGCGAGAAGGGTTAAATGAGATTTACAACCGTTTGGAGCAATTACGCAGCACTGCAATTTAATGGTAATTCCAGAAAGAGCATCTCTGAACAAGACAGACATGTTGGGAGAGCCACTCACAGGAAGCTCTTCAGGCAAAACATTACATACGCTGTTAATTAGGGTCATTGACTCCTCTGCGGAACGATCCTTATCAAGGACGGCGAGGCAGAGTCAGCGCTCTGCCACCCTGCTCAGATGAAGAGCGCAGGAGAGGACCGGCGTGGGACAGCTCGCAGAGGGACATCCAGCTGGGCTGGGCGATGCTGGATGGAGAACCGAGTCCTGTTCGAGTTGGTAAAACATTTTTTTCCTGCTTTTTATTGCTGAAGGACCGTGGGCACTGAGAAGATCTTTGAGCAAACCAGGCTTTGCTTGAACTGTGAAAGCTGTTTGTTTGCTTTCTGCTCTACCTGGGCAGTGAAAACAGCTTTGCTTTCTGCCTGTCAAACTCGAGCAGGCTGCCGAAATGCTTGAGTGACAAACGTGGCGGGAGGAGGTTTCAGTCCAAACAAGAACCCATTTTTCCTTGCATTTTCGCCCTTTTATTTCCCTGCAAGATTTCTAGTCATGTAGGGTTTCATAAAACATCACCACGCAGCTTAAATTTGGGGCCCACGGTACCTGCCAGTTCTCCTCTCGAGCAAGTCTAAGCCCTAATTGCTGGGACTGGCCTGCTGAATGCTTAGCGTCTGAATAATGAATTACTTATCTTTGCTGTTGAGGCAGAAACGTATTAGGCATTACTAGCTCCAGCCTCAGATTCTTTGACTGGGTTCCAGCTGTAAACATTCAACAGGAAGAGGTTAATTTTTTGATTCAGTTAATATAAATACTGAAAGGTTCCTTACTTCACTGTCCCACATCACTGCAACATACATTCTGTAATTAGAAGCATATTTTTGTGATTTCAAGGTATATTTTGCCAAACCAACAAAAAGCATCAAACTCCAACATTTATGCCAAAAATACCCACTGTATAATTTATGCCAAATCAACAAAAGTCTTCTTTTGTCCTTCCCAAACCACACTAAAGAACAGTCTGTTAAGAAGTCCAAATGTTAAAGTTCAAAAAAAGCCCTCTATTATACGGCGTACAAGATAGGGAGAAATAACAAACCCGACTGATTCCAGCGCTGCCATTTATGCAAGATGGAAGTTCACATCTTTGTCTCTGCCAGGAACCGGTATCTCTCTTTAACTCTGTTTATTCCCCCTCCACCCCACGCGCACTTCTCCCTCTTTTTTTTTTTTTTTCCTCTCATTTTCCTGAAGCTTACTTAGCATCTGGAATGTGTAGGCAGCAATCCATGTGTTTGCAGTAAACTTTGAAAGCAGAGCCAATGAGGACCACATGGGCAGGTATCCTGGAAAGCTAACCTGGCTTTCAGGGACTGCTTGGGCAGTAATGCAAGATTCACCAAAAACTATTGGACACAGGTAAATTATGAACAACAACACGGGGGAAAAAAAAAAAAAAAGAAAAGAAAGGAAGAAAAGGAGAGCATTTTGGTGGTAATTAAGCCTTTCCTTTCCCCGACTTGAAGAAAAATTTTAATTAGAAGTTCAAGCATTTGGTTTTAATTCAGTCCAATGCACAAATGGTTTATTTCCACACAGCATATTTTCATAGTCTACAAAACAGCCTGCAACTAGGAAGCCATTACAGCCAGTGATTACAGCTTTTACATGCACTTATTATACTTTTGGAAATAGTGGCAGAATGGATTCACTTACAGTTCTGCCTGCACATTAGGGCAGATCCATGTGCAATTAATTAGACAGGCTTGGTACAGACAATTAACAAACTTTTTTTTTTTTTAAAATAGAAAAATTCAGTAGTCTTTACATATTCAGCATAGATACTAGAAAATGGCATTTTGCCAGGGCGCACAGCTCTGAATAGAATTTACTTTAGAACATCTGCTAAGTCTTTAACTAACTGCACCATGACTGAATATTGTTTGGACGAACGTTAGACAATAATGTTCAATCTGGCACCAGCAGAGACCGAATGATTCATTGCCATAGTAACCACTAATGCAAAGGTTCCCTTAAATAATAATTCGTTATTTATAGACACATCAAGGATGCTCCAATGCTACTTTAAACTGGCCAAAAATTGAATAGCCTTTTCCTTTTTGAATGCAAACCTTCTGTTTGCACGCTCGGTTTTCTGATGCACGCTAATTGCTAAAAGGCACTCCAGAGGCATTGAACCCGAAGGCCTGGGCTTTCAGCAGACCATCAAAGTCCTCAGCAGCTTTGCCCAATCCCACCGCCTCCGTAGCAAAGCGGAGAGTCCAGGCGAGGTGTTTGCCAGGCAGCGGGTGATGAGGGCTCTGAAACGGGGGGCTCCAGAGGCCCCGCAGGATGTAGCTCTTACTGAAGAATGTAGAAATGATATTATTTGAAGAATTTCTTGGGCAGAGTCGCTTGGGCCAAAGGAGGCATGAGGGAGAGCTGTCTGTGATTGCAGCTGACAGGGTTTTTTGCATGTCAGTATGAATAGATACAAACTGCTCCGGCAAGAACAACAAATTCAGTGCCACTGGCTGACATTTTGGGACCAAGTAAAAAAATCACAGGGATTTTGTGAACGGCGGGTTTTTTGTCCATTACAAAGGGTCTTCAACCACCTCTGCGGAACAAGTTTACTCCCACTGATAGTTTTGCACTTGAAACCTCTCTGGACGGAGCTTAGTGAGCAATAGCCTTGTGAGAGCCACGGTAGCTTCCAAGGTACGAACGGCCGGGGCTTGCACACCTACCAGCGCTCTGGGCTGAGCTGACGTGGCAAGGTGGGTGAACCGGCTGCCTCCAGCAGTCCTGCAGCGTGCACCATAACAGCAGGACTTCTCGCATAGGTTCAGAGCTCCGCAGGAGCCAGGACGGCGGTCTTACGCAGAGGCAAGGGGTGGGAGCTGCACTGGGATGCACAGCGAAATAGTCCACGAGACGGCATGTGGGGAGAGAGGTTTATCATCCTTCCAGCCATTTTTGCAAAAATTTCTGATTCATTTCCTGCCGGCTACTGTCAGAGAGAGGGTACAAGACTAGCTGGGCCACATCCCAGATCCCATCTGTGTTCCTAAATACTTAGCTTATCTCTTTGTGTCATGGAGCTGTGCTTACATAGCTTGAGGGGCTAAAAATATTGCCAAAAGCTTTAAAAAGAGAGGCGCAGTTTTATTTTTTTAACTGCACCGAGAAATGGAAATGGCTGGACAGATGGGCGTCGGGGCAGGGCCCAGGTGGTTACAACACATCGGGATGAAGCCTCGTTCCTGCCTGGCACGGGTCCTTTTTGCCAAAGTGCCTTTCACCTGCGTGTTGAAGACCTGGCAGAGATGGTGGTGGGAGAAGCGGCAGAGCCACCAGAGCAAACTTCTTTTGGCTACCATTTATCAAAACTGGATTTCTTTAGGACTGGCACGCATTGGCTTTGCTCGCAAGCGTGGCTTTGGTCAGCAAATGCGATTGGAAAGCCACAGTAAAATTTGGGGGCATGTTTACATGGCTGCAAGCCCTTGGCACAGCCAAGTGAGGGGCATCTCGATGGGCTGCTGTGTGCTCCCAGCATCGTCCCCGGGACTGATGGGCTGTGTGAGCGCTGTGCAGCTTGTCGAAAGCGCAGACCCCCTCCACCCCTGAGCCAGCCTCCCTCCGTGGGATCTTACTGTCAGTGATTTCAGTAGCAAGCTGGAAGGGTCAGGCACATTGCACTTGGCAGAGGAGGTGGGGAAAGAAGCCAGTGTGAGACCTCTGAGGGAGCTCAACGGTGCAGAGAGGCGAGCCAGGGACACGCACGGGGGCTAGCTAACACACGTCTGCAAATGGCATGGAGCAAGGAAACCAGATGAGATCCCCGAGCCGTTCACCAAGCCAGCAGGGCAAGGAAAAGCAAGGGGCTGCTGTTGTCGCTATCACAAAAACCACCATGAACCTAGGAGTCTGTTCAGAGCTGAAACATGAATTTGAGCGTTAGCAGCACAAAACTGCTGAACTACACCAGGCATGACCTTTCATGTTACCTCCAGTACTATTTAGACTGGCTGAGCTTTCCTGGCCTAGCAGCAATCACACAGTCTCCATCTGCCCACTCCAAATTAGAGTTATAGCGTGTGCTGCCGATGCAGTCTCTCGGGTTTGTTTTTTTTCTTGCAATCTTGACTTCATCCCAGCAAGGGCTCCTGTCTCTAACTAGCTGCTGTCAAAACAACTCCAGCGGGGAGATAAGGGAGAGAAGACTTTGAAGAGGCTCCTTCCTGCAAGCTGCTCGCTATCTCCCCAAGACATTTGTCAGCATCCCCTAGGAAGGGCAGCAGACGCGGGGAAGCCAGGAACCATTCCCCCTCTTAAGCCTCCAGTCACATCACAACACAGTATTTAAAATGGCTCGTGAATCCCAGATAAAAAGCAAGCGATTAGAGTCTAGAAGAAACCTCTGTTTTCTATCACCAGATGTGGCCATTTCCCATCAGGACAGACATTCATTCATGGAAGGACAAATATTTCTGTCTGTTTTTCCCAGCTTTCTTGCTTCTCCGCTCTTCACAGCCACCTTTCTCCTGATTTAAATTAGGCTGTGGCTTTGGAGCATGCCCAAATCCACCCCCAGGAGAAAATAAGATTAGAAAAGGGATGTGATTCATTTGGTAGTTTCCCCTTTCTTACATCTTGCTTTGAGCAAAGCATCATCAGACAAAAGCTGGCAATCAACAATAACCTGGTTCTTCACAAGAAGACACGATCCAGGGTCCATGCTGCTTTCCAGTGCCGGTGCAGTCACTCGCCTGCCTCCGTGGCACAGCATGGCCGAGGCTTCTCTCCCTCCCCGACGGGCAGCCCAGTTAGGCTCTGCAGGCTAATGCAGCTCCTTTATCTGATAAGCAAATCATGCCCAAACTGAGCCAGTTTCTGCCATCAGGGAGAAATTCTCCCTTTGGCTGGGTGAGGCGGGTCATTTCCATTCCTCTTGGCCGTTTGCAAGAGGCTTGTTGTGAGTATTAATCAATAGCTCCGAGCTTGTGGCGCGGCTGGCGTGCGGCAGCACTGCCCATGCAGCTCACCCAGTGCTGTTATGCTTCTCCAACTGTGAGGGTTAGTTGGTTTTATTTTAAAAAAAAAAAAACAGCAAACCACTATTTTGAGTACTGATTTTCAAGTTTAAACCTGTGAAACAAGGGGATTTGGAACGATTCCCATCTCAGTTTTCTAGGTATCCAATGAACAACACGAGCCCACAAACCACGCTGAACGCAGCGCTCTTATTCACTCCTCACCGTTTGATTATTTGATGGGCTTTAGCTGCAAAGCTTCCTTTTGTACTTGCTCTGAGACAGCGGTAACAACAGTGCTGTCAGGTCTTGTTCCCTCAGGAAAGCCAGCATCTTCTCTAAGGACTCCCCACTGAGAAGATCCCCTTGGACCATGGAGCCATCCCCATGGCCCGCAGCGAACACTGCTCCCCAGCCTGTTCTGCACCCCTACAGGAAACCCAACACCCAGCACCATCCTCGAGCCCCTCCGGCACTGAGCAAGCCCCAAACACGCTTTCTCAGGGGCTCACTGAGCAGCGCTGTGCCACAGCCTTTGAGGACGGCTGGCTGGAAACTCAGCAGCTTGCTGCCCAAAGCAATCCCAGGGTGGATTACGGTGAGACGTGGCTGTCGCCACCAACGGCGGCAGTCGGCGAACGGGAGACGCCAGGCGCAGGGAACAGGATGGAGGGGTCACAGCACCTGAGCCCCAGCCCGCAGCGACAGCAATTCCTGCGACGGCGCTTCCAAGGGAACCGCTCAGCCGAAAGCCAGCAGAGCCGTTACTGTTTTCTTATTTTAAAAATGGGCAAACAAAACACGGGAGTAAGAGCTGTTAAAAAAAATACTGAAGTCTGCAAAGAAAAAAAGCCTCCAGCACTAAGCGACTTTCTTTTGCTGCAGCCCATTGTTAAGCAGAGGCCTGCTGTCCCTTTCCCATGCCAGTGAGAGATTTGCCTGGTGCCGGCCAGTTCTTTATCCCACTGCGCAATTAATACAGCTTCCCTCAGATAAACAGGAGCTTGTTTAACTATGTCTCTTGATAGGTCCCACTAAGGCTTGATAACATGGATGGTCGGATGTTGTCAGGACGAAGGAGTCAGACATGCTGGCAACAACCTTTTCCCTTTCAAAGCACACATGTTTAGAAAAGAAAGGGCTGCGGCTGTTCACGGCAAAGCACAACTGAAATCTCGCAGTAGCATCAAACAAGAGGCAGAGGCACGGTCTGGGAGCTGCACCCTGCCTGCTGCCTCGCCAGGAGCCAGCCTGGTCCCGGCACGGGTAGCGCTGCCAGCTCCTGGAGTTCAAAGATCACTCTTCAGGCCGTTCCCAAACCATGGCATGTGTTAAAAAGCAGGAGTTAAAATGCTCGTGCTATGATTTCTGCTATTACTAACAGCAGCAGCAGAATAAAAAATAAAAATATTAGTTATTTTTTATTTCTCTTCTGTTTTTAAACCCCCAGCGTGCATTTATGTCAGCTTTCCAAAGATCTCCACCGATCACAAGCCCTAGTTTCTTAATTTAGTAACTTTTTAACTTTATCTTAAAGTCCCTTTGATTTGATTGTGCAAGAATCTCAGCACTCATTAAAAATAAACTAATTATTTTTGGCAAGACTTGGGATCAGGACAGCGTCAGTGCCACAGCAGTGGTAAAACTCATGTGGAAACGATCCCTTTACGTGTCGGGACTGCACCCACATTCCTGGCTGGTTGGGTGCCTGGCTTTCGGGGTGCACCTTGCCCCCCTGCCTCCCCCAAGGGATGGTTTTGGGGATGGTGAAGGTCACCCCCACACGGTGCTTGTCCTACTGCAAAAGAATGGCGTGGAGGGACCTGGCCAGGGCTTTCAATGGAAACTTCCAGGAAGATAAACAGGGATTTGAGGGGACCTCATTGATGCTGCTTTGGGGCCTCTCTCCGCACCCGCTTCAGGGGTCCTGTGCTCCTCCTGTCGTCCCTTCATGCCCAACGCTGGGTTATCTCCACTGGCCTAAGGCCACCCCGCTCCAAACCCTCGTATCTTCCAGCTCCTCCTCTCCCCTGCTGAAGACATCCCTTCCTTTCCCATCTTCCTCTTGGAAACTCCCCTATTCTTTCCATATTCTCTCTTTCCTTCCTTCCTGCTTGGCTGCAGACACCGTTCCCCTTCCCCAAAGTATGAGTCCTTTATCTGTGGGGAAGGATATGGGGGGAGCACAGCCTTCGTGCTGCAGTGATAGAAGCTCTCTTCCTCCCCACCCCGTCCTGTCCTGGACAGCCTCCCTCGCTTGCCTACCAACCTCCCACCTCTCCCAGTCACGCCGGGACGTGCTTTGAAGAAGGCAGCACCCGTGCGGCAACTCCCTGTCTGTCCCAGGGTGCTCGCCTGGGAGACGGCACCCACGGGTAGCTGATGGGACCCACGGGAGCGTGCATTGACACCCCAGGTGTGCTCACCTTCCTGGACTGGAGGTAGGCTCACCTGACCCTGTACAGGAAGAGAAAAACTGCACCTCGGTTCAACTGAGGTCTTCAGCATAACATGAGTGAGCTGCAGGCGTCTGTTGAACAACAGCATAGCACGAAAAAACTCCCAAACTACCACAGACCCCAATTACAGGGATGGAGCTTGCTTCAAAGCTAGCCTTAGGCAAAACCGAGCAGGTTTATTAAAATAATAAACCCCCAAGTAGCAAAGTACAGGGCAGCATGATCAGATAAAAGGTGAGAAGATCTGTCCAGTTACTAGGCGTGTGTGCCAAGCCAAATGAAGTCTGAGAGCCATCTTGCAAGCCTCCCCGTGAAAAGATCAGCCCACGGCACCAGGAATTAATCCTGTGATAGGTTTCTTTCTATTGTGGTCACAAATATATTGCTGGCACCTCTCCTCTCAGCCAGTAGTTTTGCTCTGTGTTATTTCAACATCTCCATTTAATGGTAAGATCACACAGGTTCACGCTTGCAGTTTGCAAATAACATGGTCAGCACCAAAAGTAATGAAATTCAGGACTTTCTGAATGAAACACCAATTGACCTTTGGGGGATGGTACTTGATAATGGAGAAAACAATGATGGCATGGCACTGCTTTGCAGCCAGCAACAGATGACTGCATGGATTCTGGCTCAAGGTGATCGCTTTCCATTTATTTAAAAGGGTATTGATCCTTCAGCAGAAGTTAGGGGCAGATTCAGAGAAAGGAAATGACATTAGGAGGAGCAAGGAAGAAGACAAAGATGGCTTATACCAGCTTGTCTTCCATTTTTTTTCCTTAGCTTTTCTCTGTGATGGACCACTAAGATGCTGCTGAGACAGAGCAGGGTTGCACAAGCAGTAGCATGACCGTATTCAGCCGACATCCAGTAGACAGGGGGATCTCCGAGTGTTACCCCTTGAGGCGGGCGGTGGGTCAGCAGTGCAGGTCATCTTTACATGGGTTCCCACTGAACACAAAACACGCTGCTATAACTAACCAGCTCTGCTGCTGCCAAATGCACCTTGCCCTTTCCTTCTATCTATAGCAGATTGGACCATAAATGTATTACTCTGAAACTATATCAATGCATTTGAAAGGTAAGTGATAAGATTTGTGACCCAGAACTCCAGGAGTAAGGTTAGTCATTGAACTGGTAATACTGTTTTTTTGGGAAGAGCACAGCTGCAAGCCTGGGAAGGGCTGGGGAGCTGGGTGGTCCATGAGAGTCATCATGGACATTGAGGGTTCTAGTCCGCTCCTGCTCACACCAGACACACAAAGTCACAGCCTTTCAAGACCAGAAAAGCTCCCCCCTTCCAGAACATCACCTCATCAGCTGTCATGAAGGTGGAGGCATCTGAGACCAGCATCCATGCTGAGGGATGTTCAAAGCCAGATCCAACTTCAATTGTAGCTGTTCATGCCATGCACCTTGGTGCAGAATTCAGCATTGTTTTTTTCTAGTAGATTCTTGCACAATCCAATCACGGCAGTATCTGAACAGAGCCTTCTGCAACACTGCATGAACAGAGTGGAGTATTACTTAAGCAAAGAGCAAATTATAGATTCACTATTGCTGGCTTTCCAAAATTACTAGCATGCACACAGTAATATTTGGCATTCCACAGTATTAGCCAACCAATCCGCCTTTGCCTGCCAGATGGCCTCGCATTAGCCCAATCCTCACTTGACAGCTAGAGAGCAGACAGAGGACCAGAGTACAAAGTGAAGAGCCTGGACTAGAAAACAGAGCCGCCTGACTCCCAGCTCAACGCGCCTTCATCCAGATTGCGCTGACATCTGAAACAATATGGAGATGATCCTTCGATTCCTTTAAACCATGAAGGATGACTTGAGGCTCCCTTTTGTGATCCAGTAAAAGAAAAGCAGAGTTGATCCAGGGCGTGTAATGCCACAGGATTCATTAAAAAACACCTGCCAAACCTCCAGGCTGGCTTCACCAGCTGCACAGTGCTGACCATCTGTAGGCATCAATATTATAAATATGACGCAGAAACTGTAAATCTTCCCATGCACCAGGGCCATGTTTGCCTCTCCCTACAAGAACTGTGCTGCAGTCATGCCTTTCCTTTCTCCCTGCTACACTCCAAAGACCTAAATATCTTTTAATAAGGCCCTACGCTAAGCCTTAAATATCTTCACTAGGAGGACTGAAGGTGGGTCAATGGGGAGACTGGTAAGAGGCATCATGGTCCTCTAACCGAACGTATTTACGAAGGAAGTCATTACGAGGCAGGCGGGGAAGAGGGGCTGGGGACGCTGAGAGAGTCCTTTCATTGATCAGATTATTTTTAGAAAACAAATTTCCCTTAATGGGTTTATGGTTTCAGTGAGAAGAGCAGCTGGTGCCAATGTTTACAACTCTGAGTCACGTCACAGAATGTCAAGGCAGTGGAAAGTCTTATGAGCCCTGGACAATTGTCCCACTGAGCGAAGTTTGCCGTGTTGTCTAGGCATGCTGCGTTGTCAAGCTTAACTCTAAGGAACCAAGCCTTCCAGTAAACAGCATCAGTCATTCAACCATGGGTGGACACTAGCGTCTATCTGCTGGAGGAGTTGGAGCTACACACCTCTGTAAAACACTCCTGACTAGAGGCAAAGAAGCCATGTAAAAGAGTGAAAGCAACATTTCAATAGCTGATGTGCTACTAGAAGGAAACTCATGGTTTTGTGACAACGTAGACTCCTTTTTCACATTACTTACAGAGTTAATTTTTCACCCTGGTCATCCCATGATGTTTTCCACAAAGGCTTTTGTGCCTTCCAGCAACACTAAGCCCAAGACCTACCTGCAGCAAATCGCTATTGGCTCTGGGGACGCAGCAGCGTCCATCCTGTGCCCTCCGAGGCAGGAGAGGAGGGAGAGCAGGGATCTCCTGCAATGGTGTTTTACTTACAGAGCACACTTCTGAAGCAAATCCCACAGTTCTTCCCCATTGCCACATTTGGTTTGCGTCTCAGGGCAGTCTGCAGAAGATGTGCTCCAAGTGTGAATGGGTGCAAGCCCCAAATGCTAGGCCACTTGGGCAGGAGAAGAGGCTGTGAGGATCTGTCCTGCTATTCTCTACTTTTTCCCCCTCATTCTACTCTCCTCTTCTAATCTCAAGAAAGCCCAGGATGGAAAAAACCCCACGGTTTTGCACATCGGAACCCTTCCTGCAATAAACTCCAGCTGTCACCCAGCTCCAATGAAGCCCGGTTGTACCTCCACCTCCTGCTGGCACCCACCTCCTCCCCTGCAGAGCACCAATGGAGCTTGGGAAAGCTCGGCCCCGCCAGAGTCAGGCTGACTCCCCAGGGATGCAGATCCTTCAGCCTTGAAAACACCAGGGTCCTCCATGTGTCACACATGTCCCCAGCTGCTGGGGCTGCTGCTCCCCTCCACACAAGCACTGTCCCCCGACAAAGATCTGTTCCTGGGGAAGGTCCAACATCCCTGGGGGGTCTTCAGCCTGCTTGCAGCCCCTTGAGCTTGCCTTGCGTGGCTACTTCCCAGCCCACACCTCAGCCAAGCCCACAGCACCCTGACGTGCTCCAAACCCCATTTCCCTCGAGGATCAGGCCCCAAAAGCACAGGCGAGCCTGGTCTGGAGGAAATGAAGCACACTTTTGGCCCACTCTCACATTTGTTGTTCTCTCACTGAGCATCTCCGTCCGGCTTTCCATTCACAAAGCAGCCAGTAATCAGCGTTCAAGAAGTAAAAATGGAAGAAACGGTTCTAAAAGAAGTAATAAAATCAGCTTTTGTTGGTTTTGATTTTTTTCAGCACGTGGATTTGGCCAAACCAGCACGTAGCTTGCAGGACACTTGGCTCTGCTGGCCTTTGGTTTAGAAATAGGGGTCAGATTTCTGGACGTCTTCTGAGGGCACCATTCCACTCGCTAACGTGGGATGGTCACACCCAGGCAGCTTGCAGGATTAGGTCAACAGATACTCATTTTTTAATTGTTAAGAAAGTCAGCCCTCAGGGAGAAGTATTCCTGAAAGACCGTTCAAGAAGTATGCAGGATTAACAGAAAAATTGAGAAGGACAACTTGAGAGAGGCTAGTCATTCCTACAAAATATATATAAATCTTAAAAAGAAAGACAAAAAAGGATGCTGGCCGCTATGGAATATCTCCCTGTAATGGCACAGGGTGAGGCACTTTCAGTGGGGCTGTGCATTTTTGGGCAAGTTGAGGATCTGAGTCACTGCTTTCCAAATCCTTCTGCTCGCCCCAGCCTATCAGGGCATGCAAAATCACTGAATGGACCCAAATGTCTTTATAATCAACATCTGGCTCCAATAAGCAGCCCGATGGTCATGCTTTAACAATGTTTGTTCCAAACTAAATCTTTAACTAAACATTTTCTGAAAAGGGGTTTTGATAGTGGAGTTGCAATAGCTAAGAGGCTGTTCGTGTTTGTTTTTACTAGAGATCCCAATTCTCTGGGGTTTAACTCATCCTCACACTTTCTTTTGGGGCTGAAACTTGGTGAAGCGGAAGAGATTTCTCCCATTATAACTGAATTTTATGAAGACATCACTCTGGTGATTTTAACCTGCAAACTCAATACTGGCACAGGCACAGAGGAGATGCTTGTACTCATCTCATTTGGGTACTCCCTCCTCCGGGTCCAGGATAGGCAGGACAAGGAAAACTACAGCAAGGAAGGTTCAGGATAGATATTAAGACAATTATAAAAAGGATTATCATTTCCATCACAGGATATTTGCAAGAACATATCAGAGCCACATCAGCCAGATTCAAGTTCTGCCCTGTGATGGGGATGGACGAGTGGATTTTCCAAGGTGCTTTTTAGCCCACAGACCCCGTGATGCCGCCCCAAGGACAGCAGCAGAGCCACGTCACCTGTACGCCGGTGATCACCCCTCACAAATCTGTTTGTGCTATCATCTGCAAAGGGCGATTACCCGCCTGCTGAAGATTACAGGCCTCTGCAGAAGAGACAGCCAGTCTCCTTTGCTTGTACGGCTACAAACCACAGTCAAGACCAGACTCGCCCGTCATCCAGGTTGTAAACTCTTTGCATGAGGCCAAGTTCTCACCCAGTCTAGACAAATCAGGCAGAGCGGCGCGAAGCGTGCTGCGGCTCGGGGAAGGGCAGGCAGCCCCAGCTCCAGCCCGTCTCAGCCAGGAGCGTGGCTGGAAAGCACATGGGTGGCAGGCTCGGCAGGCAGGAGCCTCCTCCTGACCCCCCTCTGAGCTCAGAGGGTTTGTGGCTGTCACACGGGGTGCAATTTGCTCAATTCCCACCCCTCGGGAAAAGGAAAGCGTGCAGGTACATGCACCCTGCCGGCCCGGGAGCCAGGAACAGCGGGTTCTGCATCTGGCCGTGATGGTGACTCAGCCGGCTCTGCGATCCCGTCCTGTTGCTATCTGTATCACAGGGACACAAATGCTTCCCTTGCTTCCTAAAGCACTGCCAAATATACTTAAAACATAAAAGAAGAGCTAATTCTAAAGCAATTGCTAAGAGTCCTGTCTTTGCCTGCATCTGCTGTCACCAAAACACATGGAAAAAAATCCCTGGTGCAGAGCAGCGTGAGCCAGGTCGGAGCCCGGCCAGCGTATGGCCTCCCCACGTGTCCTGCTCTGTTCCCAACCTGCTTCGGGGTGCTCAGGCTGGTGGCACTGGGTACCTTCCCCTCCTGGTATCGCTCTGGTTTGGCCATCACAGCTGACCCAAGGGAGGGAGAGCCAGCAGATCGCGTTTATTTCTTGAATCTAGTGAAATAAAAAGTTATGAAAACTCCTCTTAGGATGCCCTAATATCCATTCGCCTTCCCACATTCCTGCTCATAGCCTGTTCCTTCCAGCTACCAAATGCAACCCCAAAGCTAAAACTGGGTTTAATGCCTCCTCTGTTTTACACCTCAACCTCTCTGCGGGGTAGTCCAGGGTGAGATCCCAGGGAGCCGGCCCGGACACTTATCCGCCATGCACCATCAGGCCCTGCGAACCTTGATTTGCAACTTTTTTTTTTTTTTTTTTTTAATTGTCCCTTTCCCATTCAAGAGACGTTTCCTGGCTTTGCTCGCAGAAAGGAAGGACACTTTGAAAAACGCAGATGTGCGGTCTGATTCCCATTTAGGACAGAGGGCCCCTTTACCCTGCTCCAGCACCGCACAAATGCTTAAATGCAAATGGGAACCAGGCCCTTGGAGGTCTCACTTTGAACAGGTTATATTCTTACCACTTTAAACAAACTTTTAGGAGAGGGGGGCAACTGAGTTTTAACCAGTACAATATGGCAGGGGCTGATGGTTTAGGCCTGATCTTTTTCTCGTCCCAGGAGGATCAGCCTTTCCGACACCCTGGGCGCTGCTGGAGAAGAGCTGAAGGGGAAGGGTCAGGCAGCCAATTGCAGCAAAACAGAAACCTTTTTTTATTGAATAAATATAAAGATACTGTATATGAACAAAAATGAAGCGTGTTCCACAGAGCATTTTAAAGCTTCCAAAAATATTCCCTCAGCCCTTGCCAAAGGTAATACTGCCAGACTTTCCATGGAAAGCATCATTGTGCATGGTGGGGTTCAAGGAGGTCGCTCTGCTTGAAGTGCACAAACAGCCAGCGCCCTGTCCCGTCCCTCCTCTCCACACACACGCTCTGCCACCAGGAACAAGTGGCCTTTTTTTTTTTTTAGGAAAAAAAAAAGAAAACAACTTTCTTCCCTCAAAGGTAGTATAGAATTCGCCCTTGCAGCGCAGCAGTAGCAAGCTAGAGCTTGTATTTACAAGAAGCCCCCTTAAGAGGACTTTGACGGCTGTTTATAGAAAGCCCAGGCATCAACAGGTTTGCTCAGGGGGTTCTGCATTTTTGGAGACTTTTCTAAGCCCTGCTTTCTTCCCCATCCCCAAAGCAATGGCTGTAAGAGATTCTGCAGTAAGGAGGTGGGAAACTCACTGATGAGAGGTTGCTGCTAACATACGCATTACTACATGCTTCTTGGAGGGCTGGAAAATAACCCTCCTTTCTAAGGTTGCTGCCTTCCACCTAATTATCCCCAAAGCTTTGACTTGTAAACACCTGACCTAATTCTTTCCATGGGCAGTTTTTAATAACAGAAATTCTTCAAAAGTGTCTTTATGATGCATCACACTGTGTTACCTTGTAAATAAGCTGTGCGCCAACCCAGCATTTTACGGTGAACAAGAGAAAGACACTTAGTCACTGAATATTCAGCATTAGGGAGAGGCAATGGAGTGAGGTGAGGTTGGCAGAGCTCAGTCCTCCGTGTCTGAAAATCCATGTCTGAGCCGCTGCAGAAGAAGGAATGTCCTTACATCTTGTCCTAAGAACAACAGCATGTGCATATATATTTCATTTCACTTCTGGATCACAAAGCTTTCTACAAGTGTATATCAATGAAGCTGCAAAACTTACTCAACACTTAGGCAGGCTGGGATATGTATATAGAAAATTAGGGATGCCTGGGCTTCCTTTGCTCGGCACAGGCGGTACCGCATGCTGGACACTGGGCACATTACAGCACGAAATGTGTAGGCACGGCGAAGGTACACGTGGCAACACCCGGGAGCCTCTCCCGGAGATACACAGGTTTCCCTGCAGCAGCACGACACGCCAAGGGAAGAGTTGGGAGATCTCCCTGATCTCCCCACTTCCCCATCTCCTACTCCATCCCATGTCTTCTCTTGGCACTCCAGATCAGAGCTGATTTTGCAAATCCTCCCTATTTGCATTTTGGATTTGTATATATTTGATTACGGCCATGCCCAAACCTGAAGTTGTTTCGGTAGCGCACATAAATCTGAATTAGCGAATACTCCATATTTAGCAGCCAGGCTGAGCCTTGGTCCAGCGAAACCCGGAGCGACCCAGCAGAGAGGCAGAGCCCTGAGAAGACCAAGGGGCCAGGATGGGACGTAGGCAGCGCTCCCAGCTGCTGCTGGCCTTCAGCAAAAGCGATCCAACCTCCTGGCTGGAGGGAGGGAGTTAAGAAGCAGGCCTGGAGAAAGAGTTGCCGAAAGCGTTGCAACATGATAGAAGCTCTGCAGGCCTTTGATCTCAGAGCTGTTCTTGAACTGTCACTTTAATGATGTGTCAAAGACTAAAAAGAGTTGAGATTAAGAATACTGGAGCCTGGGGAGAAGTAGAAGGCCATTTTAAGCCCTCTGGGTCTTCACTGGGTTTCTGGAAGCTTTTAGATACTTACTGTGTACTGTGCACCAACATATATCTGAAAAGCAGGTCAAATTTTCTAAAAGTCCTGCACTACAGTCTGCCTTATAAAAAGCCTGCATGCTCCCTGCATGGGCAAATCCCTACCTGTTCCAAACATGCACGTGCACGCTCTGCTCTAGCAAGTTTTTTGCACAAAAGGCTAAAGTGAGTTGTTTTCCCGAGTTTCTCTGTGGGATGCTCTCCCCCTTTTAACGTGTCCCAAAAGCGATGCCATGGCTGAGCTACAGAAGTAGGGCGGCGGCTGTAAAATAAGCAGGTCTTCCTTAAAACAGCCTGAACTGCAGAAAACGTCGGCAGTTTTATCAGTCCGCGACTGGCAGGAGGACATTTGGGCTCTCTGCAACTGCATATATTTCATTAATATCCCAGCCAGCTTTAATGGCATTACCATCAGGTTAATCTACTTTAGATTAATGAACCTCAGTTTCAGCCAGGCAAGCTAATTAAGATGATTTTCTTTGAACTTGTTCTAATGAATGTATTAATATCATTCAAGGCTTCTTTTGGAGCTACAAGCATGGCCATGTTATTCCTGAGAAGAGGCCAAGCATTTTTTATTAGAGAATCATGTGCTATGCAGAGTCTGAGACTGCCTTGCCTTTGTTTTCTCTGTGTTGCACCTTTACACTGGCTGCACAGAAAGCAGCCCTTTGGTTTGCAGATTTTGCCACGGCTCTACAAGTCAGGAAGAGTTCAAGAGTGCTCTGAACATGCTCGGGATTAGACCTGTAAAAAAAAAAGCTAAGAACATTTACTATTGACTAGCTCTTTTTCTTAAAAACTATTTACATTTCTTTAACTGCTCCTCCATCTTCATTCCAAGGGAGAGATATTTAAATAGCAAATGGCTAAGCCGTAGCTTTGTGTGAAGGATGCCCATGCTGGTATTACCATCAGAAGAATTTTAGGGATCTCCTTCCTGAATGCCACTCACACATCTGGCAGTACAACACACTTCAACGCGAAGCATTCGGTATAGCATCTGGCATAAAAGAATGGCACGTTCCTTGGGAAAAGTGACACCCAACTCCAATCCCATGAAAACAGCACATGAGGGTATGTGTCTATATGAAGACTTGACTATACGCTTACTTCAGCCTAAGCCACCTGATGTAGTCTCCTCCCAGCTGTATCAAACCTTGCTGCTCTCCTCAAAGGCTCTTCAGATACACTTCTTATGTGCAAATTGACCCCCTCCCAGTACTCAGTCTGCAAAAGTCATCCCATAGGATGAGTACTATAAGAGTATTATAGGAGCAAGGCAGGGAAAGAAAGCTGGGGTTGCTGGTGGCCCTCCAGGACTGATGCCGGCAAGCTGGGTCAGCTCCCAGCACAGCCGCTGTGGGGCTGGGGAGGCAGCAGAGACGGGAGGGATTTCTGGGGCAGGACATGTGCAGAGCTCTGGGGGGAGAAGATGGTAGACCCCAAGTCTGAGGGGTCTATGGTGTAGATAGCTGGGCTGGGTTGGCAGGGATCTGGACCCAAACCATCACGGGCACAGCCTGAGTGCAATTGCACTGGCTTTCTGGAGTGCTAATGAACCACGGAATCACGGCTGTTACAACTTTTCTAGGCTATTTTGTGGCAGCTTCCCATGCGGGTAAGGCTGCAAGGCCAGGTTCAAGGCTGGAGTTCAAGGGAGGGAGAAATAACTTGCAACTTGGCTTTGCTACAAGAAGCCTTGCACTGGGGTCTCTCTTGGACACCGCTATGGGAATCTTCCTGGGCTGCTGTTTTGAACAAACATCAAAAATGCATAGGGATAACCACTGTGGGTTTGCTCAGCCTCTCGCGCTCTGCCTTCCTGACAACCACTGTCGTACCCCACGTTCCTGGGGAAACCGCTAAAGAGACAGTCTTCTAAATGACACCTTTCTCCAGCCCCCAAAGACACCCGGCTTCGCCGCTCCCAGCCTCCCGCCGTCTCGGGCCAAGGCTGGGGACTGGTTTCCAAACCCAAGTCCCTGGACATGTACAACACGGACAGCATAACACGGGGCTGGCTGAAATAAGCTCTTTAATGAATCGTTACTCAGATGAAATGAGAAAACCACAGGTCCCATCTCTCAGAGTCACAATCCCTCAACATAAATAAAATAAACAGCCTGGAAACAGTTTTATAAAAACACATTGCCACACAGGTATCATTCAAAAATGGGGAGTATGACTTTCCCCCCCCCCCCCCCCAAGTAACCAGCCTGCAATCAATGTGCCAGGCCAAGGCGGAGTTTATTTATAAATCCACATTTATGATGAATCATTGGAGGAAATGCATGCAGACTGGAGACAAAAGTCTGCAGTTACTAAACCAAATAGGAAATGCTCTTTACATCTCCCTCTTCAGTTGGCATCCACTTCCCCTCAGAGCCTCTTTTCTGCAGGCTAGGCCTGTTTATTTTTGGGCTACTTTTGTTTGCAATGCCAAACAGAGCTTCTGATTTTTGTATTTATCTATTTTTTTCCTCTGTAAACAGCACTTCTCACTTATTCAAAACCAAATCATTAACAGTGGAGCTCGGATCACCTTCCTGCACAGAGTTGTTTACTCTCTTCAGGGAAAGCAAACCAACGGAGTGGAAACAGGGTGGAAAAACAGCCTCATTAAAATGATATAAAAATAAGGACAATGGTGGAGCAATCCTGCCAGCTATGGAAGAGCTCCTGTCTATTTTCTATTAGATTTGGTTTAAATATTACTGAATTGAAATTATTAAATGGGTACAAATCACTAACCGACCGCTACTTATATCTCAGCAATAAGTTTTCAAGCGATGGGACACGTCGGCGGCACTCGCATTCATTTTATCCTGTTTTTCCCCAAACCGGCCCTAACAAGGCACAAAACACTAAAAGGAGCAAGCTGCTTATGTTTCCCCATGAGATTCCCGTGGATCTCCAAGGGGACATCACCAGGCCCATGGAGATTCACCCACCTCCGTGCAATAAAGAATCAGCAGAGCTGGAGGGAGAACCCACCGATGCACCCTACACATCTCCTTAGCGTAGGCTGAACGTATGGGCCTCGCTCATGTAACCCTACAAGTTTTAGACCTGTTACTGCAGTGAAATATTTACTCTGTCTGAATATGAGCTGATGTGAGATAAGAAACAAGCTCTTGTTCATAAGCCTTGCTTTTCTCCGACGGCTGGTACTCCCTCTCTGTGTGTGTGTGTGCATGTGAAACTTGCCCATTAGCTATTTGATCACCACTACTTATTTCAGAATTTGTATGCAGAAAGCTGGCATGGTCTTTCCTTCAGGAGACTTTAAAATCCTTCCAACCCCACTGGAGAGAGAATTCACACTGCCAATTTTTTTTCCAAGGGTTTTATAGAATGTGCTATGCGTGCAAAACGCAGTCTTTAACTGTTAGAAAAATACAGTAATTTGAAATGTAAGAAACAAAAATAGACGCACACAAAAACAGAAACAAAGCTGGATGATTTTATCCACTTCGGACTCACTGGAGGAAGAAGCACCCTGGTAACTATTATCAATGGTAAACACTACATCTTATTTATGCAGGACAGAGCAGCGCCTCTTATTTCTGCTTGCTTTTTATAGTAGGTTAGAAAATAACAATATTGCCATGGAAAGATGATGCAAGCAATAACTTCACGCTGTCAGAACAATTCCAGCAGTCAAGGCAAAGCCGAGGACCATGTCGGTGAAGTACAAAATTTCTCACTCTCTTCGGTTGGAGGGCAGAGGACTGCTGGAGTCTGTGGTTTGTAGGCACTGGAGGGGCAGTGCTCATACTTCTGCAATCTTGGTTTTGTGGAATGCTCTGCCTCCTCCTGACCTTCGGAGCATGGATCTGGCCAGCCTGAAACAGCACTTAAGCAGCTTGACTGCTCTCAGGTCCTTTGTCCCCATTCACTGGCCCATAGAAAGCCGTGGGAGTCTTCCTATTTATTTTACTGGTCTCAGGAGCAAGGCTTTATTTGGGGAGGCAACCTTCAGCAGATTTAAGGACTTTACACTCTCAAAAGTAACCCCCAAGCTTTTCCTCTGCCTGTGTTGTTATAAAAAATTACCTACTCTAAGTAACAACAGTGAAAAAGCCCTGTACATCAGCTCTGCACCCACATGAAGGGCAGCGGCACATTCTCCTGCCAGGTCTGGCCCCAGGAATGGACCTTTGAACAGGGTCACATCTCCCGGTTGCCAATACAGCTCACCGTGCCAGGGCTTCCAGAGGTACTCAAAAGCTTTCAAAACTGCAGAGGCTTATGTTTCAATAACAGCCTGCTCCCAAAATTAAGAAGAGCTGTATTATCGTTCCTGCCAGAAATAACGTAAACTAATGTTACTCTAGGAACGGGGTTTGGGTGACCAGATTCAGTGCCATTTTCAAGACATTGAGAAGAACATGCTGTTCTTTAAAAAAAAAAAAATAAAATAGTTCAACTAATGAAAAACTGATAAGAAAATCACTGAAATGCCAAAAATTCTCCCTCACACAAAAACCGCCCCTAATTCTTGCTATACTATATATATTTATTGGTTAAAAGCACATACCAGCCTGTCTAAATCTGTGATCGGTGCCCAGTTTATAACACCTTTGTGGCTTTTAGTTTCTCACCCAGACACATCAAAGCAGGGGACATTTAGCCAAGGAAAACTTCATTGTTAGTATTAACTCACTCCAAGAAAAAGATTTTTGGAAGTTTGAGAATTTTTCACTTCATGGCAATTGTTGATTAATGAACCTCAATGGGCTACAGCCTAAAAGAGGACTTTGTTAATAAAAAATACTAAACAGTCCAGGCGGAGTAAGGAGATACTTTCTTTGAACCTAACAGATATAAAGGCGTATACAAAAAAAGAACTGTGAAGATGGATTTATTCAGTGTGATCCTGTTTGCTTTCCAGTTCCGCCTCAGGCTATTTCTACTTGCAAAAAACAATTACTGAGGACAGGAGGAGAAATCAAAGAATCACAATATAGCTGGAAAGATTAGAGCACTTGGGAAATACTTAGTAACAATGATATTTAGGAAAGGAATGGCATTACCCCTCCATCTCCTCTTGGCTACCACCAGCACAGCTATTGTATCATAGCAGGAGAAGGGGCCAAGGCAGCTTCTAGCAGGGATGGGAGCATCAGGATCCTGGAGTTATCTTCCTGGCCCTCTCATGGTTTTGTTTGGAGAAGTCATCTAACATCTCTGAACCTAAATGTATTATTCTGAAAACAGGGTTAATAAAAATGACTCACTACACTGGGATGATCCAAGCTTAATTCCTGTTTACACAGTGTTTTAGGCTTCCTAGCAGAGAAGTACCACGTGGAAATGCATTTTTTTTCTGTTAGCAGATGGTGCTGATGCCTGCATGACTTGAAGTTGAGCTAGGTATCAATGCCAGTGGAGATACATGAGGGACCTGAACACAGAAACTGAGCATGTACTTGGAGGTAGCATCAGTAGCCACAACTGGGAAACTGCAGACTTTCTCTGATGGTTCCCAGGGTAGGGATGAAGTTTTCAAAGGAGGGTTTTGGTCAGCTGTGAGGAAGTAGCATGGCCTAGCAGGCAGAGCGTGAGTTCAGGGTGACCTCAGCTATGTCCTTCCTCTGATCCAGAGCTCACTTTCCTCACCCATTTATAAGTTTGTTGATGCAATTGCTACCTGTAGGGATACAGACTCTGAATCAACACCCATCAGCTCCTCAATGCTCTTGGAGCCCACGTGAAGACAATTCCATCTTGGTCTGCCCCAGCCAGCTGGAGCGTGCATGAAGATCTGGAGCTTCCACTGCCAGAAAAACCCGATCCTTTCCTTTGGGACTCTTGAGAGCAAAGTCTTTGTGTGTTATTTTGAGGTGCCTATCACAGACGGGGGGAGCAGGAATGTAGCATTATGGCAACAGGCTGTATATTTAGGGAGTCTGCATTACAGCCGGAGGAAAGGGCTGTATTATGGAAATTATATGGGAAGAGATATGCCCAGGCAGTGCTGGCTGTGCTCTGTAGTCTCGAATCTTTGTGTGAGGGGGTGGTTAGATGATGGGAAGAGACTGCTGTTTACTGTGGAATATCCTTTCTGTCTATAAGTTTCTGAGAAAGAAATGAGAATTGTGCGCTTTTATAAAATTCAGTATTTGTATCCTGCCTCTGTGATAAGGAGCAGTCTATAAATCATTGAATAAAACAGCTGTAAATCATCATCCAAGCTATTAAAGCCTCCCGGGTCTTTAGCAGATTTTCTGCCCCCACTAGTTCACAAGCACAATCCAAAATGTCACCCAGACACTTCTCCCTGAGGTCTTATTTTTCATTCTGGGCTGGAAGTCTGAATTCACAACAGATCCAAACAGCATTTAACCCAGATGGGTTTTCAAGCACCAGAAGACTGCTGTGCCTGTGAACCTCCTTTATCATGCAGTCTTCAGCATGCTAAATGACATGACACATGGGCAGACCTATTTCTCTCAAGCACGGATCTCTGATTTCCATAGAGCACAGCTGTAATGGTGCAACAAGGCGACAAAAAAGGTTGAAACTCAAGATGCTGGCAGCGCGCTCCTCATACAGAGACAGCCTTCCTCCCCCTGAAAGCAGAGTGGATGCTTTCTTGGGGCTTCACCACCATAGGAACAGACCTCCATGCCAGGAGATGAGAATAAACCACAGCAGCAGGGTTATCGGCTTCCCAATGGGTGGGTTGCATCACGGACAATGAGGAGATTGCAAAATGTTTGAGGACAGCACTGTCTGGGTTCCCTGCTCTCAGGAGCAAATCATTGCTGGAAGGAGGGGGTCAGCAGCCAAGCTCAACAACCAACAGTGAAACACAACGGGCGAAGGTATCCACATATCCCACCTTCTATATCCCTAGCTCTGGTAGGCTGGAGTCCATCTTAGCTCCAGATTTCTATGGCTAGCAAACCCAAGTAACTACTTTTGAGAAGTTTTTCCCTATTTTCTGAGTGGTCACACAAAAAGATTTGTATATATTGCAAGCTCAGTGTGAATGGGCACAGTCCTTTTTGCTTGCAGAAAAGTTGTTCCTCCAAAATTGGCTATACCAGTTGAAGGACCAGCTTGACATTCAGCTGATCACTACTACAAAGTGTTTCCTAAACACTGAGGACAACATACAGGGCCCCAAGGCCTGTGGTTTAGATATAATATTTCCGCTGACTTACCCACATACTGCCTTTGCATGAAATACACAGCTATGACATCTCACACAGAAGATGCACCTTAATAAAGGTACTACTAGATTAATCACTTTGGAGCCTCCTACTCAAACCAGAGAAAAACAAAAAAGGCCATCAAGACCAAAAATATCCCAGAAGACTTCATCATAAGCCCCAAAAGACAAACTTTCAGTGGCAGTTTTAGGACACCAAGGATTTGCAGCCTGTTAATATTGCAACCAAACCACTTCAGCGCAGCAGTTAGTAAAGGTAATGTTTAGAAAACAAAGCTTGAGTAGAACTCTGATACTTCTGGTCAAGAACGGAGCAACGATTAACCACACTCTGGCTCACATACTGCTTCAGACTTCTCTGGAGCAGACTGTAGAAGCCCATAGGAATCCTTGTCATAAATCAGAAGAACAAAAAGGCTGCCACCATTACAAAAAAGATGCCATTTGGTCTTGTTAGTATTTGAGCCCTGTGGCTGAAAACGCTCTTGCCAAAATTTGTCTTAGATCAAATGCAGAGGGGTTGTTTAATATTGTATTAACTGAACATTGGGAATTTTTAGCCTTATCTAGAAAACAGGTTTGTACCAGTCTAACTGGTACACTGGATCACTTAAAGAGTGGTTTCCAAGCAGTAGATGTGACCTTGCTCAGTATAAGGCACTTAGACAGAAGAGATCCTTCCTGCACCATGGAATGGAAAGAGAAAACACCCCGACCCCTCTCCCTCTACGCACCCACAGAGCAGCAGGACACCCGTCAAACCAACACCTGTTACCTCTCCACAATTTCCTTGCAGGCACAAGGCTAACCTGGTGCCATCAATACCTCAAAGAGATTATACATGAAAGACCTGCTTTATTTTAATTTCCATTTTTCATCCATTCCCCTGGTTGTTTCCTGCCTACAATATTTCTTGAGTGTCTCTGCTAGGGTTTCACCCAGTGTTATGTCTACGCCATGGTCGAGACAGATCAACGCCAGCAGCACAGAGGGGTGTTTCAAAGGTCTCACCAAGGTAAGCAGTTCTGGATCCCAGCTCACTCAGACTTTTTCTTTGTCATACTTTGGAACGATCACACTGGTACTTCTGAGGTACCATTTCAATCACTATTTTTACTTGATGTTAATTCACCAACAGTATAAACCAATGTAGATAAGGCAATTATAGGTATATATATATATTAGCAAACAGCTCCAAACAACACGTATTTAACAAGTTGGCATGTACCAACTATGTTATCAGTGTTAGAGGATTTTTTTCAGCAGGTTGACTAAGACTAAGGAAACAAGATGCAGGTAGTTTCTATGATGAAGCCAACGCTGCCAGGGTACGCTCATGGTAGATCTCGCCTTGCACTGAGAAACGCAGAACCCTGACTGCGGTATGGACTTGTTTGTTGTATTAAATCCATTAGTGCAGGAGCTGGCTGCCAATGTGAGTTTGCACAGAGCACACCTGGGCCTTCGTCTTGAATGCAGCTTCCGTGTTGCATCAGGTAATGTAAACAGAAACAACAATACTGTCCTCCCACTATTTCTTCTGTGAAATGGAAGTTTTTCCTTTAATACCACCTTTGTGCAATGAATGTGCAGCCAACTGGCAGTACCAGACTTTGTTTATTCTTTCCTGGCTATGTACCAATTGTGTTGGAGAACCCAACTTCAAAGGCAAAGCAGTGGGATCAAGGGCTGCCTCTGCCATGCCAAGAATGCTTTTCTTAGACAGGTCGAGAGGAGATGATGAGTTGGAAGCAAAATAAGTATCTTTGGCAAACCTGGTTCCAACAGTTTTACTGTCAAGATGTTAAATAAATTAAATAAATAGCAGGGGGACTGCAGAACATCCCCAGCTGTCTTTCTCCATAGAACGCAGATATGCTTTATCCTCTGAGCATCCAGTAATATCTGTGAAGATACCTACCCAAATCCATCCATGGCTTAGCTTCATGGAATGAATGCTTTGACACTGAAACTAAATTCTCTTGTGCTTTAGCAGGGAACAGGAAGATTTGAGAGACAGAACCAGACCAGAGGGTGACAATGGGACAGGGTTCATCCATTCCAGTGACCATTTGCAGCCCCTCTGTACCTATTTCAGCTGAACAAAGCCCAGGGCAGGGCTGCCCAACGACCTGTTACTGGAGGTAGGAAGGGGCAGCTAAGAGTGTCCAATTCCTTATTTTTCCAGCGTGCAGCCTGCCTGCTGCCAATTCCAGGTGTTCAACAATAATGCAGCAGTTACTTCCAAGTAACACCTATAATTTGAGTCACTGGGACATTTCCTCCAGCATTTCAAAGCATATGGAAAGGAATGTGAAAACCTTTCATTAGCCACAGGCAGGCAGCCGCTGTCAGAATCACTCAGATGTGCCCTAAAAGTTTTCCAAAAAACCATATTGATGCCTCCTGGTTGCTGGGCACCCAGCAATACTGGAGATCATGACTGTGAACAAACCGCTGATTTCTGCATACTAAATACGCAGAATCAACTGCAACTGCTCCTGCCCTCTGGAAGGGTTTTAAGACCAGAATATCATGTTCAAATCACTAATCCTCACAAAGTATCACCTGTGCTGTCTTAGAAAGACAGGAGGGATTCCCTAGCCTCTGGGGAATGGCAGCTTCTTTTCCCAGGAAGGGCACGTGAGGTTGGAGTTGCAGGAGTTTTCTATTCGGCTGTTCTGTCCCTGTCATTTGTGGAAAGACCTGCAGCCTCTCCCACTCGCATGATGCTGCTGCTCCACAGAGAGTTGCGAATATCTGTCCATGTTCCATGGAATGGATATAATTTGCAGATTTTATGTTTACTATGGAATTTCTACACAGCTTCAGGAATCCCTATATTTTATAAGAAAATAGAGTGGCATATAAAAACATTCTTAGTGGTGTTTTATTTATACAATTAATGGTCAACAGAATATAATGTACTTTTATGCACTCCGCCTCCCTGCCCCCAAACCCAGTTTTGTTTGACAGACAGTTTTGTTCCACAATCTCCAGGGGTACATTAACCTCTGCAAAGTCCATGCTTGAGTTCAGAATTGGCATCATCACTCCTTCTCCTGCAAAGAAAAACCAAGCGAGCTCAACACTGCGCCTCTCTTTCCCACTAGAAGGGATTCTTTCAGTTGCATCCCTTGGTGCAGTCCCACAACACAGTGGCAATTTGAAGGCTGGCACCGCGTCATGCCAAGTGGGAGAGCTGCCTCTCCGAAGGCCACCAGCGACTCCTGGGACTGAGATGTGAACTGCTGCACTTCACTTAGGGAGCGCACCATCTCCCTAGATGGATCAGTAAGACATTGATATCCCTTGCAGAGCAGCACAGAAGACAATTGCTCCCGTATGTACACTTTACCAGTCCTGGGCTGCTCATGGAGCTGCAGTTTTTCACCTGTGCTGACTCTGTCGTGGATCCTAGGCTGGAAACCCCACCAGAAACATGTGCAGGAACTTAGGACTCTGAGTGTCCAGCCTTGAGGGCAACTTCAAGTCCCATGTTTATAAAAGGAGATCAAAATCTATAGGTGTTTCACAGCATCCCACCTGCACTCCTGGTTCACCAGTTATTGTACGTTACATTACTAGGATGGCCATACTTGTCTTCCTCCACAGAGCAGTGCGCTCTGATTCAGGGCCAGTTACTGCTGTCCAAAGTCAATGAGACTTCAGAGTTACGAGAAGAACAAACATGAGATTTTTAAGAAGCTAAAGAAGCAAGATATGTGAGAACAAATCTGAAATGGCAACCCAGCTCAGATCTGCAATGCCAACCTCCTCTGAGGATTTCCTGGACCTTTTTTTCCCAACGCATCTTAGCTAAACTGGTTTAAGAATGGATAAAACCAATATGAAGATGTCTACACTGAGACTGTCTAGGAGTTTAATTAGATCAATTTGAAAGTGATTTAGTTAAACCAGTGAATGTTTCGTAATGTGGACCAGACTTTGAATTTCAAGCACATCAAACCTCATTACATGTACGCTTTATTATAACAGTGCTTCCCTCCATGCTCTCATGGCAGATTCCTGCCTCCTGAGGTTTGGGCTGGAATGCCAACAATTCATTTTAATGCAGTTCAGACATTTTAAAGCTTTGCTGAGCTATCCCCAAAATAACCACTGATGGTAGGTGGCAAGCACCCTGAAATGATTATGGCCTTTCTTGTTCAGGAAAAAGATATTTGATAAAAAAAAAAAAAGCAAAACCGATGTGAACAGGATAAGCATTAAGGGAGAAAAGGCATGTGTTGCACTGAAAAATGGTTGAACTCAATGCTTCAACATTAGTTACATTTAAAAATACATCTTTGCAGAATAACAGTCGGGGTTTTACATAATTTACTTGCACACTTTTTGCTCAAGCGTGGGATTCACATTTCCCCTTTCTTCTTTCCGTTCCCCAGTGCATTTTATTCTATTCCAATTTTGCTTCCTATCATGTTGGGTTCATGCTGCCGAAACACTGAGCACCAGCTGGCACGCTCCTTGACGTCTGTGTGGTGGTCTGCTTTTGATCCTCCCTGCTCCTGATTCAATAAAATGGTTTTTGCTAAATTCCTACAGACTATAGCAGGCTGACAGCAAGGAACTGCAGCACACGCTTAAACCTGAGCATAGGTTAATCCCAGGACTGGGATGGTGACTGTGTACCGTGTTCTGCTGAGTCAGCCTTTTAAAGCTACACATTGATACATTGCATAGCTTGTATCTCTTAGTGATTAATCAATTCTGTGAAATGACATTTAATTTTGAAGAAAACAGATTACCACTCTCTCCATACAGTGAACAGCTCTAAAATTTAACAGGCACTGCCGCGAACACAGAAAGTAATCCAAACAGGACCACTCTCCCTCCGTGGATGGTTCAAAGTGGCACCTCTACCTTTTACAGAGAGATACAGCTGCACTTAGTGAAAAATGAAAACCTGAGGAAGAAAAGGATCTCGCTGAGGAATTCCAATCCCTATCCATAGTGCAACTTAAAGCAGAGCATCTCCCATACTTGAGGTCACGACCAGTACTGAAGTCAGGAAACAAGCCCACAGACATTATTGCGATAAAAGAAAAGCTTTTCTACCTCTCAAAAATGTCCTGTACACATGAAATATTTCAAACCCGGCCATCAAACAGCATACTCCCGTAGGCTGCCACATTGCCAAGTCTTGCAGATTCGGAGTCACTCACAGACCCAGCGTGCAGGGCTGGGAAACCATGAGCAGAGCTGTGCCACTTTCAACATTCATGCTTTTGCCTTTCAAAACTCAGCGCCTTCGGGGATAGTTATGGTTACAAAAGTTCACCTGCTCTCGGTTAATGTTTCAGAGGCCTTAAGTGATATGTTCCCGGGAGGTTTCTCAGACTACAGGATAATCACTCAGGATGTTCTTTCATTTCTAATATGTCAGAAGGGTTTTTCCCTATTCTCATAAGGCACAACAACAAAAAAGAAAGAGTGATGCGGAGGGGAGATCTGTATCCCTTGCCAGCTATTCTCAATACAGAAAGAAAGAAATCAGAACAGGGAAGTTGGGTGGTGAGTACTTCTTATTTTTCCTAGATAGGCTTGAAATGAGACCTTAACCTCACTCCAGATCAACAAACACTGAAACTTTCAACCATTCAAATCACCTTTTTTCTGCTCTAGTCATCTGAGTTTCCTGTATTACAACATAAGACCTTAACTAAGTAGGAATAAATACAAATCTTGTGATCCTACAGGTTTTACTGATCTCACGGAGCTTCTATGAAATCCAATGCATTGCCATAATGTATTTTTAAATAAACCCCTCTACAGCTTCCAGTGATGCCACATCTGGTACTAAACTAGAAATAAAGTCAAGCAGATGACTTCAGTCTTGCTGCCTAGCGGGATCTTTTTGTGGGGTAGCCTTGGAATGGCAGGAACAGCGAGGATGTGGATACATTATCTCACTCCAGAAGAGACTGGAGGGGAAAAATCCTTGTTGCTGGGTCTCTTTGCTGGGTCTGTGCCCGAACAGGACAGGAGAAAGCCAGAACAGGAATGATTCAGGAGTGGGACAAGCAGTCTCTGAGTCTGGATGAAGAGGCACAGAAGATGCTACTACAGCCTGGAAAGATGCTGGCGCTGCCCAAGGCAGAGCGGAGTAGCAGGGGGTGGAGGAGGGAGCCGGGCACCTCAGCACGGGCTGCAGCTGGGAGCCAGCGGCTCCAGGGGAGATGGAGGAGGAAGCTGTTTGCTTTGGATTTGGTGCCTGTGTTTTTGCTGCAACGCCCCAGGAAGACACAGCGGGGAGTGAACTGACCAGTCTGGTGAACTTTTTATATTCCTTTTGGCCTTTTATTACCCTGAGAAGTGGAGGATTTTTTATTTTTAAACATAGCTGAAGGGCTAAATTAGCATTTTGGCAAGGGAAGCAAGCCTGTAAGGCAGCAGAAAGGGAAGCAACTGTTACCTGGAGCCAAAACTGAATGGAAACTCAGGCAGAAATCCCACCAGTTTCGGAGTCCCATCCCTGGCGAAGAAGGCGAGGGGCCCAAGAGAAAAGCCTGCACGAGCCTTTGCCAGTGTCGCCTGCTGATGAAGCGCATGTGCTGGGACTGCCCTTGCACACAGCGCTCTGCCAATGCACCTCGCTTGGGTGGGCTTCTCCTATGCGGGGTAACAGCTCTTGTCTCGTGTGTCCATCGCACGGCAAGCCGATGGCCTCCAAGCCCACCCCGTAGCAGGCTGAGGGCTCAGCCTGCAAACAGGGGGGCCCCAGGTATGTGCATGGAGCAACTGGGCAGCACTTTTGCCTTCTGTGCATCCTGGCTGGAGCACCCCATTAAACGCAAACCCAACCGCCTGTTTTGGTGGGCAGGCAGGGAGAGCAGCACCACGCGAAAGGAATTCAGCCGGGTAAATGGTCACATCTCTCTCTTCGTGTGCTCGTGCCAGGAGGTAGCACTAAGGTCATTGCAACATCGTACGGCACCTATGTAAACGTTCATGCTCCCTCGCACCCCCGGCACAGGCCATGCCTTGGCTTAATGTCTGCAAATCCCTTCGGACACCAGTTACAGAGTTCGTGTCTGTAACCACTTCACAGCTCTTTTCCTGAGGGGTAGAGCTCATCCCAACCCGTAGCATGCTCAGCTTTCCAGGATCCCCAGTCCCTGGACAGGTCACTGGCAAATATCCTGCCCCCCGGTCCTGCGCTGCTGCTCACCTCCCCTTCGGTTACACGGACACAAGGCTTTGTGGAGCTGTGCTTCGCGAGGCAGGTTTATTTTAGAGGTATCTAAAAGCTGAAGGCGATTCACCCTCTGACCGTCACGCTCACACACCTTTGAAGCAGGTCTAGCTTTAGTCCTCAGTGATGCCTCTTTAACAGTCAAGTTGTTCAGCTCCACAAAAATACCCTTTTTTATATATTGATGTGAGACAATACTGATACCCAGTGGCTGATTAAGTTAATTACAGTTGAGTAAATATCCCCCTTGGTCATCTCCAGGTCTGCACCCCAAGGCCTGGCTCCCACTAACTCTGCAGCCTGTAAGCAAAGGGATATTCAGTTCCCACATTTTTGGTGCTCTTCTCGCCAGAATTGCTGCTAGAAATTGTTTTTGACTGAGAATCAAGTGCAAGCTATACCTACTTTGCAGAGTCAAAACATTAGCTAAGGC
The DNA here is from genome assembly GCF_028858705.1 of Grus americana. NCBI lineage: Eukaryota > Metazoa > Chordata > Aves > Gruiformes > Gruidae > Grus > Grus americana. The sequence continues at coordinate 22,119,108 of NC_072861.1, read as the reverse complement.
AAAGACTGACTACTTTAATCATTCCAGCATGTTATTTGCATTTGCTTTGGCTAACAAATGCCAAAGAGACATTACCAAAACCAAAGCTGAATCCAGCTGAGGTCATGCTATGCTTTTTTCACAGCAATGTGCTGCACCTGGATATCAGTTTTAAAATGCAAACAGGTATGTTTTATCAATTTGTAGCAGGAAAACTATGATTTCACAAGACTAGAAAAACTTGGCTTAGCGTGAATCAGGATTCAAGGCAGAAAGCACTGCAGCCCTCTGTGAGAAAGTTGCTATTTATTTTTCCATCAATATTTTTCCTTCCCAAGTACACTTAATTTGAAAGAATTAATGAACAGCAGAAACAAATCCCTGTATACCACAAACATTAGACAGCATATGGACCAAGCCTTCACAGGGTAAGCCAGCGGGTGAAGGTTGGAATTTATCAAAACATGATAGAATAAACTACTTAATTATGTTAGGGTGATTGCCAGCATGCAACAATCCTAAGAGCAAAGAGCTTCTCAAATTGGCCTGAGGGTAGTGGCAGTTTAGCATTTGCAGTTTTAACCGTACATTTCAGAAGTCTTCCGAATCTCTTTAAGTAGCTGGTATTCCAACGGGCTGCCTGTTTTCCTGCTGACATTGATGAGCTTTGATGAAACGGCCCCAGAGCTGCCATTTCTGCTGTGATAGCTGTAAAGGGCTCTTGCCTCAGAGCTTAGCCCAGTGTCTCTCTATCGTCACAACCTGCCTTTCGGTATTAGCAACAATCCCCAAAGCACCACGGAATATTTGTCCAAACCCTAGGGCTACCAGATTGTCCTACTTCAACGAGATATGGAGCCCAAACTGAAGCTGAGGCTCTGTGAAGAGCAAGCCAACTGGAAAGGGAGTGCTGGAGGAGTCACCTGGTCCTGCAGGAACACCAGGAGATGCCCCATCTCCACCAAACACCGCATTTCTACAGCATTCACCTCCTCAAAGGATGCGCATGCATGTCGTTGTGCCTGGCTGTAGGTCACCAGGACCTTGTCTCTGCTGTCTTACTCCGGGTTGGAACTGGGTTCCAGATTTGTCCCTTTTCTTGCTCTTTCCTCGCTCAGCTGGGTATGACCTGATCTGATGATCTCTGCCACAGGCAGACTCAGAAATGATGTGTTCTTGTTTTCGCTGCCTGTTTGAATCGTAAGCCCCTTTCATCGGGCATTTAGAATGATCCCATGTTCCGTCCCTGAACCTGCCTGTGAAACTTAACACCAAAGACTAAGGGTCTTACTTAATTACAGGAGATTTTTTTTCCACCAGCATAAACTCGAGAAAGGTAATTTCCACAGCTGCATTATTTACCTCAGATTTTACTAAGGCTGCTTTTATAGCAGTGCTAGAGGTTAAATCCACTGTTATTTCCTACATGGCATGACTTTACTGTATGTTACAGTGCATAGTATTCATTTAATCCAAGCAATAAAAAGATATACCAGCAGCACTGTTTTTCAAAAGAGGAACTTAAATAAAAAGATTATAAAAAAAAGAAAAGAAAGGAAAAGAAAAAGGAGAAAAAGAAAAGAAAGAAAGAAGTTTTAAATCCAGTAAGTCTGTCCCTGGAAGAAAAATCATCACATTTGCCTCATTTTACAAAAGGCGATCAGTATAAAAACAGTATGTAAACTGCTAAAAATACCATCATCCTGATTTGGGGCATTGCTCTGAAATTAATAACCATCCTGTTCAACTGAGATAGATAGATAGATAAACTCTGACCAAGTGTTTAAAAAGAAGAGCTTGGCTGAGTGGCCCACCACCCCTAAAGCTGTGCATGCCCTTAAGGGTTGTGCCAAACCCAATCGTACAAACTCCACTGGGCACCAGCTGCAGAGACCAGCAAGGCTGTATCCGTACAGGCAGGTGATGCTGTGGGAGATGAATCCCAGGGACACAGTAGCTGACCTGGCAGAGTCCTCACTGCCTTGCAAGCCATCCCAGTCCATCATTAAATGGCTGAGTTGTGTGGTGCTCATAGTTTTCCCAGTGCCAAATGGGTCGCAGACTTTCAAGTGCTTGGAGAATAACCAAAAGGCTTCGTTCTCAGGACAGCCAGGAGGCTTGAGAGACTATGAGCTTCACAACAGTTGGGTAAAGCTTCTCCCCCACTGTGATGGGGGGCAATAAACCTCCATCACGCACCGAGGCCAGCAGTCCCTACCATGGGTACCACCTCCTACAGCACCCTGTGGTTCCTGCCCACCTTCTGCAGCCACCGCCAAAGGGAAGGCAGATCTTTCCTCCCTCCATCCGACCCATGGGGTGCCCCCTCTTGGGCTAACAGCACCCCATCCCTGCAGTCACAGGGTGCCAGAGGGAGGAGGACACCCCAAAGGACTGACTGCTCCCGACTTACACCCTCCTCCCCACTGCCAGAGCGACTCATCCACAGACATTTTCCCTTCCGATGTGGGAGAGGGTGTTCCCAGACTTGGCAGCATCCCTGCTTCGAGAATTTATCTGGCATTTCACTGGTAGAAGAAAGCAGATCCCTTTCGAAACTTGCATGCAGGAATGAGCTGCATGTCCCTCATGCCTCTTGGCCAACTATAGATAGTGGGTCAGTATAAATAGATGCAGAATATCTGTATAAAAAAGCACACATCACTCTGGCCTGGCAAGGTTTCTAATAAGATCTCCCACAAACTGCGTCATAATGTCGAGAGGATTTTATTCCCTGTAATTGAACTGTGTTCTTGCCTGTGTTCTCCGTCCCGCCCTTCAGTGCTCTCCTCTCTGAAATTTCCTTTGTTCAGCCTAAAGAGACATTTCATTAAATATAAAATAATTTCTGGGAGTGGTAATTACAGTCTTTTTCAGATGGATGATATGTGGCTGTTCTCTTTTCCTTTCTGTTAGCAAAACCAAAGAGAATGCCAGTGTCTTTCATTAGGTGTCAGCTCCAGCCACCCTTGCCACTGCAAAACTCAAACAGGTCAGTTTTGATCAGGTTGAATTTGTTCTATCAAATGACTGAAGTTAAGTTCGAAGCAAAGATTTATGTGGCAATGCTTGTTGCCTGCAGAATGATCAATTCTGCCTCCCTGAGCTCTGCTACCCTTGAAAAGGGCTACTTTTTTGCACTGGTTCAAGTTGATCCTCTTTCTATTTTCTTTGAGAGCTCAGCGCATGGGAAGAAAAAGGCACAATGTGCAGAGAAGTAGAGGAGAAGAGCCAGAGCCCTGATCCGCCGCTGCACTGTCCCAGCTTGATGTCAGTGGAATTGCACCCCTTTAAAGCACAAGTAGCACAAACCTGAATCCGCTCCAAGGTGTGCTCTGATCGTCTGTTTATTGTGTATTTGCCAAGACATTATAACCAGCCTCATATGAATGTGGGGGGTGGGTTAATGCCAGAAATTGCTGCCTTTTTAGTTCATAAGACACTTCATCAAGGTCTGTTTTTCATCTATGTTTCTTCTCCTGCTAGGTGCTTTACTTAGCCCCTCGCTTTACAAATCAAAGCAATTAGCAGGGCTGCTAACAAAGCTTGCAAAGGTACGAAACTCAGACACCACTGTACCCATGGACGCTCTCTGACACCGCGTACAAACTCCCACGCCACGGGGAGCTTTCTGGCCAATCTTTCCTAGATGTATCTGCTTCCCTGCTCTAAGGCCAAGAAACGCACTAGGCGCCTGCTTATTAAAGCCTGTGGATTCAAACACAGCAGCAGTATGGCTTGGATCGGCAGAGCAGACATGTCAGAGGCAGCACTGCTTGATTTTAGGCCTCTAAGCATTTTGTCCTTAGCCAAACCATGCATTTCTTTACATAAAACGAGCCAGATGCCAGTGTGAAAATCCATGGCATGTCACAGCACCCCAACCACAGCCTCTCTTCTTAAGAAGGTCCCACCGGTGTCTCCCAATATCTGCGAGTGGGTGACATTCCCCCAGGAAGAGATGTGCTGCTCTCAGCCTGTGTCCCTACAGACACGCTCTTCAGGACTGGCTTACCACAAATGTTGCTGGGAATGACCCTTGTGATCACTGATCTGACCCCTGCTCGACATGGTGGACGTAGCAGCAGGCCATCTCTGTCACTGTGCCCAGCGCCAGCGTTTCCTGTTTAAGCTGGTTGCATTCCCAGGCTCACACTGCAATGACCAAGCTATGTGACATTAACAGCAGCCTCAGAGATATTAAATTCTTCAACTCCATGAAAACAGGCCACCAGGTAGAGAAGACAGGGTTTCTTTGCTTCCCCTTGGAAGAAACGGAGCCTGAGCGTGGGTGCACACCTCTTCCATCACTGGAGACTCCTGCAGGTGCTCCTCCAAGGACCCCAGAGCTCATGGGTGCTCTAGGAATTACTTGTTATGAACCTCAGCCCGTTCATGTGCTCCCCACACAGCACATCCTTTAACCTGGAAGCCCTCCTGGAAGTCAGAAAGCTGAGATACAAGTCCTATCCCCAGCAGATTTCCTGTGTGTGACCTGGGCAAGTTGCTTATAATCACGTGAGATCTCAAGAAGTGCAAAATATCTTAAACTCCCTTGAGTATGGGAGAAACCTAAAGGTTTCAGAATAAGATTCCTTCATTTGGATTTTAGCCAAGCTTTTGGGTTTAATACACTTACATTTGCAAAAAGCTGTTGGAGATCCTTAATGCCCTCCAGAGCTCACAAGCTCGGGTTTATGTTTCAGCTGGAAACCGATCAACAACTAAAAAGAGTGAAATAGTCACTTTTGTGTGAATCTGAAGAATAATATTTCCAACAAGCAACATGGAAGAGTCCTTAGGGCCACCTACAATCTACCTGCAGCATGACTTAAAACAACTCGAAAGTGTTAGTAGTGAGGATGGGGAGACAAACTTAGCATGGCTCCTTATAGATTCTCCTTCCCCAAACTTTTCCAGTAAAACCCACAGCCACGCTAACTGCACTGCTCTCACTACACCTAGGCAAATAAAATAGGAGTAAGCAGATATGCCCAGCTTGTTTAAACTCAACTAGCAAATTCCAGCTGACAGCTTCCAAACCGTGTCTCTGAATTTATTGGCATTTCAAAATGTTTTACAGAACCACGGTCCACTGGCAACGGAGAGCCTTGTTATAGAAATGCAGGGAGTCAGCAGAGAGTCAAGTAACACAGTAGAAAGCTCTTTATAAAGGTGCCAGTTCATCAATATCATTTTTGGGGAGGACACTTACGTTCAGCACAATTCACAGAATTACAGAATCATGGAACGGTTTGGGCTGGAAGGGACCTTAAAGCCCATCTAGTTCCAACCCCCTGCCATGGGCAGGGACACCCTCCACTACACCGGCTGCTCAAAGCCCCATCCAACCTGGCCTTCCAAACAACGCTGCTTTCTGTCCAAACGTACAGGAGCCAAAAATAGGCTGAAACAGAGCCTGAAGCCTAGCAAACCTGGTCAGATCTGAGTTCCTTGCCATGCATTTCAGCTGCGAGCAACAAGGCGCACAAGTGAGCTGCCCAGAATAGCAGCGGCCCCAGCAAACCGGGCTGATGGTTTCAGGCTGCCCAGTGCCGCAAGGTAGCCAGGTTTGTTTGTTTTCTTTTGAATCAGGTTCTCACGTTTCAGAACACAAAGGACTGTGAGGGCCACATCCTCACCAGGTGTAGATCACCCCATTGCCTCGCAAAGGAGCTTTGCCAGCTTACATCAAAAAAAGGGCTGGCCCACAGTAACTGAGCCCACCAGTATCTGGTCTGAAACTGGTGGTGTGTTGCTGACTGACGTGTCACTGGAACAGCAGGGTTTCTGAAGTCAGACACAAATATATCATATATATCATCAAAAGCCTTGGAGCCTGGATGATGTATTAATGTAATAACATCTGAGAACATAGTAACTTTAATGATTGCAGACATCTGAAATGAAGAAAATACTCATGGCGTTAACTCAGGGAAAGCCCAGGAAAATCTGGAGCAACGTCTTTCGTATTTCCCAATCATGCACAAGTTGGTGAAGTGACTGGAAAAAAATGGGAAGAGAATTCACCTGCAGTCCTTGGCAGGAGGGGAAGAAGAAGGCAGCAACGTGCATTGCAGTGAGCAGAGCTTTCCCCTCGCCCCCGGGTTGTGCCGTGGGGACCTGTGACATGTGCAGGTTTTACTAAAGGAGGCATCTCTGAACCTCCTTACCTTCCTCCTCACGCAGCCAAAGCCAGACAAACAGGTTTCCCCATCTTCAGCCCAGACAGCTAATGGGCTGTGGTGTCAGGCAGTTTAATTCTTTCCTTCACACTCTTTTGTCCCTGTCCCCTGTTTAAATCCTATAGCTGTTGATGTGCCTCTAAAAGAACTGGCATGGCTACCCATGGAAAGGCGAGGACAGAGCTTTCTGGCTGTGAATTCCCTCCTGTTACCTTCCATCTCTACTTTTTTAGAAACTGAAAATTCAGTGTCACTCTGCATCCACCTCAGAGAAGCACAGATGTAACCGGAGAGAAGAAAACGTAGCGCTTAGCTGTTGAAAAGACTGACATGGAGTCAAACAGGAACACCCCTGAGCAGCACTGCACCATCCATCATGCCCCTCTCCCTCCTCCTGCCCTCCCGTTTCAGTCTCCTCCAGTTGTCAGGAAACCCCGCATCAGTAACAAGCAGTACTTAAACTGTCTCAGCAAGTAAAGCCTAACTACTCAAGATTTCAGTATATTTATGCAATCCAGTCTGGCTCTGGGCCCACGCTAGCTTTATTTATCTAATGTCTGTGCTGTAGGCGATGAATTCATAGAGAAGGTATTATTAGAAGACAACACGCATAAAAGGGAGGAAAAAAGTAAGTGAGAAGTCCAGTGGAGCAAGACTTTGCTGTGCTCCCAGCTCTCCTCAGAGATGGTGGTTGGAGTGGCAGAGCCAGGAGAGCCACGACCAGCCCTGAGCTGGAAGGTCCTTGGGCAGGGTTCCGTCACAGCGAGGAGCACGGGGCTTCATGACTCCTGGGGACCCTTCCCAGCATAGCAGGAATATGTGTAGCAACCCGCTTCAAGGTCTCAGAAGAGGGGGCCAAAGCAGCTGCTTTCTTGGCCCTGGCGCACCTCCCTCCCTCTCACCTGGGGGTACGGATCTTCTCTGCCTCATGACAGCCCGCACAGAGCCTCCTTCCCTTGCCTGCACCAGGCGGCCGTGCAGACGAGCCTTGCTGTGAAGACATGAGACGGTCGGGATGTCTGGCAGCCCTGCAGTACCTGCCGGGGCGAGCGGTAGGGAGCTGCCCCCTCGCTACCCGCCGAGAAGCCGCAGGTCAGGAAAGGAGCTCAGGATGTGAAGGATGGCCCTGCTCACCGCACTGGGATGCAACGCGGCCGTTGCAGTGCTGGGTGCTGAATGCTAAGCTTTAATCGGTTGACGCTGGCTCACAATACACGTTTTTCACCTTCTGTTCTGCCTATTTGCAGTGAAAGCTCTTGAGGACAGGGAATCCCTCTAACTCTACGACAGCCCAGCTGTCCTGAACATACAAACACTATTTCTTTGTGCAACTCTGCACGAAGTACAACTATGTTCAATAAAACACTGTCCTAAGCTGAAACTTCTATTACCATACTACTCCTTAGAAAAGACAGCAGTATATTCCACTAATTGCCTCAAACCAATTAATTATGCAAGAAAATATGTAAAATGAAAATTAATTCCATGAAACCAGTCCATGGAAATTATCCTGGAACCTTAAATCAGTGTTTCCGCAACAATTAGAAGTTCCTCTAGGACCCTTTTAATGTGGGAAGGAGTCCTGAGTCACTGTTTCATGTCATGTTGTCAGAAGAAAAAAGCTGTTTCCTAGAAAGAAAACCACCTACAGGGACTTGATAGTTGAATGAAAGTTTTTAAATTTCCAACCAACATGCACCTAGAAGGGAAATACTCACAAGCCGCCACAATGGCAGTATTAAAACTGCCTGTACATGGGGCTGAATAGACTCTTTGAAATAAAGGAGATAATAGATCAGAAAGACAGTGTGATCACAATAATTAAGGATGGAAAACTCAAATCATAATAAATACATGTATTCTTTTTTCCCTTTTGGATTCAGGGAGTCCCATGGCTCAAAATCACATTAAAGCTCATGCTTTAATCACTAGAATCTGCCATGGCTACAAATCTGAACAGAGATGGGATTTTACTTCCCCTAATTTTGATATCTAAATGGGGGAAGGGGCTGTTTAGTTTTGTTTATGAATAAGTTTAATTCCTGAATTCTTTCTCCAGTTCTTCAGCAAAATAAGAAAAGGTCCAGCTAGAGCAAGGGGTAAAATTCTGCCTATAAGCATTCCTGACTAGACATTATCTGATAAAAGTTATTTGCCACTGAGCACAAACTGCTGAAGAAAACTCCTTTTGTTTCTCGCTAATGTTACCTCCAGACTACAAAACATCTAGTTCTCGCACAAACCTAGACGGTTTGTTTAAAAACAAGTTACCTCTGAACCTGTCCTGCTTTGGGAGCAAAATATTCGCTCCTATGCATTACTGCAGAAATAGAATTTGAGTCATGCCTTTATACCTTACTACACTTACTTTTTTCCCTCTTTTTCTTTCTGTAAGCTCTAGACAGGGGTAAAAGTGCAACGTAAGGAACTTGCATTGCTGGGGCCTTAGTAATATCCGTCAGTAAACCTGTAATTAGATAGGGAGTAGTATTAATCTTGTGCGTTGCCTGAGGGACATTGCCAACATCCAGCAAAACCTCTATTGATGAGGAAGGATTCCAAGCATGCCTGTATGAAAAATGAAAGAGATGAAATATTTACTTACTTTACCCTTCCCTCAACCACTCATTCTCAACCAAGAAATACTCTAGACCCCAACAGACTAAATCTTCTACTAACATCAACACCTTAACACAAAAGCGACGCATGCTAAGCCTTTCGGTTCTTCCTCACATGCCTGTTATAACAAGTATTTCAAAGAAACCTCAGAGAGCGATATTTTCAGATGTACAGTTTTTTAATTTAAAATGTGTTAATGGACTGAGAATAGTTAATGAAAACAAAAATATTGGTCAGTTGTGATAATGGAAGTCATAGCCTTCTCATCCTAATACATGATTCATAACTTGTATCTCATTAATCTGGCATTAAAAACGTGATTTATAGATGTTCTTTTTCTGTATGCTCCACCCTTGTTTCCCAGATGAGAGAGAATAAATTATTTTATACAGAGGTATGAATTTTTTTCAAATGAGTCGGTATGGTGAGAGATTACTCTGGCCTATTACAGATAGCTGAAACACCCCCAAAAAAGAGTTTTCTTATCAAAAAGGCATTTAATAAAAATAAATAACAATGTTTTTATTACACCTAACTCCCAACTTCATAATTTCCTATGACTATTTTTCTTTTTTTCTTGGGGTTTTTTTTTTGCAATTGTCTACCTTATTAGAATTATTTGCTTGCTGAAAATAGAAAAAAAAAAGAGGCCAGTAGATGAAAATTACCCACAATACTTTCCATAGTTGTTCGCTACTTTCAACAGAAAACAGTCGTGAAATTGTTTTACAAATGTGGAGAGCAGAATAGACGCAACTTTGAATTTTTTTTTCCTTTGAGGCGTGCTATTTTATTTCTCAGCCAACTGCAGGTATCCTTGAGAAAAGCATACCCCATCAACTGCTGTTTCCCTGGTTATCTTTTTTTTTAGAGTGAAGTAAAATCCTGGATTTTTACTTGAATGGAATGAGAACCTTACCCCACCTGCGTGAATTAACACTACTCAGACTCAGTAATCATAAAATGTGACGAGTCTGACAGCACAAGCTACTAAAGGCAATGAGGCATCAGCGCCAGGGTCTTGCACATCACTGCTTAATCCGGGGAAGAATTTAAGTATACACTTAACCTCAAGCTAGCGAGTAGTTTCATTGATATAAATGTGACCGTACAAGATGATTAGCATTAATTATGCACCTAAGTGCTTTGCATATCAAGGCCAAACTGTTTTGCAGCTTGAAGGTTTGAGACCGCAGGCTCTGAGCCACCCGTGCTTTTCAAAACTCCTTCCTTGCATGTGGCCAACAACACTGACAGTGGATTGTTCAGCCACATTAACATTATTCATTACTAATTTTCAAACACTAACAAGTGTGAATGCCATATCTGTTAGGACTCAGAGGAGAAATCCAACCTGCCTACTACATTTTCCCTGAGGGAATCCCACCCACTATGTCACAACCATCATTTTCAGTATTTAACTTCTCATTTAAAAAAAAAAAAGAAGTGGTTGGCACAGAAATGAATGGAGCCCAATGTGTCCCTGTGCGTATCCACAGAGCCACTGGGAAGTGAGCTCTACAGCTGAAGCACATCTGTGATTTCAGCACAGGACTTAACGAAAGTTGAATCAAAATGGGTCAATCTAATATTCTGTGACAAATTTTTCCTCTAAGGAAATGGCAGGTTCTGAAATGTACCCATTGCAGCAGTAAGTCGGGGAAGCTCATTAAAGCAGTTCTCAGGAGAGCAGCCGGATTAGTCAAGCCAGTAAAATGCAAACTGCGTTTGCTAGTCACTTTGCCAGCACTATTATGTTTTTAACCTAGGGCTTTACACTTTGGTGTCCAAAGCCCTTTAACCAAAGCATTGCACCGCTATTGACTGAAACTGCTCCTCCAACACGACCAAGCAGACTGGGAATGGGTACATGTTCTAATTATATGATTTTATTTCATGCTGAGCCCGAGTGAAAGATCTCTGCTCTAAGAGGATGCAGAGCCAACCAGGAAATATCTGAGTTCTTCCAAGAACAGGTATGGCTAAAAGCAGGATTTCCTGTCCATTCCTCACCATTGCAAACATACCCTCCAAGCCAGCCCCGGCGGGCTGCCAAGTGCTCAGCTGAGTGTGGCTATGGCAAAGCTGGTGTGAGTGATCCTTCTGCTCTCCACAGCTCTTCCTCTCACTCCCACTCTCCTTTTCCTGCCATGGGAGGTACAGGCTGCCTTAGCTGGGTGATTCCGCTGTCCACGCGGCCTCACTCTAACGGGTCTGTGAAGCAACCTGGGAATGTAAAACCAACCAAGCCACCCAAGCTTGCAAAAACCCAAAGTTAAAAAAATAGCCACTCAAACCAGGTCATTTTGCAGCTCCACACTGGGGGTGCTGGTTTGGGTGCAGGTTCAGATGTGGTTCTTACCCCAGTTTGCCACGCAGAAATGGCTGACCAGCCCGTCCTGGCTCACTGCTGAGGAGCTGCCGGGTTGCCCGCAGCAAGCAGCACCTGAACAGCCCAACAGGCAACAGGAGGTTTTAAAGCACAGCACTCCCAGACTCCAGAACCATGCGTAAAAAAGAGGAAAGTGTCCTCAGGAACAGGCTCACACGGTCCTTCTACAGGCTCGGCATGGAATAAAATACTCGCTGTGGCCACAAGTGCTGCCTTCCTCACATTAACAGCAAGGGACGTGCTTGAACCTGGCAGCGGGCTCCATCTACCAAATAAATTGCTCTCTAAACTTAGCAGAGGAAGCTGGAGAGCAGGCAGTCACCCAGACAGTACTAAAGAGTTTCCATAACCTTCTTCTGTCAGATGGTAAATCCCAGCAGCAAGTACCCCTGAATTTTAGTCCAGCAGGATGTACTGAAGCTGGGAGACTAAGCAAACTTGTGAAGGTCCGTAAAGGTTCCAGAGGATTTTCCCTGCAGGAAGAGTGTTAGCTTAGGTGTCCCTGCTAAATTCTGCATATAAAGCTTTATTAGCAATACAGCCAGTCAGAACATTAGAATCAAACATTTGTGCTCAAAGAGTTCAGTCTCTATAAATATCATTCAAAAAGCCTTTGGGCCCTATAAAATTCTATATGCTCTCCTACCATTAAAGGGCTGCACCTCCCTGGAGGCAGCATAGCAAGGACTAAAAATTGATCTTACTACTTACAGCCTTTGACAACTAGCTTTGCTGTCCCAGAAGGTTATTTGGGGAATCTCATATGAAATTCATTCTTGCCCTGCTTAAGGATGGAGGAGACTGCTTTGAACAATAACAATAATAGTATGGACTGATACAGTAGTGCATTAACAATCATTATTTAACCCTTGCCATCCTTCTGTGAAGCTCTACAGATAAGGGACTAGTCCCTACTAAATAACCACCAACTCTCCGGGTGAGCAGCAGTTCTTTAGCAGCATACAACAGCAAATACAGGTTTTCAGGTTGGGAAGTGAGGCAGGATACAACCGTTGCTTGGAACAGCAGAAGAAAAGAGCGCAACTCTGGGCATTGACGTTTGGTGAGGGCACAGAGTCAGGTTTAATACTTCTAATGACTGCAAGTACTTCGGGCATCATGGTGCTCCCCTCCCCTTCTCCAGAAAGACAAGACAGGTCTCTGCTGTCCCTATGTCCTATACGATTAGTCGAGGAGGGCCTGGAGCAGGAGTGTGGGCATTGGTAGGCTCCCCACAGGGAGTGCAGACCCCTCAAAGCAGCCAACCTCTTTCCACAGAGGTGTTGATCAAAACAGAAGTCCTGTGACCCAAGTCCACAGAGCTCCCGTCATCTGGAAAGCACACGATGAGGCAAATATAAGTAACTAACTCGTCGATTCTGGGATTTCAGCATGTGTATCCATGATAAGCAAAACTAACAAAGGCTCATTTTCCACTTGTCTGACTCCCAGTCTTTCTCCACCCCCTTTTCCCCATGTGAATCTCTGATGTTTAATAAAAAGTGAGCTGCTTGGCCTCCTCCCTCAGCACGCTGCTAACAGGGGCTCTCCCATTCATTCCCCTGCCACCTGTTTTTCCCAAACTTGTAGGAACATATCCCTCTTTGAGATCTTCACCCTTTTGCTAAATTTGGTTGAAATTGGCCAGCGAATTCAAAAGCTATTAGACACACACATACACCCCGGAGGCAGTGTGATCATACAAGACTCATTTCCTTAGGATATTAGGCAAAAATGCCTAGTTGAAAGCTTTTTGATGTTTGGTGCACCTTTCTCCATTTCCTGGTTCTGCGTGAAATGCCAGGGAGAACCAAAGACACCACAAGTAAAAGCTCATCCCCAGAAGACTGTTATTAGCCTTGTTTCTAGAGCAACTCTTGGATGTATATCAAAATAGAACCTCCTCTCCCTCTGGGGTTTGCTCACCCTATACAGATCTGTGGGTGGCATCTCTTGATGATCGCTCTCTGCAGGTCCTGCTAGCAATACTGCCGATGCTGGGCTGCATATTTTTAGCTCGCTGTTCAAGTCGGAATATTAATGCCATCACTCATATCACTCTTGTTGACTCTTACGTGAGCCTGGTCATTAGGAGGAACATTCCACTGGTTTAGCAATAATGTTACATTAAGATTTTGCTCCAAATAGATAGACAAATCAATTTAGAAACAGCCACTCTCCAGCCTTTGATATACCAGGGGTTTTAACTAATTCAGACGGTCTAAGTTATTAAGAGGAAATGATGAAAACTAAAACCATCTTTCTGAAGATTTAGCATCTTTTGTATAAATACTAGCAGGACTTTGTTGCTCTGGCCATTCTGTTGCTAACAGCAAGTGAAATACAGCCACAGCGGCACTGGCACACCAGGCAAGATGGAAAGAGAAACAAAAACCAAAAGAGTCTAATTAGCCAGATGGGGCCTGATTCTGGAAATAAGCACGATGTGAATAGAAGTGCTGCTGCTGGTTGAGTGTGACTCGGTTTGGAGTTATCATCCAGGCTAGAAGGGACTGCACGAGACCCATTATTGAGAGGTTATTTCAGACAACTTCCACTTGCAGTCAAGCCCTTAGACAGACAGACTTTGATGAAGGCTTTGATTCCTGCTGTCAGGCATGTTTTTCAGACATTTAGCTCTAAGGTAGCTAAACTCTAAGCCTGTTCATAGCAGCATTATTGTAAGCCCTTAACCCTAGAGTCACAAACCAAATGCTGATCCAAAAACCATATCCTCAACTCATTTCACATTCAAATCCTTCCTTCTGGGAGATGCTGAACTATCTCAGTTCTCATTCGTTTCAATGGGAGTTGAGGCTGCTTAGCAGAATACAGGACCAGACCTGTACAGTCGAAAACTGCTACAGTACCTGAAGAACCAGCTTTAAAACGAAGAGCACAGAGCCTGGGTCTGAGCTGGGAGCTGAATCCATAGAGGGAGGCAGCAGATCCACGCTCCAGTTAATTATATTAAATAATACCTTCTAGTAGATACACAGATCGCTTTCGCTACCACTGCTGCCATCTCTGTGCCAATTATGTTAACTATCGGTTTCTTTTCAAAGGCGGAAGCAAAAAATAACATTCAGTTGAAACTGTAGGAAGAAACATAAGTGGGCAGAGGGTAATTATCTGAGCTGGAATCCAACCAAGGGGCTGGAGTGAAGAACCCCTAGTCTGGCTGTGAAGGATCACGGGAGTGTTAAACCCACGGCGCAGCGGGTCTCGAGCTCCGCTTGTTGTCTGAGAAGGCAGCAGCTCTTTCAATACAGTATTTTCAGAACAGTCTTTGTCTTCCCATTCTCTGTCTTCCTGAAGAGACAGAATTGTGTTCTTCAGATAACCACACCGCAAATGGAGAACTATTAAACCACAAAGATCTATTTTAAATTAACATTAGCGATCTAGCTTAAACCCACAAAACCAAGGAAATGCTCCAAAGCTGCTCTCCCCACCATAAGTCAGTGCACATTGCATGCGAGATAAGAATGCTGCACTTTTTATTTGGTAAATTTAAAAACCACTTCTTGGGCGACCTCTCGGTATCTCTTGCAGCTGCAGCACAGACAGCCGAGGTGGGTGGATGCAACCACAAACCTGAAATTTCCCAGCTTTCATTTTTAATTCAGTTCCTTAAAGTTCTTGGAGGGAAGGGAAGGGATGGGCTTTGGGGTTGGGTGGGTTTTTTTTTTTTGGTTTCTCTGCCAATTTAAACTTCTTTTTATTATGCTCAGTGCTATGTTTAGGCCTCTCTCCCAAGACTGTCTCCCAAAAGTTAAGAGACAATTTTATTACTACACAGAGGAACTTCAAAAAGGGATCTGATAGTGGGGGACTTTTCAACCTTGCTTAATGAGATCTAATGACTGGAACTTGCAACTAGACATATTCGACCTTAAATTAAGATGTAATCTTCTAGCTGTGAGGGTAATGACATACTGGAACAATTTCTCATGAAAGGTAGCCTCACTATTGCTCAGAAATGTTATACTGAAATCAGATATCATTCTAGCAAACAGTATCTAATTTGGGTCTGGGTGAAGGTCTAGGGGCTGGAAGCAGATGGAAGGGAAAGGGGATGAGATCAAGCTGGATGTTTATCTGGGGTTTAGGGCTGGGAAAGTCTGTATCACCCCATGTATCGCTGTCCTTCCCTGGCCTCGAGGAGAAGACGACTGCCCACGTTGCTCTCACTGCTCTGCAACCCCTTCCCATGCTCCCGCAGCTTCGGCAAGAGGCACAAAGCAGCATTTCCTCTGATGGGAGCTTCAGGGAGAGGGGACTCCTTCTGGGAACATCTAACCTGAGTGCCCCTTATTGCCTAGTTGTAACTGAAATCTCTTTAGACTCCCAAAGACAGAAGTCCTTTCGTGTCTCTCCTTTAGCTGTCCTGGAACGCATCTGCTCTGTGTGTGCAGGGAAGGCCTCCTTGGGTATTCCCAGTGAAATTGGTTTCCCTTGGAAGCATCAGGGACTGCAAGAGGGCTCAGAGCTGAGACGAACAGGGCCGGACCTGTGCCATCCTACTCTTTCACTTCCTCAGGAGGTTTTCCATGCAAAGCTGCAGTGTGCAGCCCGAGCAGCTCAGCTGAGTGACCGTGCAGTCGGACATGCAGCCATTGCACAGAAGTGTTTCTTCTCCAGGACGGATAAAATCCTTTGTTCCCCTCCATGAAACACCCTGTGGTTCTGTTACTGGCCTAACACACAGTGCAGGATTTGCCCATGCGGTGCTTACAGGGATGGTCACACAGCACAGCAGTCTGTGATGGAAGGTGGTGTGTCAGAGAGGGCCGTGAGAAAGGCAGCAGGCTGGTGAGCAAGTGGGGAGCCACCACCTTCTGTCAATTTTGTTCCCCATCTCAGTCTTTCAGTGCACCCAAAACAAGGCATTATTTTTGCCAAATGCCTTTCTAGACCTCACCGTTCTCCATCCCTGGGCCTGAAGGCTAAGTTTGCTTTGGACAAAACATTTAAGAGCAAAGTCAACTCCTCAGAAGCAGTGGTACTGCAAGCATAGCCAGAAGCCATCTCCACTGCTACAGAAATTAAGTATTTATGGTTTAATTTTTAAATATTTTCCACTGGAAGGTAACAAATTGTGGCATTTTCTCTAGGTACTTCCATGTTTCCTCCCTTTACTCTGCTACTTAGCTTTGGTTAGAAGCAATGGCAGCCTGGTTAAGGGCAAAACTGCTGTCTCTGCTCTGAAAGGGAATCTTGGTGAGAGCCAGAGGCCCCACCAGACTGTTTCTTCATTTATCTGACCGTGATTTCCTGTGGAAGGAAAGACCAAAAAGCTTCTCACAGGTCACAAAGATCGTAAGAAGCCTGGACTCTGCCATGCACACACATCTGGTCCTCAAGGGAAGCAATTATCATCCCTTCTCGCCGGGGAGGCCACAGAGTGATTGACACATCCCTCCCGTACCCCAGGCCCAGATGCGCAGTCCCGTCCACTGTGATCTGTACATGCCCAGCAGGTCTGACACCTTCCTGCAGCACCGTATTCGCTTCACGAGTGTAGAAGAAAAATGTGCATTTCCTGCGCATAGCGTTAGGATTATTCAACGAACGTGGTAGCCATCAGCAACGCTGTTCAGCCAGCCTGAGCCTCCTCCTAAAGGCCACAGAGAGATCCAGCACCCTGCTGCTAGGAAAGATATAGGGGTGAGATTCCAGCATAGCACGCAGAGGGGCAATTTGTCATCAGAGTCGATGAGATCTTGAGCTGACATCCATTTACTTCTCTGCGTGAGCCCAGAGGACAGGTCCTGGTAACAAATGGGAATCCAGGCCTGGAGTCAGGGGTACGCAGAGGACTGTGCAGAGGGTGCTGACATAACGACACTAATTTTGAAGCGGGACCCAGGGTGTTGGCTAAGGGCCAGCGGGAAGGCTCAGAGAAGACAAACCCCTGGTCGCTGACTTCTCAGGCTCCAGGAGCACTGGTTGGTAAATAGTCAGCAGTTACCAGTGCAAGGTGCCTGGGAGAGAAGAGCTGTGCTTTGCTCAAGCAGGGATGGAGCATCAGGAGATATCTCCTCCTCCCCTGCGTGCCTGCTGGAAGCACCAGTGATGACAGATTATGTCAGTGCAAAAGCATTCATCTTTCTCTAGCTCCTCCATATGCAAATGTCAACCAGACGAGGAGAAAGGTGCTGCACAGGCTGTCACTAACCACCTTATCTCACCCCCTGATAGCCAGGCAAGGGAGTAGGGGAGAACGGCAAAAAGCCTGCTAGAGGCAAAGAACATATCGCACGTGCCCAGGGGGGCTCCATGTAGCCCCTGTGCAGCACCACTGACCCATGTCACTGCCACCCGACGTGCACCCACCACATGGGCACGCAGGGCCAGCAATGGTCCTGATACACCAACCCACACACTAACATATTTATACACACACATATGTCAGTGCCAGGAAGGATTCAAATTGGGAGGGGGTAAAATTGTCCCTGCTGACCAGAAACACGTTATTCTTTTTAACAGATGTTCAGGAATCACAGCTTTGGTATTATCTAGCAGGGAACACACTTTCTTATGGAGGTAGTCAGTACACCAGAGTACACACATGCGATGTGCTGGACTCATTTTAGCGGTTACAGAAAAGAAGTGCTGCATTAAACTACATAAACGGCCCGAGCTCAGGTTACATGATCTCTCCAGGCTGCTTTCACACACACCCACCCTCCCCCAGACCCCGGCCTCTTGCCTTTCCCTCCTGAATGGAGACACTGCTTCTCCCTCCCCACACCTCCAGCTGGCTTTAGGACTCTGCACACCTTTCAAACATTTAAAATGCTAAAGTAGATTTTATTTATTTATTTATTTATTTATTTTTACCAGCTACAGCCATGCAAACTGATTTTGGGTGGGATTCCTATCGGCAGGACTTCTGTAGGGGCAGAGCTAAACCAAAGTGAGCACAAAAGGCAGGAAAGGATAAAAACCAAATGGGACGGTTTTAATCAACAGACTTAACATCTGAAACCATAATGGGATAGGCAGAGAAACGGTATTTGCTTTCGTGCTTCAGAGGGTATTTGTGGAGAAAAGAGGCCCCGATGGTTTGGTTTGTCCTAGGCAGATGCTGCAGCTTCTGCTCTTCTGGTTTTTAAGGTAAGATTTGCCTCATACACTCTGCCCTGCTATCAGAGATCAGGGATGTCTGGACAACTGTCAGGATAACCATGCTGGTGATTCAGTGCAGCTGGAAAAGGGGTAACGGAGAGCTGGTGACTCCATCTGGGAAGATCTGGCCCTCACCACTTCTTCCAGAAGTCCCTGCCCTGCAGAGGAGCTGCAGGTCATCGGTGTGGACACCAGCCGTCCTCCTGCAAATCCCCACAATTCAGCCCAAACCACCCATGTCTGGGGTTTGGACCAGTTCTTTTGGCCAATATGCAAAGTGAGAGAAAAAAAGCATAAGGTGGTGTTTTGTTTTTCTAATCTGTAACTATTAAATATATACTAAATATATAACACTTGGACTTCTCTGCAAAGGAAATGACCCTTACATGGATTTATGAAGTGTTTTAAATATGAAAGAATGCAAACCAGCAGCATAAAACCAACCAAGCACAAAAACAAGTAAAAAGAAGAAAAAAGTCTAGGGTGAACAATGAGAAAAGGAAACAGATTCAGGCCTATCCATATGACAACAGCCCAGCAACAACATCTCTACCTTGAGACCTAGCAGGTAGTCAGAGCTCCTTCCACTGCCCCTTGTTCCCTGCTGTACCTGGGATTTCTTTTACAAACAAATATGAAGACAAACTCCAAAACATTTACATTTAAGCATAATTTCTACTGAAATAACAGAATCTGCTCCTATTCTGAAAGGCCTGAATTTGATTTTGTAGAAATTTGGGGAGAAGAATAAAAATAATTAGGAAGTGCAGACAGTACATGTCACAGAAACCTGAAAATACATGTCCGAAATGTTTAACACAATCAGATCATTCGTGCAAAATTTTTCAATCCTAGTGCTGCTCAAACCAGTTCAGTTAGAGATTGCTTGGGGGTGCTCAGAGGTGACACCTTTGTATCTGCAGGTGGAGGAGGACCATTGCTCATGGCATTTTGCTGAGCCAGCTCCACTGATTCCCATTAGGCTGGTAGGTGACAAGCCCTTAATTACCACCACTTCTCACTTTCCTGGCTATTTTCACTGCTTTGCTGGATGTAGAAAGACTCTCATAAATTTTAATGAAGAAAAAAAGAAGTAGGAAAAGTGAGGAATGGTCACAGAGGCTTCACAAATCACACAAAGCCCCCAGCATATGAAGGCATGTCATTGTTTTACCAACTGCTGCAATCCAGTTCAGAGCTTCTGATGCTGTGAGAAAGCAAAGGGCCAGTTCAGGATCCTTCCTTAAAGGAATTAAAAAGAAGAGCTGGAAGCAGGCAGGAATGTCTTCCAGTAACACATGCCTTTAGAAGGATCCGATAAATCTTGGCCTGGATTTATTTGAAAAGGAAAATTCACATAAAGACACTCCCTTGATCAACATAGCTTGAGTGGCTTATCTTTAAATCAAACCCAAAAGCTCCAAGGCACACATCTTTGAAATCCGAGCTTTAATGGTATTAAGAGACTGAGAGACCACCAGTTTCAGACGCAGATCCTGAAAAGCAGGACTTGAACCAAACTGGTTGATTGTATCCAGAACAGCATTTTTCTTTTCAACTTGGGGGAGGCTGGAGAGCGAAGGGTCAAGCAGGACTGAGATTTATTTACTGGCATTGAAAAGTAAACATCAGGCATTATACTGATAACAACGTGGCCCTGACAAAGGCCATTGGCAAGGCACATTCTTGAGGAGGAAGAGTTTTGGTTGCTATATTTCTGCTTTGCTAAGGGAATAGACAGTAAAGCAATTACATTCTTGAGAAGTACAGACAAGGCTGGGAGAGAGCTGCCCTGTGTTTAAAGTGGCAGTAGATGCTAGCAGAGCAGGGAAGGTGGAGAGGCGGTCAATGGCTGCAGCCCAGCAGAGGCAGGATCTGGGTGCAGGTCTTTGCCAACCCCTCTTTATTGCCCTGCTTGATATAAACGGGACAAGAACTCCACTCTCCAAAACCCACTAGAGAAAACAAATGACTCATTAGAGATCTGTTAGCCTCGCTGCAGAGCTTCAGTGTGAGAGTTTTGTTCTCACCTGCATTTACACACAGTTACACTCTTCTGTAGTATCCATCCATCCATCCATCCATCCATTCATCCCACTGGTATGCATGGGAAAGAAGCTTATTCCAGAAAGGTATTTCAAGGAAAATCCTTTCTGGGTAGGCTTTAAGCAAAGACCTGGGAAGGACTCTGCAAGGGAAAGAAAATATGATTGAAAATCCCTGTGCTGGGACGCTTGGGAAGAGCAGTACAGACCTTGGCACTGGGTGCGTGTTTATGGGGACACAGCCCTGTGGGAGGCAGCAGCAAGTGCTGGAAACATATGGAAAACCTCCCTCCACTGCATAATGCAAGGCAGTCCCCAAAGCTTCATCGTTTTATTAGCCAGCTCCTGCTCCTCGCTCACCCGCTGTGTTTCCAGGCCTGAGCTCAGAACTATCCCAACGCAGCTTTACCACCGGGGAGCCACTGCGGCGGGCAGAGGTGTGCCCGGCCCCTGGCACCAGAGCGAGCTGTAGGAGGAAGAGGAAGGTGTCTCAGAGGTGCAGAACAGCATTGCTTCTGAGGCTTTGCACCTCCCAGCCTCCCCAGGAAAGCCTGGTGTGGGTGAAGTAAGGCCGGGCTCACAGCGACCAGCCCTTCCTACCTCCCAAACCACAGGGTAAGCGCTCCTGACGCGGGAGGACAGCAGGATGTTGTAACTTCTGTAGGCTCTGCTGTCTCACTCTTCCCCTGCAGCTCCCCTCTGGGATGTGGGAATCCCACGCCGTGTGGGTCCAGCTTGAGAAACATGCTGATGGGACGTTCTCTGCCTTGGACACAGCTGTGTTTGGGGCTTAACGTTTGTGGCCACACCTTCAAGCCACACATGTTGGTAGATCTGTGCAACCTGTTAGCCAGGGTACTGAGGTATATCAGCATCCCAGGATGGGTGCAATGCACCATCATCTTCCTCATCCTAACATGGATAACCCAGAGTTGCCCCATTTGTATTTGATAGTTGGCTTTTTGCATCCTGTGAATCCATCCTCTCCGCAAAGATCTCCTGAATCCATCCTCTCAGCAAAGATCTCCTGCCCTAGACTAAAAGGGAAGATGAGTCCTGTGTTTGACACATTTCTGAATCAGCTCCATCCGCAGCAGAGAGCAGCCAGGACTCTGGAGTCAGGGAACAGCTTCACCTCTTTTAGATCACTGTAAAGCAGGATGGGAAGGAAAGCCCGAGTGTTAAAGAGACTAAATGGGGCACTGAGCAGCTCGGAGGTGCTCTCTTTATGCTGACATTGCTATTCAGGTTTCATAATGTTTTCCCAGCACAGTAACCATTTATGAGAATCGGGTATAGAGGACTCCTGCAGTAGGCAGGCTGCTTCTATAGCATCTTTACACTCTGGATTACATTTTTCAACTATATTTAATATCGAATATTTCTTAAGTGCATTTAACACTTCTTAAGTTGTGTTCTTAAAGGCCATTAAATTTAAAGAATATATAATACTTTCTAAAGGAGAGACTCCTATTACTAAGTGTACCAAAAGTCAAAAGATTCAGTAGCTTTCTGAACGTCCTTGCTCAGACACAAACATTCACGACACCATGGATCTCATTTTCAAACAGGAGCGTTAGGAGGATACCAAAGCGTTGCTCCAGAGCTGCCAGGAAGGATCCCGGCAGTAAACAGGGTGAGCAGCCAAATGCACAAAATGGACAGCTGCAGAAAGCCCTCCTGCCTAAAAACCGAGTTTCTTGTTAAAATACACGTGCTTTTCTCAGGTGCAGATGTAAATGGCTGGGGGTGGGGCCCTGCAGCCTCAGTCCTTATGAGTAAGGGTACAGCCACATGCAGAAGACTGAAAAATTGTATTTTCTTAAGTGTGCAGCTGTAGGGAAATTTCTTATGTTCTCATCCCAGCCTGCTTCCCTGTACTTGTGGGTTTAATTGTTTACATCAGAACAACTTCTGAACAAAAATACTGAGAGGTTTTAAATGCTTAATTCTCCTAAAACAGGGGGATGGCTCACTGAATGCCCTTTGTTGTCTCCATCTTTTTATCTGCTTCATATTTCTGATTTTCTTCATTTTAAGAAACCTTAAGGTATAGCATGGTTTGATAAATTTACATCTCAAATTACTCTAAGAATAAGCACAATTTAATACTTTGTATATTATTTGCAGGTTTTATTAACATTTGATGACAATATGTCTTGGCTGGGAGCCCAGAATGCACAATGCACCTGTCAAAAATGAAGAGGCCTTTATACCCATTGCTTTCCATGTGACGGCTACATTAATCATCACAATTTGCTTTTTTTTTAATTATTTTTTTTTCCCCCACAAAGAAACCTAAATACTGAATTTGGACTCAGTGCTATTGAAGTTATTTATGGGTGTCCTGATAGACCGAACTGCTGGCCATCTGCGTGGACTTTACTGTAACCTGTGAAACAGACTGCCCAGTCTCACCAGCACCTAAAGGCAGTTTGCCACCCTTTTCAGATGAAAGTGGAGAAGTTAGCCTGACAGGGTAAAACGTGTGGGAAAATAGAGTATTGGTGACAGTCACTTCTGCATGGAGAAGCAGCTCTCCTGGCTGCTGCTCTCAATGGCTGTGTTTTGACCCAATTCCATCTTTCCATCTCAGTGGTCTGAAGGTTCAAAAGAACCAGTGATTTGGTAAAGTTCCTGCCTATAAACCAAAAGTACATCCCAGTTTTCCCAGTGATAACAATCATCTGAGCTACCACATAACCAGATTCAGCTCAAACTGATAGACTAGATATGGAAAAAAACATCTCGTGCCAAAGCAGGTCTGTCCCCACGAGCCCACTTTCTAGCACTTGCCTAGCACAGGAGCTGGGGTTTCTTTGTGAGGGGCAACTCTGCAGAAGTCTAAACCTGAAGAAAAGCCGTCACCAATGCAATAGTGCCATCACAAGTCCTAGACTGAAGCTGTGAAGTCAGGCAGAGGCATGGCTGGGATCTGCAACACAGAGAGCTCATGTGGCCACTGTCTGCTAAGAAAGAAAAATACATCCTGATGGCTGCGTACCATCTGAAAGACAGGTTGCTGTAGATAAAATATGGAAAGTAGCGGTAAGAAAAACCTGAGATATTTCAACATTTTTTTGGCTACAGAGACCACACTGCAACATCCACCGATATGGAAACACCCCAAGGCACTTTTTTTTCCCCTGGGCTTCTCCAAAATAATAAAGACAGCGTTGACAGGTGACAGACCGCAGTCTTCCATACTGAAAGATGAACGAAGAAAATAATGATGTCAATCCATGCTGTACCTCCTTCAGAGCAACAAAGCTAAAGGAGCAAGAGCACTTGCACAAAAGGCCAAGACAAAACAGGGAGTCTCTCTGTTTAAACACACAATTGCCCTTTATGATTGTGTGTTTTGACATTTCTTTTTGAACATTTACAATCATTTTTTATTATTAAAAAATGCAAAGCACATAGTGAGTCCTCTAAGCTGTAAACATAAAAGAAGCGTTTCTATTTGTATTAGCCAGCAGCATGTAGGAATTTAATGTAGTATTAGTTAACGTTTCATATTTTGATCCTAAAAAAACCCAAGAAGCATCTGAGGTTATGGAAAGCTCAACCTCAGCTTCTCTTTTTCACTTAATATTCGGTACCGGCGCTGGTACAAATGGTTCATGCTGCTGCCAGATCAGAAAGGTGGATTTTTACCTTCGCTTCACATGCCTGCAGATACCACCAGAAAAGGGACAGGCTCTGGTAACCAAAAATCTCCAATCTGTCCTTCATTCACTTTCCTGCTCTCCCACAGAGGGGATCTGAACTTGCATCTCTTCCCTGTAACACTGCTGGGGGTAACAGGGAAAAGCACTCCCTCCTTCACCCTCTAAATCAGTAACTACCTCAGCTTTTCCTGCTAATCTCCCTTTCTTTTAACGTTTTATTTTATTTACACAAATTCCTCAGTGATTTTTTTTAACCTTTCTGGACACTGCTGAACTACGTTTTGTAAAAATGTTTAAGGAAACCTCAGTTCTGTTTATATATATACATATAACAAAATGCAGTAGGTAGCGCAAAATAAACTTTCCCATAATCCTTATAAATCTGTCTAGTTTCAGAAAATTGTTCTGCGTGGGAGAATGGTGAGGTCACTCCAAAGTCTTAATTGCCAAACTCCTTTGGCAATCTTTCCCACCTTCTCCTTGTCCTCACCCCTCTGCTCCCCTTCCCCACTCCATTCTGTCATCATTCCCGTTGTTCCTTTATTCATTTTAATACTAATTCCAGTGCACCTGGAAGGAAATACATGCGATGGCAACTTGAAATAGCAGTAATGAAGACCTTAAAGAAAAGGACGTGGCAAGTCTGAGCAGTAAAGAAGCCCTGCTTGTAGCTCAGTGTGCATTTTGTCCTGAATAGAAGACCTTTTCTCACCTATTAGCACAGTGGAGTTCAGGTCATGATTTCCAGCAGCAGTGGAACCACAAAAAATAAGAATATACAGCAACTCCTTCTTAGCAGGTTTCCATTCTTAAGCTTTTTCTAGAAGCTCAAGGCCTGCATTCAGTAAATCCCACTGCATAAATAATACCGCTGAAAGCATAACCAAAGCTCTGTTGTGCTATCATGCTACAGAGCCAATAAACTAAAACAACACTCATGAAATCACTTAACCAAGAGGAGCTTTCCCAGTCTTGTTTCATTAGAAGAATGGCATTCAACTCTGATCCCAAAAAGCAGCAATCATGCTACAGTATTAATAAAATGAACTTCAGCAGACGCAGTTCCACAGAAAAACATGCACTGAGGTTCTCTTAAAAAAATTCCCCAGCTAGCAATGTAAGGAAAAATATGTGTAATGCCCTGATATAACTGACAAGAAAAACAGAGAAAAAGATTTATAGAGTAAATTCATTAAGCTTTCAACTCACATTCCATCGTTCTGGAGTCCAACTCAAATTACTGTATGAAAGCTCTTTCTCATGGAACTAGATGAAATTTAAGATTACTTTTAATTACAAAGGGTGTGGGAGAATGTTTTCATGGGAGACAAATACCTCTACACCTCTTACCAGTGTGGATTTAAGAGGTTCACAACAAACAGAAACTGATTTATGAGCATTGGGGCATCATTGTGTCAGGCTGCAGCATGGTCTGAGACTTAATTTCTTTACTTTTACTGCCACGTATATATCTTTTGCAAGTTCTAATTGGAAATTAAAATGGCAGAACTTTTATGGGAGGAAAGTTTATTACTACTAATGGTTTTCAAAACTAGGCTACAGAAAAATATTAAACGTGGTGATGATGTGTTCTTTTTAATTTAAATTTAGTTGTACTTTCAATAACTTTTTACATAAATCATGGTACTGCCAAGTTGTTTCTCTGGTTAATCAAATGTATCCTGTTTATTGAATAAATAGTGGTCTCAACCTTGCTTTTATTTGGGTATGAACAATTGTGTAGGAGCTATTAGCTCACACACCGGTTGCAACCCTTCTTTTTATCAAGATTGTTCAAGTTTGCCAAAAAGAAACCCTTCCTACTATTGCCTGTAACCCTGCCAAATTTTAACCATTTCTGCTGAAGCTTTCCATTCTATGTACCTTTTTTTCTTCCTAACCAAATGGTTCAGCAACTTCAGAGGAACAGTGTTAAAACAAAGGAATAAAACCCCCTAGCAACCTGTCATTAAAGACAGATAACACAATACATGTGCCAAGGGGTCAGCTGTAGGTTAACTGTGACATTTCTGAACATCCAAGCACTTGACTTTGCAGAAAAATAACCATCTCCTTTTAAGGTAGCTCATGTTTGTACGTAACAAAAAATAAGCAAGTGCCTGTGTGTTGAGCATTCATTTGCACACATTCACACCCAGCTGTAATTGGTACAAGAATAAATGAAATCCACCAAAATGCAAACATACAACTTTTGCACACACAAGCACAGAGCATCTTTCTTTGAGATGTGGGTGCTCTGCATATGGAAGCAAGATAAAAGCAAGCTTCCAACTGAGGTTGATGCACTATCAATTGATGTACAATTTAAGGCTTAAAATATTTTTTTTTTTTTTGATGGCTTCTCCATAAAGGTGTAAAATATGACTGCACTCTACTCTGGGAGTCCTCAAATGGCAGAGGGTACACAAGGAACGGATGCCAGCACAGAAAGATAACAGCAGGTAACCTGGCTGCAGGTAGGGTTTGGAGAGTGGTGAGGAGACCTTAGGATAAAACTTTCACGTCAATTATTTCTTCTTCAAATTCAGCAGGCAGGAGCAAAAGTACAAAAGAGAGCAAAATTCTTCTAGCGTGATTTGGGCTGCCCCAACCCTAACCTGGCCATAGTATGCTAGTACTTATCTCTATTCACCAAACATCATTTATCACTGGGGATTGTAAATATAGTACCCAGACTAAATTCTGCAGACAACCTTTTTGCTCTCTAACTTCCGTCTTCCATCCTTTTTTCAACTTTTACGCAGGGGTGGAGAAGAGCTGTAGAAAACACCACGATGCAATTATAGGGTCATTAAATCCAGCATAAGTCACTGCTGGCACAGTGTCCTCCTCCATGACTGCTTGCTCGTGCTATCTGCCCCGTGCCAGCACTACAGTTCTGCGGCTGAGTTGTGATCCAGATCAGGGAACTGATCCAGCTGAAAAATAACTGAACCGATAAAATGGTAATGTCAGCACAAGAGAGAGGAACAGGGATGAACAGCAACAGCAGGCAGCGGCTGGGCGGATGGAACCACCCGTTTCAGCAATACAGCAAACATACGCCAAATTAAAGTAACCATATAAATACAATTTAAGAGTTAAATCACTCCAGGCTGCTGTAATGAGTTCCTTTACAAACATACACTCAGATTTGCTTTGCAGGTCCATCACATGAGTTCCTTAGTTTCACTGCTGTGCCTCTAAAGCATTCAGACAGGATGAAAGACTTTGCTTGTTCAAAACATTTTGCAAAAGCTAATTAGTAGTTCTCTGCTGTCTTTCGAAAAAGAACTAACAAGGTCACGTGCAGAGGCACAGGTTCTTCAGGTTAAGAGTCATTTTATATCCCCACACTATCAGGGAACTGGATCTTGCTTTCAAGAAAATGCATTTGATGCTGTTATACTTCTAAAGGGAGTATCCACTTGTTTGTGGCAGGAATTTAAGGCAGGAACCCAACTCTGCCACGCACAGATATGGGATTCAGAATCCATATACTTAAATAAAAGAAAGTAAGACGAATGAACATTAAGAAATTATTTATGCAAACCAAATTGCCAAATCGAACTGATGTCCAGGTGAACACATGCAAGACAATAGTCTGTTACTTCTCTTCTGAGCTAATTTTTTTCCTTGAACTGAGTGATGAAGTTATTTTGATTTTAATTCATTTTCCAGACAAGAACTAGATCTGCTTTAGTATTAACTGAAGTTTAGTTCATCCTTTTTATGAAGCTGTGCTGTCTATCAAGTTACAATTTTAGACTGGTTAATAGCATCTTTCAAGTGTCAGTATCTTCATTAAAATGCCTATTACACTCGCAAGGAGACCGTGCAAGCTCACAAGTTACTATTCCCTTATTCTCTGGTATTTCTGGGGACTGAATTGGGGGCAAAGAAGAGCTGGTCGATAAAAGTTAAACTCCTAGCTAGAAATACTTTTGCTTGAAAATTGTTTGCCTGTGTCACTCTTCACTTGGAAGAGCTGTGGTGAAGTAATCCTTCTACTTACAAGCACCTAAATAGCAGTCAGCGTTGAGCCACCCGAATAGGAGAGAAACATCGGCTCGGCCGATGAGTGAAGGTCAGCCTCGTCCATTCAGCCCTGGGAAGATCAACACTGTTGAATGCCTGAAGGGACTCGGGACAGAGGGGTGCACGAGCAGTCATTTCACCCCTTACCTGAGGCTATGACCCACACACACCCATCTGCTTTCAGATGTGGAGAGAATGAGAAAAAGTAAGAAGTAACACACTGAGCCTGATGGCTGATTCAGTCCCGAAGGGATGGGAAGGGTGGCGTGTGGGTGATGCGGGGCGGGCACCTAAGGACTGCAGGTTTGAGGAGGAAGCCTTGTTTGCACTCTGTAGGCTGTCGCTAGAGCCCAGGTGTGACTTCTTGCATCATGGCATGGGAACGAAAAGTCTCGCTTCTTCAGACACTACCTACGTTATAAATCCAGGCACCGGGCATGGAAGGAAGAAGCACTCCCAGCACAGTCACCACGGCAGAGTTATGATACTGTGGTTTAACTTTCCTAACCAGGCTGGGCAGGAAAATGTCTTATGCTGTATAATCAGCTCACAGCGTTAATGCTGTCGCCTCCAAAGTGTCCTGGTGAAATCAAGACAATACATCTTCCTCAGAGTCCCATCGTGTTTTGACTGTGATTCCTGAGCTGCAGGAAGAAGTGTGCACTTGGGGAAGGGCAGACTCCTACTCAGTTAACTCCACGGGTCACGTCTAGGGAGGTTGGTGGGGATGAGCGTTCACAGAGGAAGTTCACAGGGGATTTTTGTTGTTGTTCTTGCACAGCATTTGATGTCTACAAATACTTACAATGTCTCTTGACACAGCACACAGGCCACCACACTGACTAATAGATTTTAAGGTGAAAGGAATCATTGTGATAATCTACTGTGACCTCCCCCATATGCAAAAATTAGAATTTCCTCAAGCAATTGGAAAATGAAGAGCACAACCTCTAGCTCTGTAACTGCACAGGAATTAGGAATTTCCGCCAAGCCAGAAGTTGAACTTTAAGCAGTGCACTTTAACAGCAGAGAATCAACCCCCTATCTATGTAAGATGTTTCAATGGTTACCTATCTTCAGGGATTAAGAAATACAAAACAAAATAAAAAGCACTGTATTGCTAGACTGAAGAGATTCTGTTTCTAGTCTCTAGATCTTTTCTTCTTCTTCCTAGTAAACAATGTGCCTAACATCCACCAAGTCAGGTCGCGCTCACACAATCTCTCCGAGAAATTAAATAGCCTCAACCATCTTGATTCCTCACTCCAAGACTTCCCAGAACAAAATCTATTCTTATAACTCATTTCTGAACTCACAGCAGTTTGTCAGGTTTTTTTGTAATCACTAATCAAAAATGAAACCAGTATTTCACCATGAGTCTCTATGACATCGGTGGTGAAAACCTAATCTCCATATACCCACTGGTGTTCACACAAAAGTTAAATTACCTCCCCAAAATCACTGTGTAAATGGTAGTTATTGTTTCCTCACTTGGAACTGTTTACCTAAATAAAGGCGTACGTGTGACCTACATTATTTAACTCATCTGAGATTAAAATTTATCATCTTGTGGGACTGTTCAATTTTCATTATTATTTTATTAACCACTAACTTTTGCAGTTAACAGTACCAGATGCTACCAACATTTTTTCTGTATGACAAAATTAAGATACTGAATAGAAGCAGGTAGGGAATAGCAGCAGTAAAAACCTGCTTTTTGAGACATTCTCCCAGAAACCCTTAGTACTGGATAATGTTTCTCCATTTTCAAGGACTTGTCTGAGAAATATCAGTCAACCAGATTTTGTCATATTTAGTAAGTACTACCTTGATTTTTTAAAATTTAGACTTCATAAACAAAACACAGCTTTAGATGAAATCTTACACCTTGCAGAAATCACATTTTGGAAAAATTACTTTCAACAAACTCATGAGAAGCAGTATCAAATTTCTTTGACACTATCTACCTTCTTAAAAATCCTGTTGATCAACACTAATTCTGCTTCTGTCCTACAACACTTACTGAATATGTCACTTATAAGTACACATGATTTTATATTGAATTAATATCCAGCTAAATATGGCGCTGATGATGATCTCATCCTACTTACTCTTTGTAAATGCTGACCAAACATTGGCGTTACCTCCTGAGTGTCTGGGACCCACCCGATACTTGAAGATTATTTAATTGTCAATGTTGGCTTCAGCACCTCATCAGCTAACCTTGCAGAGCTTCCGGATGTAAGTGCTCGAGCTGTAGCAGTTGCTGTTCAACATCTTGAGTACAGGAATAGAAACCATTTCAGTACTCCTGTAACGTCTAAAAATATCATGTAACTTTTTTTTTTTTAATATAGAAACAGCTAATTAGGGAATTCTCTGGCCTTTTCTGTGTTGCTGTGGCCAGTTCTACTGCCCCCATCAACAACGTTTAATGATTTTCCTTATTTTCCTTCATCAGCAATCTTTATTTCATAAATACCAGTAATTTCTAGCCTCATTATCAGTCCCCTGTTTTCCTTTTATTTTCATTCAGATATATATACAAGCGCATGTTTTCATATGTATATTCGTACGGTAGCTTTCATTTCCCTTTTATGCTGGGCTGAAGGAGGGGAAGGGGTCACACTGACAAAGTCCTTTTCCACAATTGCAGAACTGTGAATTTACAGCATCTGCTGAAGTTTTCTTAAACCATTCCTGATTATCATTCACACTGTTTGGTTGAGGGTGGGATTTTGGTTGGTTTTTTTTCTTTGCTCATAATTGCTTTAATCTTTGGGAAAACAGCCCTTTTAAAGAATCAACTATCTCCATTACACAATGAATGAGTCCCAGTGGCCTTCCCTAGCGTGAGATGCCTTGACAGAAGGGAAGTTGAGCAGATTTATTTGCAATGGCACTTCACAAGATCTTGTTTCAATTTCTTGGTGATACTGCTTTCTGGGACAAGTAGGTCATTGCATATAAACAGACAGCACTTCCATCAAGCTTTCGTTATCTTCCTCAATTTAAAATAGGAATATGAAAAATTAAGTGAAACACTAAATTATTATTCATGGGTTTATGTTTTAACACTCCCCTCACTGGCCTGTTTTCTATGTCCTACAGATGTGATGAACAGGCAACAGTGAAAACAAATAATGTAAAAGTGAAGGGTGGAAGAAAGGAAATAGGATTATTCCCATTTTACCAAAAGAGAATTGAGGCACTGAAAGATTAAACGACTTGCTCATAGTCACACAGGGAAATTGAAGAAGAATCTGAGACTGAACTCAGATCTCCCACAACACAGTCCAGTACTTTAACCACAAAACCATTCTTCATCCATAATGAATAGCTCCTGGCATGCACGTACCATTAACTAGCCAGGGAAAGGGACACTTTTAGTCAAGACAATATTAACACTTAGTTGCAAAATGGTCACTGCACTGTCCCTTGGACTGCAGAATTCAACAACACTGTTTGATGACACGATTAAGCAATTCAACCGTTAACTCACGATTGATTCCTCTTATAAAAATGGCAATGATGTAAACTCGGTACAGAGGCTGATACTCTTATTTTCTGGAATAAACACATTCAATTCATATGCTGATTTATTTTAAAAAATGGAGCTCATTTAAAATGGGGTGAAGTTTTTGGCATTCTCAAGTCAATAGTTCATGTAATGTACCATACCAGAAGATCTTCGTGTTCCTGCCAAACTTGCAGCCAGCACAGTCTTTTACTGGTGATAGTTTAACATTACAGTCTTGTGAGAAAGCAGGCATTTCCCATGATATATGGGTAATAATTTTCTTATTGGCAAGGTCATTGGAAAATTGCAAAATATTTTGCCTAAAACAGAGGGAGTTTCATCCTACTTTTTGCAGGAATGTGCAGGGGAAAAAAAAAAAAGATAGAAGGCTGTTCTGCAGTTTCCAGGGGATTTCTGTTAAAGGACAGGAAAAAAAGACTTTTTTGTTTGAAAGTGCTAGTGTGTTGCTATCAGGCCTGCGATGTATTACAGTTCCTGATAGGTACCACAAATATAACAGCCTGATCCACCCTTGCTTCAGCTTCTTGAGCTCATTCCTGAGGCACAGCACCCCCCTCCAAAACTGTCAGACCCAAGCCTGAAACTCAGTAGGGGAAACAGGGACACATTCCCTCCAACGTCACCCCCACCTCCCAAAGCGCGACTGAGGACTGATCCTGGGGGGTGTCTGCACTACTGAGAGCAATCAGTAACGGGTGTATAGAGGTGGCTTAATGACAGGCTCTGTCCTGTGCCTACTGCATCTCCGGTCCCCATTTGCTGTGTTAAACCACGCAACTGAGACGCCTCTAATCTAAGCCAGATGCCAAATGAGCCCCAAGAAAAAGCAAAGAGCAGCAGCGAAGCCTGACGCAGAGGTATTGCAGCAAAACCCTCTTCTTCCTAGACAGCTCAAAGAAACACCACTTCTGTTTTCTGCCCCAGGAAGACTATCTCGGAATGAACCTGCTGAGATTTCTCTGCAGCATTTGAGAAAAATTTGCTGCTGCTGAAGAGCAAAACTAGCAATGCCACGCCTTGGCATTTGGCCTCTGGCCACACAGAAATTTGGACGCTAGAAGGATAATTTATTGCCAGGCTCTTGCTTTGAAGACTTGCTCTTTGCTCAGAAATAGAGGAGAGCCCCAACACGTGCTTGGAGGAGTCCCGCACTTTAGGGACAAGGAAAACAAAGGAGGAGGCAGGAAGCCCTGTCTGAGCAACCCCTGAGAAAGTGCTGCATGAAGTGACGTGTTTCAGCAGTACTGTGGGTTTACCGTGGAGTTCACAATGCCATGTAGGTACTCAACATTTTCTCTTCTTTCTCAAATGAGAGGTCTGTAAAGGAAAGCAGAAATTTGTGGCCACGTGTACAGGCCTGTGCATCCTCCATGAGATGTGTTCTCTTGCCCCCTGCCTCACATTCCCCCACCACAGCACCTGGAGGCTGAGTGCTCCTCGGGCAGAGCGGTAGCTGTTACTCACGCCCGGATCCTACGTGCCCAACGCAGCCGGTCAGCATGACTTGGATCTACCGACAAGCTGTGTCTTGTGCTCAGTAGCTGCTCACACTAAATTAGGCTTGGATTATTAAGTCTTCAAGAGTATCACCAAAACTGAATTAAGACTATTATCCATATTAT
The DNA here is from genome assembly GCF_028858705.1 of Grus americana. Classification (NCBI taxonomy): domain Eukaryota; kingdom Metazoa; phylum Chordata; class Aves; order Gruiformes; family Gruidae; genus Grus; species Grus americana. The sequence goes on along the minus strand of NC_072861.1, from coordinate 22,085,882 downwards.
GTCTGCCAAAGGTAACTCATCTAAGGTATGGCTGTATCTCCTTTTTTGGTTTGTGAACTCAGGATGTGTAAAAAGAAACCTGATTTTTTTTTGCAGTATCATGAATTGGAGTGCCCAAAGCTCCTAGCAGCAGAGGTGGCTTCAAACTCCTTCAAAGCAGAGACCAGATTTCCAATGCCAAAGTAGACACGTATAGACCTGGGGCCTGGTTCTGCCCACCATGGAAATGAATCTCAGCTCTGCGCTGAGCCCCCAGATCCTTGTCTCATGGACCAGGTGCGCAGAAGCCAGGCCTGGCCCACGAGGGGAGATAGATGGTTCCCCAAAGTCTGAGTCTTTGGGGGATGTCACTGTGTTTTCATTGCGACACCTCACCGCAGTCCAAAAAATCTGCAGAACTGAAAGATGGCTGCTCTGTCCCCTCTGCAACAACGCAAAGGGCACATGAGCAGGCTGCTAGTACGACCATTCCAGTCACTGCAGCTCCATCTGTACCCCAGCACAGCCCTTTAATGCCCTGGCTGCTCAGAGACAGGTCTGTCAGAACAGGGTTGGGAAAGACATGACACGTACTGGAGTGATGCTCTGTCACAGCCATCATCTATCTTGACCCCAACTCAGTAGCTGACCTTAAAGCTGTCTGGACATGGTTTGAAATTGTATCTGGAATGGAGATGCTCTTGGAGGGATCTTCCAGGAAAAACATATTAGACGACACATTTTTTTTAAAAATTCATGCAGGATTTGTAGCCCAGTGCAAAGCTTGCAGCTGTAACCCAAAGTGCTCAGACAGTAAATCTGGTTGGTGCAGAACCAAGTCCTTGTCCTGGCTCAGTAGAGTGTCTTAGATTAGGTGGCGGCATGTGCTGCAGGTTTAGGACAAGTTTGTACAAACTTCTCACTGGCTCCCAACTTGGTCAAGTTTTTCCCTCCTTTCCTCCCAAATCTGACTCTGCACAGAAACTCAGGTAATAAACATCATCTGTTACAAATTACACAGCATGACTCCCACCCGAGTGCCTCAGAGCTGGCAGGACTGCAGTGCTCCGTCTCTATGGCTCGAGGCAGAAGTGTAGCTTATGTATCTCCAAATATTTGCCTGAAAACGCTCTCTTTGGATCAGTTTTTCTGACATTTGCTTGAATAGTGTTCAAGAAACACCCACCCAGTGTTAGTTATTGCGCTATGCAGAGAAAGTCATGCAGGCTAACATTCCAGATTATGAACTCTCCAGCAATATATTCTCCTCTCAGAGGGCCGGACACTGATTCTCGGTGAGGCTGGTATCAGTTGTCAGCAAAACTCCACATCCTTGCAGGTTCGCAACAGCATCAATGAACTCAGAATCCAGATGCTTGCACTCATGCAATTTCCATTAGCAGCAACTGGAACGGTGCGCACATGCATGCACACACATGTGCTTTTTCCCTTGCATTCCTCCCCACATAGAAAGAAGAGCAAACACCTACTTTTTTTTTTTTTCTTTTTTAATCTAAGGCAGCCCAGTGACCCTTCCATTTTGAGAGCACTTAGCACTCCCTCCAGACACCTGCAAAGGCGGCAATGGAAAACTACCCCATTATCACTCAAAGAAAGATGTCCATCTTTCCTTTTCCTTCTCTGCCTTTGCTGCAAGATCCATTTTCAGTTTGGCCTTTCTCTTCCCTCAAGTTGAGTTTCTCTCTGTTATATTTGCAATACAAAGATGAAGAACTGAAGCAACTGCTTGAATCTGCTATGCTCAACCTTGGTTTACCCAGGAACATATTTTGGGGGAAGCAAAAGGGATTACCTCGTTCTTATCTTGAATCCTATTCTCTTGACCGTAACATATCATTTCCCTGTCATCTCATATGCATGCAAGTCCACTGAACACAATTCAGCTGGACAGATGCCAGTCCAATATTAATTCAGACTCCTTGTTAACTTCAGTATTTCACAAACCATGGTGTAAGAGCTAATGAGAAATCAGAATCTGGCGCCATGGCTGGAATGAAATCAAACCATGAAGCTCCTTCCCGACCTATTATAAAAATTACAGTGTGGAAAGTGAATTTAATGGTGCAGAGTGCTTAATTGTAATATCAGTAAAGGCTTTGATCTGGGTGACTCTTGACATCACAGAATGAGGAAACTCCCTTAATGATTTGAAAAACCACACAAATGGTTGGGGAAGGAAATTTGTTTTATGCGTATATATTAAAAAATGTTATTAAGTCTCAGGGAGAATTTTATTTTGGCGGGGCGGGGAGGATTGTTTGAAAAGGGATCTGTATCACAAAGGGAAACAGAGGTTAGCTTAAAAAAAAACAAACAAGACATTAAGGACATTTTTAGCACAATGGAATTACAAGGGCCTGGTACAACTTTGCTGAGGATTGAAATGTGTGCCTGTTCTTAGCAAGGCCTTGTGTTAAGTGTGTATCATTCCTTTGCCCCAGAAGAAGCTGTGCCTTAGATCACCCCACCGCTCTCAGAGCTCCTTTTACCTCCTGGACGGAGGATGAATACATGCCTCCTTAGCCCATGGGCCGATGCAGGGTAGTGCCTTTTCCAAACCAGCTGACTCCAGTTGTTGCGTATGGAAAAAGAGACATGGCTCCGCTTACTCTTCCAAGTGAAAGCATAGGAGTTTCCTCTGACAGAGGCTGGCCAAAAGACCCAGGCAGAGGCAGAGAGGAAGAAACTTTCACCCAAGGAATCACACATCAGTCACCCTCCTATCTTTTCTCCCCAGCCAGAGGTCTAAACGCTTCAACTATGCACTTAGCAAAAAGTCATACCTTCAGCTGAAGAATAAACACAGTCTTACAAGTTCTGCCCCCCTCATACTGGATCTTCTGCAAATCTACCTTAACGTCAGAGATGACATTTCATTGAGCCAGATCTCCTGAAACGAAGAATTTCCTGCACCTTAGGCTGCTGACAGCTGCCAGAGTTGATCTGGCAAGATTTTTCTCATATGTTGATGTGAAAAACAGAACCTTCGTTGATGCCAAGACGCAAGAGTGTGATATGTGGCTTAGAAGGAGAAAAGGAAAAAATACAGATATTGGTATAACTACAAAAAAAACAAGTCAGAGTGACTCGTGATTTGTCTACAGTCTTTGAAGGAGCCGCTGAGGGAATCAGGATTCACAGCTACCTGGTTTCCACAGCAGTGCTCAGCCTGCTCGGTCAGGCTGCCTCAAGTAAGCCCCCAAAGCCATCTGCCTGGATTGAAAAAAATGCAGCCTAGTTTTGAAGAATTACAACTTAGAGTTGCTCAGCCTCGCAGGGAATCTCCTGAGAAACTTACCTTGGCGTGGAAGTTTGCGTAGGTGCAGCCCCCACACACCTCCTCTAAGGCAGTGTCTCCGCAGCAGCAGCACGCAGAGGCATCTTGGCTGGATTTCAGAAGGGGAGAAGGCCAGACTACGGGTCATGGCCTTCAGTGGTTCCCCAGACCTACAAGGATGCATATCCTCCTCTTACAGACCCAACTTCTACCCTGTGAATTCATTTCTAGAAGATTCTCTGAACCTAACAATCAATACAAACCATGAAAACAGGAAACAATGCCAAAAATTTCATCCAAAGCTCACACCAAATGTAAGCATTGAAGATGTCTGGCTAGGAAAAGATTTTTTTCTTGGGGACTGAATCTACCCAGAGTCATGATGTGGTACAAGACAATTTCAAGTGAACACTGGACTGGGTGAGATGTCCTGTCAGTTCCTGGACCCAAATGCTTTGGTCCTTAACAAGAAAGATCTAGGAGAACAGCTAGAAATCTGGATACTTCATCTGAGCTGAAAAATGGACACCTGTCAAGTGAAAAAAAAAAAAAAGTGCAAAATTTAATTGTGTACCTGCAAAGTCACCTTCCAGGCACTGAACAAATTCCCATTATGTTCAGTCTCTTTGGCACATAAAATTGGACCCACACAACTGTAAATCAGACTAAATATTTGGCTCTTAGACTGATGGGAAAGTTAGCACAAAAAAGAACAAAATTTCATCCATCTATTTTACCCCATCCATAAACACTTTCCAGCATTTAGCTATACTTTGCATCATGCCACTTCATGCCTGGTCATCATTTTCTTTGCCTTCCTTGCAAAAGCAGCGTTGCAAGTGCTGGGCTCACTGCACTACAGGAAGGGCCATCTCAGCTCTGCTTCCCAGTATCTCCCAGGCAGGTCTGGGCAAGTGTCTGCCTTTCTCCATGCTCCTATTTCCTTTACCAGTCTTTTTTATTCTTTGCCTGTTTTAGACTAGAATTTCTTTGGGGGCGGGCACCTACCAGGGCTGGGACCCCTTAGGTATAGCCATTTGCAAACAACGTAAGATAAATGCCTCTCTTGCAAAGTACATTAAGTGCAGTGAATTTACTTTTCCCCAGCGGCTGCCCACTGATACAGGAAATCTAATCCTAAATCTCATTAGGTTCTACAAACAATTCAGCCTCTTTCCCCAACAAAGTCACCATCCTGGACTGCTGAATGTTTATGTTTTATTTCTCAATTCCCTTTTTTCTCTCCATTCCCCCGCCCTTGCGATTCTCCTTTTGGTAAATATTTCTACGTTGGAGAAGTCTAGCCAAAAGAGATTTAAAAAAAGAAAGTGAGCAGGAGAGACACAGTATCAATCATTTACCTTCAACTCCCCAGGGAAGAGGTGGGGAGAAAGAACAGCAAGGTAAAAAGTTAAAAATGGCAGAACCACAGCAGTGTTCTTTGAAGACCATCCAAATCTATTTCTTCCAATGTTGAGGCCCTTGCAACTAGTGCCAGGAGTTGGAAGGAAAAAACCCACCCTAATTCACTTCCAAAAGTGAATTTTTCAGAATCAAGCCAAACTACTCAATGTTAATTTGGTTATTTGGCAAAAAATAACAATAATACTAGTACCTGAACTATTGCCATCTGCATCTAAAAGATTCCGGCCAGCCCATTTCCCAGTCCAAGAATTACAGCAGATACCCCTGACTATTAAAAAAATAGTTTGTTATTTTAAATGCCTATCATAGAACGAAGCATTGCATCGTGTTGGAAATGTACTGACATAGTATCTTATACACAAACATGAGATGAGGTAAGAAAAAGCTATATATCAATTGTATAAACATTTCAGAGGTCAAATATTGGCTCTCATTTCCTGTCGTAAATGCACAGCTTTAATTAAACATTCAGAGAAGTGCTGATGAGATGACTTATTTTCATTTGTTACCTACAAGATGAAAATGTTAAACAAAGAAAGAGTGTCCTCTGATGCCATGTGTGGGAATGCCTCGAACGCGCAGGAAAGGGACACAGCTGCCTCCCAAATAAAAGCTACCAGCAGATCCTGGGCCGAGCAATGGGACAAGCCAAATGAGACCACCCCAGCCTTCTCTCTAGCGAAAAGCAGCAATATAAGGAGCCTGCAGAAAGCATTGCAGCCAGAGCCATGGCAGGGTCGGGGAAGAGGAACAGGCAGCAGCCAGGGAAGGAGGGAGCACAGTGAAGAGCAGCGTGCTGTGCTAGGCTGAGCCTGCTTTTTCTGCAGCCAGAACGGAGCCCTGGGGAGCTGCTGGTCTGAAGAAAGAGTGCTGGAAGGAGAAAGGAGGGGAAAATAAGGCAGAGGCCTCTGCTCACTGCCCACAGACACCACAGGGATTTGCTCCAACCCCAATCACAGCATCAGGCTGGGAGACAGTGTGCAGCCAGCACTCATTCTGCGCCTCAGTTATGTCCCTCAGTCACCCTTCCCGTCTCGCAGGGAGCCAGAGGGGCCAGACGCAGGACCCAGGGCCCTTGCCCAGGCTGGCCCGCCTGCCCAGCCGGGATGCTCTGCCCAGCAGCTTGTGACACATGTGCTGCTCGGACACCCACGAGTGATTACACAGAGCTGCCTCTTTAAGATAAAGCAGAGACACTCTCTCCTTCCACTCCCAGAGAATGTGTTGAGTTGCCATTAATTATATTTTGGATGACTCCTGAAAATCATGCCTTCAAATAATTGGACAGTGGTTTAATTCAAAGGCTGATAAAAAACACATTGAAAGCCGAAGGAAGGGTGCTGCTGGAATGTTTATTTGTGCAGGGCTCTTTCTTTGGACAGTCAATCCTCTATTTAAAGCTTTCACTAATGGGCCAGGCAGGTTGGAAATTTTCCTCCTGATTTAAGCGCTCTGGACCACACCAGGGAGCTTTCCTCTTGGCACGCAGCAGAAACTTCTCACCCCTTTGAGACCTCAGAAAGGACCAGTATCTCACCAGGCTGTTTCCCTCTAGGCCAGGACATCACTCTTAGATCATGATGGAGCCAGTTTGTAGCATGGGCTAGGAAATAGGGATAGGGATTGTGAAATAGATCGCAAATTCACCTAAATTCTCCTCTTTTCTCCTCTGAAAGCCTTTCATTCTCAGGAAATACTGGGGGAATAACCTATTCTCCAAAGAAGGGAAAAGCCTGCAATTGAGAGGAGCTCCCTGCGTACTTGCCCCTTATCTCAGCCCCTCCCATAGAAAGGCCAGGCGATCTCCACAAAGAACAATTTACAGAGCAGAAATCTGGCACCTATGGGCCCTGTGGGCTTGCAGTGACATAGCTGTGAACCGGCAGCACCAACCAGTGCCTGGGGCCCAGACTAAAAAGCTTTGTCCAAACGACACCAAGGGTCAGGATTGATATAAACACAATGGAATTTTTACTGATTAAGGCCTTTCCTCCCCGCGCTGGATATAGGATTTCCTGTACTGAAGTATGTTTGAATATATTATTTCTATGCCAGGGAAGGGAAAACACTCTTATTCACTGAGAAGAGAAAAACATATCTCATGGGGTGAGGAAAAGATAGAAAGCAAAGAATCCCAGCTAATAGCAAAGGAAGCACAAACAATAAAAACTTCGGTGACTTGCATTACTACTGACCACCCTCTTCCCCAAAGCTTCTTCAGAAGGAAAAGAAACCCCAAACCCATAGCCATGAGGAAGGGGAAATGGGGGGAGAGACCCTTAAGCATTTGCATTATGAAACATATACTTTGGGTTCTGAAGTAGCTGGATAACCCCATGGGATTCTTCTGCCACAAAATCATAGGAATTTGGAGGATAATGATCAGCAGGTTGACACAAACACACTGGGATCAGGGAAGTTCCCTGAAACGGACCTAGTAAGTGTTTTGACAACTAAAGATTTGCCTGCACCAGTCCACACAGCTTAAAGTAAAAATGCAGCAGTGAAGCAGAACTTCCAAACCACCAGGCGCATGGAGAAATAGCAAAAACGGTCTTCACAAATGTGTAGTCCAAGCTAATGATTAAATGCAATAAATGGGTGATGAGGTCAGTCCACCACAGAACTGGGAGCATGACAGTGTTTACCTCCTGAGTGAAGTTCTGCCTATTAAAAATTCCCCTACGCAGGACGCATCCTGCCACTCATGTGATATTCTGCAAGAGGACTGAAAGAATGAAAGCCGTTTATGGTGCTAAGATGATAAAACAGATCTCCAGGACATCTTTCAGCAGCGCAAGCAAAATAGTACTGCGACTGTTAGTGATCCCGGTGAAAATAAACAAACGGACCCCAGCAATCCTGAGACTGTACCCAGAGGCTCTGTGGGTGGTTTGCATAGCATTAAGGGTAAGAAGGTTTCTTTTTCAAAGGAAGTTTTGCCATTTAAAAAGAGGTGAAAGAAATATGCATTACAACAAGTGGTCATTTTAGGAGATGCATGAACTCAGTACTGACTGTACGGAAAAAGGCATCAATACCTCAGCTGCTCATCAATCACAAAGATCACACCCTCTTGCTTTGTGCTATTACAGTTGAGGAAAATACAAACACCTTCCAAAGGGATTCCTCCACTCAAAGCTTTTCACTCCTCAGGACATTCTTCAGCGGGCAAGTACTGAGCAGTGGTACCGTGTGGAGTGAGACAGACCTGCGCCAAAGGACATTTTATGAGCAATACTGCAGAAGTTGTTTGAATACAATGTTCACAGGGAAGGCTGCAATAGGCATGGAGACGTCCAAGAACAAAGCGCTACCAAAAAAAAAAAAAAAAAGGCAAGAGGAAAAACAAACAAAGGGCCTGGACAGTTTTCAGAAGAAACCCAGAGTAACCCTTAATAGGATTGCATGACTGCTGGCAAATTTGTAGTTGTGAAGAAACCAATAAACCGATATTGTCTCAAGCCTAGGGGAATATGGAAAAAAAATAATCAATATAATACTGTTGTGCTAGCAGTTTGTATGCAACACAAAACATTACTCCTTTACAGAAACCAGTAAGCTCTTGCTGAGGATCCTGAAGGAACCCAGCTTCACAATCACAGAAATTGAATTCAAAAGGGAAAGTCACAAGGAGCTAAGTGCCACTTCTTTATGTTTTTGGCCTGGCCCAATGCAAATCAACTTCAATAGGCAGTTTAGCTGGTATACGTGGAATAGATGAATTCTGAGCATCCATTCCTTTTCATCTCTTTCTGAGGTTAGACACAATGCTGTAGTAACTCCAATGTAGAGACAGTTCTGCCTCTCGCCATGCAGAACTCCTCATCCTCTCCCACTGCAAGGCAGTCTGGATGCTATTGCCAAGGAGAATGATGCCTGTTGCCACTAAAGATAAATTTTAGCTTACACTCACCAATTTGATCTTTCAAATCCTCTCTTAATAAATGTCAGGTACAGTATCACTCCAGTAATTTGATCACGTAGTTGGTGCCCAGAAGGAGATGTTTAGATGATCAAAACAGCAAATGTGAAAGAGTTTATAAAATCCCATCTGAATACAAAAAGTTAAGCAAAACACTGTCATGAAAACATTTCTGATTCCCATCCAAAAAAGCCTACCATTTATTATGAAGCCTTTAAAATTGACAATGAGGGAATTCTTCACTGTGGTCTCGCCCTCACTTTCACCCTACAAAGTAATGCTGTATGGAGGCAGAGTAAACACTATGTGCTGTATTTTCCTAAATAAAGCAAAAGAAAAAAAACAGATCAATCTCTATTCTGCTGCCAGCAGATATGGAGTCAATTAAAAAAATGAAATATACAATAACTTAACTCTTTGCACAGAGCTCCAAACATATCGATACTGTGAGCACGAAACTATTTTCCACAGAAGCATGGAAACACCCTGGGCTGAAACACACTCTCAATTTTCAGATTTTGAAGGTGAATTTGTTGGTCCAAAACCTGAAAGATCAGCAGGCAGCCCCCAGGCAGCTCTCAGCCAGGCACTGTAAGCTGTCTCCCTGGCCAGTTCTGCCAAAGATGTTCCCCAAATTTATCTTTTCTCAGGTCATGTGCCAGGTATGGACACTCTGGAAGGCAGGAGATGCAAAAGAGGCTGCAGCCTTTCTCCAGGCTCCTCATCATGGCACACATAACACTCTTGCCTCCAACTGTGGGAGCAAGGACACCAGACAGTACTCACCCTCCTGCCAGGCAGATGCAAGTGGCTCCTGAGTTTCTGGAAGGGGAAAGAGACTACAGCTCTCTGCCTTCCATGGAGTGGATATCTCTCCTTGACCACAGCCCCACTTCCAGCCCATGGCCCATGCAGGTAACATCACACAACCTGCAGAATCCCACAAAGGGTAGCATCAGCTTACCCACTAGCATGTGAGAAGGGTGCAGATTTACAGCTGCCCCACCAAGGCTGCTTGCGCAGAGCCTAATCTGCTAAATCTCTCCTAGTATTTGGTAGGGCACACACAGCCAGAGGAGATCCTACCATGCCACAGTCCACAGCCTTCAGCACCAGCGACCTTCGCTCACAGACACAAGACTGAAAACGGGTACACATGAGAAGTTCAAACAGCCATTAACCTTCATTTTTGTCTTGTTTTCTAGTTCCAGAGCTGCCTCAAAAACATTTACCTCATCTTTTCAGCCGGTACCAAACCAAAATCCTATGATCGACTCCTGAGCATGGAAACATTCCTAATGTGAATCCACTTCCAAAACTCAAAGCTGGAACTGAGCAGAAGCTTTCCCATGCTCCATGTGCTGTGTGGTGCCTTCCACTATCAAAGTAATTCTGCAGGCCTGCCTGGGAGAGCCGATGCTATGTACTTTTCTCTTAGGACAGGATTCCAGGTGCCACATCCCCACATGATGCTGTTATATGCTGCTGTAGCCAAGCAAAATTTTTGCTTGCAAATTTTGGCTCTTCCTTCCAACTTAGCCCTTACTTAGACAAACTCTCCTGACTTCAGTTTTTTAATTCCCATTAGCATCAGTGTTTTCCTCAGTAAAAACTTCTTTAAATGGGCAAAGTCCAGGAGACTTTGTTAGAACAGCTGCACAGCTAATGCCTTACAGCTCTATTTTCAAAATTCTTCAACAGTGTGGCACAATCTGAGAAGCTCACGTGTATAAAACATAATCTTGACATATTTTGCAGCATGAAGAAGGTAGCTAGAGTGTATAGCAAAGGTACTAGAAACTACCATTGCTGCAGACGCCAGGCTAGTTGTAACACTAACAGGAAGGATGGTCACCAAAGAGGTGAACCATTCCCACAGCTGCTTTCCAGCCATTTTATCTGGGCACATGCTTCAATAGTTCGGAGGCAGAGGGGATGCTATAGTCTCCTAATTCCTCCCGGTAAACTCATCCCAGAAACGGATACCCATGCTGCTAACACAGGTGGTACCCTGTTTGCATCGTAGGCACTCTTCCCCTCTCTCTTCAGGCTTACTTACTGGCTAGAAATAAAAACTCCTGCTAGTGGTATGCTGAGGTAGCCATGGTATTTTTCCAACCCCATAAAATAATTCCTCCAGCACCGTAGGACTTGATTTTTACCATAACTTTTGTTCACCCAGCATCTGGTAAACATTGGCCTCGAATCCCTGCGCTGCGCTGGAAGCAGAGAGCAACTCCGCCGTACGAGGCCTAGAGTAGCCCAGCCACAAACCTGCAAGGCTTGGACTAAAGCAGTGAATGCCTCCAAATCAGACGTGCCAACCTCCCCCAGGCCATCACATTTCCGAGCACACTGCATGAAACAGGTCCAGATAAAAGCTATTTACTGCCTTCATTTGCTACTATGCACAGTAAGCCAGAAGCTTCTTGAACGGCTGGATGAACTCAGGGCACTCAGGTTCTTGAGCGTAGAGCAGCCGGAGGGATGCTCTTGTGCTCACCGACCCACGGCCCAAGCTGTACCCCAAGCTCCCGCCTGAGCTATACACAGTTTCTGCAAGCCCACCGGATCACAGATAAGCTCAGCCTGTATACAGTACTCTCTTTCCTCATTTGGCTCAAGTTTGTCAGAAAATGTCATCCACTTAAGAGGGTTTAAAATAAAACCCAAGGATTCAATACTCAGGCAGCGCGGCTGGCCGCTTCTCCCAGACGTACATGTAGCGAGCACATTCCTCCCATGGGGCCTACCTGCGTGAGGGACGGCTGCCAGGCAAAACCAGGCCTGAAGAAAACCAGACTTTAATGTAATTTAACAAAGTAGCAGTTTTGCATTCTTTGAGAGTTAAATAACCAGTAGAAAAAATCATAAATTGATCAAGCTGTAGCTTTCTTTTTTCTTTTTATAACCATATATATATCCACACATACCCATATGTGTGTGTATATATATGTATGTATATAAAGCTTTATGCTCCCCTTGCAGCGTTGCTTACAGAGTAACGAGCAGTGCAGCCGGGGGAGCAGCAGGACACCCCGGAGCCAACACATCGCTGCTGGTCGGACCACGCGCTGCAGACGGCTGCGAGGGATGGGTTCGGTGAGGATCCGGCCTTTGAGGCAGGCTGTGATTTCTACAAGGTGAAGGCTGGATGAACAGCCCATAAAATAGCATTTTTAGTTCCTTCAAGTCAGAGAAAGTTTAGCATTCACTTCCAAGTACTACCAGCTGTTGTTGCTGCTTTTTTTTCCTTATCTGTTCTTTTGGCAAATACTGTGCTGTCGTGAAACTCAGTCAATAGCGGACAAGAGCCCATTTCAATTCCATTCAGCATTTTCATATAACTGCTAGATCAAACTTTTTCCAAGTTAATCCATGCACCCACTAAGATACTATTTCCAACTAATTATTACTTGATTACTTTCAACTTTTGGGTTGTGATCTTCCAAGCAAGTGTCTGCTACTAGTTGAATTGTTCACAGTAACTTAAACCCAAATTGTCTCTGAAAAGGAGTATAGGAAAAAAAATTGATTTGTCTTTATGTCAAAATGGTCACCACATTTCTTTTGAGAAGGGTTTGCACCTCCATGCTTCATTATAGGAAACTGATATTTGCCTGGGGATGAGATAGGCAGGTTTTTGCGGCAGGCGCACGCTTTCTCCAGTTCTTAAATAAGTCTGCTCAAATGTAATGAACAAAGTGCATCTATCTGCATTGCAGAGATAGTGGCACTTTAATAGCTAAAATCTTCAATGACTCCTTTCTCCCAGACCATGCTCCATTTCCCAGTAGCTCTCACATGTTGGAGCAGCAAATGTGTATGGCTTTTCCAGTCCAAGGCTGGGGACCACCACTAACACTGGAGCCAGTGCTCGAGTAGCATGGAAAAGGAGAACCTGCCTGATGCAGATGCATATAGAAACTGAGAAAAAAGTATATATTAAGGCTGCAAAGTCAAAACCAAGGAAATAAGGTTGCCTTTGCCTGCTCAACCTCTGTTTGACCTCTCTGAGTGTGTACTTTATGACACAGTCTAATTACAGGATAACATGCTCTTTTTCCATAGGACCTGCTCAGAGGATGGTCTGCCTCCAGGAGCCTTGTGAGGCAAACTGTTGTCCACAGAAGCTTTTTTGTTGAAGAAGCGGTAAAATGCACAGTGAAAAAAGCAACAAGTTTCATGAAGACAGAGGCTGGTCTTAGCCTTGAACAGATGGCTAGAGCCTATCAAGCACATACAAATATCAAAAATTCAGATTTTAGCTGTTCAGCCCAGGTATCGTTATTAATTTATTTTATTTTTGAAAATATATTTATTCTACAAAACAATCCTGAGCTACCAACTTGCACCTTTAAATGACAGTAAACACACACCCTTTTGACTGGAGACATTGGGAAAAAACACTCATCTTATTGAAACATTCAGATAAAAATCTGATGAAAAGCTCAAAAATACATGGCAAATTAATCATTTCATCTCCAGATTATGGTTTATCTCAACATGCTGCAAGCAATGAGGAAGAAACAGTGTACTGAATGAAACCTTGCGCTGCAGTGAGTGTTCACGCAGCACAGAACAGCCCGGTAGCTACCACAGAAGAAGACCTGTGCCAGCCTTGTGGGCTTTAGGGATGGTACAGCTGAAGAGTTTGCAAGCAAATGTTGGGTGGGTGCACCTGAAAATTTTCCCCACTAAGGGTTAAAAATATAAAATGAAATCTGGGGGTTTTCAGCTGTGAAGGCTAAGGCTTTCAAAGATTATCCCTCAGACCTGGACACCCAAATGTCCTCTGTAAATCTGAGCATCCTAATCCTGCAGAATATACATGTCTGCTTAAATGAGCAGTTCTCTTACCTTTCGTGTGGCTTACCTTAGCCAGGATGCACACCCAAAGAGACAGGCAGGAGCAGGCTACTGGGCTCCTTCAGTCAACCACCACCCTGACACACAGAGACAAGCTACAGGGGGCTTAGATACAGCCTTGTGGAGTTACAACCCCTTAAAAAAGTGGCAACCTAAAGCACTCCAGAGCGATTCATAGAGCCTGCTACCTTAAATCGAGCCATCTCCTGTCCCTCCTAACACCACGCAGCCCTGCTTCCATGGACCCCTGTGCTGCATCACCTCGGCTCTTGCCGCTTTCCCTCAGCTATTAAGGCTTCCCCTTACACGCGTATCCTGGAGGGTTTCAGAAGGTGTTAATCTTCGTTTGGAGGTTTGTTTGTTTACTTGTTTTTAAATGGGAAACTGCCAAAATTCAGGAACTGTTTTCTAATTTTAACATTTTATTTTCGACAGGGGAAAAGCAAATCTCCACAATACGAGTAATTGCCATTCAATCTATACACTGGGTTAGATTTCCCAGTCGGTTTCTCATCTTCCAGGGCTGAAAGGAAAGATTTCCTTTGGGACCTGCAAACGATCCCTCCATTATGTGAATGCAGTGCATGCACATTCATAGTATTACAAGTCTGAGTTTACTTGAATGACTTTGGCATGGCTATCATGAATCTATATTAAGCAATTCCCCAATATTTATTGTCAACAGCACTGAGATTAGAAGATGCCTGCCTCCTGTTTCAAAACTTAATGGCCCATTGACCGCACTTCCTCCAAAGCACAAACTCTATGTCCCACGACACTAAATCTGTGCCATGCTAATGAAAAGCCCTCTTTATTTCAGGCCAGTATCCAGAATGGAAATGATTTAGGTCACAGTTGCTGTGTATTTCAACTCACTAACTCACTATTTCTTTAGTAATTAGAGATGAGGTCCACGGCAATGCCAAGTAGTATGCTGACCTAAACATGCCTATCTATTCTGGATACCCTCCTGGAGATTTTTATTTAACACATTTCAAATTAGAGCTGAGGTGGGAATGAAAAATTCTTTGGCACAAGTGAGGGACACAGATGAGTGCATATTCCACTTTTTTTTTTTTTGGTCCTGAACACAGCAGTATTTTATTTCATGTTAAAGACACCCAGATGAGACGTGCCACCAGTGACAAGCATGGATTTAAACAGGGTCCAGCTTAGCACTACAAAAGAAGGATGATTTCCCCTCACCTCCACCGAGCAGAACCCTTTGGGCTTGTTCTGAAGGGTGACTCCGGGAGCGTTACATACAGAGGTTAGCAATAGCTTTCCTCCTGTTTTTATGTTTGTTATTTTTCTAACCTCTTCAATCTCACTTTGCTGAAGCAGAGGAAATGAGGTAAATTGGTCCTAACACAGGCCAGGAATTGCTGTCCTACTACTGATGTGGGGTTTAAAGGTACTTTGGGACTAGAATAGTAAATCTCTGGAGCACAAATTTCTTGTGATAACACTAAATTTACCCAATATTTATTGCTAAGATACAAAGTGTTATGGCAACATGAAGGAAAACAAGTTACAAGGTTTTCCTTTAAGGCATAAAGAACCACAAAACTCTGCATACTGCTGCCTACATTTAAGCAAAGACATAATGGTATTTCAATAAAATAACTATGCACTCGCTTGCTCTTTTTCACTCCTCTGACAATGCTCATATAATATCAGACTGCAGTTTTCATTGCTCATCAAGCAGATATATAAGCCTGCTATATGGACTAGGATATTCTGTAGATTTGCTTCAGATAGTAATTTGCTTTAGCATTCACTCTTTGTATTAGTAAACAACCACAGGAGCAGCACACTGTACGGGTGGTATGACAGCAGGTGCAGTACAAAAGAGTTTGGAAGTATAAGTAGAACATTTTTCTGCAAGTTAACAAGAAACAAGTACTAAACTCAATGTAACATGGGTACCCTCTCAAGCATCTAAATAAATATAAGGATTAGACTAATAATGCAAAGGCTAGCATTTCCAAAAGCATAACCTATTAGAAACAGTTCCTAATTACATATATAGGTATACATGCACACACACAAACGATCCCATGCTTCTTATATGATATTTTTAAACCCAAGATCAACATTCTTCTACTTGATTTGAAAGCATCACCTTGTTTCCACTATGGATGCACAAACCAGTCTTTGCCTCTATCCTATTTTTTATAAGGTATTTCTACTGTGTATGTTCGGTTAAGTATTAACTTATATGAGAAACAGATGTTTCCCCTTTGCAAGGAAAAGCATCTTTTCAAAGGTCATCGGTGGGAGAGAAGGACTTCCACAATTAACAAAAGGCAGTGGCAGCTGCCATTGTCCCTTCTGCTTTTAAGATCTTTTTGACGTGGCTTTAAGTCTACTAACAGTTTTAAAGACGTTGTTTGAACCCACTATCTGCAGAAGGTATCTTCCGTACTTCCATTGCATTCAGATTCATTCATTGGACCAGTCCTAAAACCACAAAGACCATTTTCTTGAACAAATCCAATCCCTGTGTTCATTCCTAAACATAACTCAAAATATTTCAATGGTGCCTCCCCTCCTTTAGATGTTTTTAATATTGGATGGGGAGATTTGCAGGATGTAAGCTTTATAGCCTGTGAAGTTTTCACATCTCCAGGTGGAATTGCTTAACAGTTACAAAAGAAGAAAACTTTAAAAAAATTGGAGAGAGAGAAGAGAAGACTTGAACCTGCTGGTCCACAAAAGAGACCTTAATAAACCACAAAGAATTGTGAAAAAATAAAGTTTTCCTCACTGGTTAAACTTAATGGAATTAATGATCTGAGTTTCAGTGATACCTTAAGGCTGTGTTGTATTACTGGGTATAAGGACTAAACAGTCCCCATCCCCTGGCAGTGCTGCACTCTCTTCAGGAGGGTAATGAAGAACATTCATAAATAATAAGGCATAACTATGCACATGTGCAAAGATAAACAGCACATACAGACCGACAGGCAGAGCAGAGAATAGCTCAGACCAAAATTAGACATCAGCACCCACAGAATTAAGAGAATTTCATGTGGAATCCTTGATCTCAGCACATGAATAAATCAGGTTCGAGGAAAAGGTAGACCTAAACTGAGATTCTCAACCTGGATCCGTTAACTTTGGTGTGTGACTAGAGGCAGGCAATAACATTTGAATTCTTTACACCGTCAGCTATGGGAATATTAAATCTTTGAACAAGGAGACTAAGGACCTGTGAATGGAGAACTCTCTCTTACTCCTTGCTGACAGCCTGTTCCCTGGTGATCTTATCTGATCTCACAGAAGGCCTCCAATCTGTTCCTGGAAGACTTCATACACGTACAGTCCCAGTAGCAGAAGGACTTAGATCAACCCCTGCTCTTGCTTAAGTTTACCAGATTTTTTTCCCAAAGCACAAGATCTTCCCAAGATTCACCACCTCCTGCACACGCCAGCTCTGATCTGTGCTGCGGAGAGGGAAAAGCATCCCCGGCCTGTGGATGTGGCCCTTGCTTACCCTGCCAACACCCGCTTCACCTCCCAGACGGAGGCAGAAGCACACCGGGGAAAGGCAGAGCAATGCCAAACCACAGGGTGGGGCAAGGAGAGTGTCTGCATGAATTCTGCAGCAGTGATAGATAGCATCAGTGACTAATAATTCCAGTAGCACACACATTTGGAATTATCAGCAAGTCACCCGTTGGGAGTGCACAAACAACACTGCATGGCATTGCATTGACTTGGGCAGGTCCTGAGTCTTTTTTGTGCTTTAAATAAACAGAATCAAAGTCCAAGAGTTAAAACTCAATTTCAGCTCGTACAAACTGCCAGTTTCTGAAACTACACAAGCAAACAATACTAAAATAAATAAAACCTAAAAGCGAACACTTTCTAAGAGTCCATACCATTGTTAATGTCAGTACCAGAGCGTTTGTCTTTTGTAAAGTTATATGAAGTCTTGGTTTGGCTGAACTCACGTTGTCTGGTCATTTCTAGCTTCCCTAGTGAGAATATGAATGGTTTCTATTTAAAGGAGATTACAGGTAGCCATAAATTATCACCTAAGTGTGGGCTGCCTTGCTAGCCTGAGCACCTTGCCAGCTCTTCACATCACTAGATGGCTGATGCTTTAGCTGTAAAACCTGCCAAGTCTTGGTCCACGTAAACTCAGTTTTTGACATGTGTTATGTTGATCACAGGGAACCTAGAGAGACCTAGTTATGGAAGAATGAAGCATTTTTTCCCCATCTATCATAGGTACTTTTCAGATGACTGCATTCCTGCGTGACTACATCACCTTTTTTTTAAACAATCTTAGCTTCCTCACTGCCCTTCCCTAAAATATCAGCTATGACCAGGCAGCTCAGATCGTCCATATTATCAGCTGCTAGACACAGGATATAAACAAGCTTCATTATCACCCGCACATTACTGCTAATTGTGGAGCTTTGGCTTTCAGGCACAAAAGGATATTAATTACTACATTTAAGTTTCTGACTCAAAGAAGTAAGTTGAAGTAAAATACTGCTGTGAGTGGAGATGCACACAAAGGCCTTTTCCAAAGTATATATTCACTTAATGTTCTTAATGTATAAAGCTACTTATATGTAATGCATGTGATATACATTAACACACTAATCTTCTGTAGTGTATTAAGGAAAGTACTTTAAAGGCACAGTTTAATTAAACTTCTTAACACTCCTTTGTGAGGATAAAATAATCATCCTTGTTTTGCAGGCAAGTGCTAAAAAGTTAATTAAATTACAAGAGCCAGACAGTGACTTAAAGGCATAGTCAGGAAAAGAGGTCAAAAGACTCAGTTCCAGTCCCAGTCGACAGGAAACTCTCCCCAATGGATGTACCAGCTCCAGTGAAATTTCATCTGACTTCAGATGATACTGCAAACCTCATATTTTAACGAAGAGATGACTTGAACTGTGAGAGATGTTGCTTTTCTATAGAAAGCATAAAATATTTTGGGTATTGCAAAATGGTAACAATGATAAAAGAATGCTTTGTATTCCAGACCTCAAAAACTCAGGAAAAAAACAGCATTAAAATGATAACCATTAAACAAAGCTGCAAGAACCTGATAAAAGGCAGTAGAGTAATTGATTTGTTTGGATCCTGAAGCTTCTGAAGAGTTCTGCCCTTTTTGTTGCCTTTATTAAGTTCAAAACAATCAGAACTAAGTGAATGAATAGTTATTACTGGATGTGAAGATGCTGTTTGAAAGAAAAACTGAGCTGGAGGGCAATCATTAAAATGATCCAGGTAGAAGGTCCACTGATTTACATAGAAATGATTCATTATTGTTGTATCAATGATGTCATTTCTTTATGAAGTCACGATATAAACCAAGTCAAGTGTTTGGCATGTGACTAAAGAAAAGCTGTTAACCAAGTTAACTTATACGGTTTCATTCTTCTAGAAGAAAGCTTGTATATTCAGTTTATTGTGCAATCCCTAGTTCCATTGGGCTAATTAAGTCAATTATGTAAAAAAATTCTTGCTTACCAGGGTAGGCAAGACTTGAGGTTGAGGAACAGTGGTACATACACACACCTCTGCACTCATATGTCTCAACTCACACAGTCTCTCTCATTCTCATTTATCTTCAAGCAGTTTGTCAGCAAGAAAATACACTTCTTCCGAACAATCATCATTTAGCAGTTCTTGGGCCAGGAATTCCAGTAGTGCTGCTCATCCAAACACCGGCTTGAGTAGAGATCCAGTTAGGGACAAACACGCCTGCAACGGAGATAGGAGCAGTTCATTTCAAATGAGGTTTTCAAGCTATGCTGGCTCAAAAATATTTTCAGGATCAGAAACATTAAAAACTGAGGCAAAGTCCATCTGCTCTGTGTTTTCCAAGGGCAAGTACACGCTGAAGCATAGCAACATATCTCAGCATAAAAGCCCTCCACACAAGAAGGATCCGGCAGCCAAATTCCACCCTCTACCACGCTATTAATAATAGTTATTATTACTTGAGCTAACCTGGGTGGTTCTCAGAAAACAATGGCAAAGTCTTTGCCTTGAAATGGTAATCTTCCATGGAAACGTGATACAACAGGCCAAAGGAGCAAAAATGAAAGAGGTGGGTGGGGATCGGGGAAGGCAGGACAATGGTCACAGTAATAGGATCACTCGTTATATCCTGTAACTATCTTGATGCTCCCATTAAGTGATTTAATTAATGACTTAGATATACTTCCAGGAAGGATTGAAAAGAGTATAGAGAAGGAAGGTGTGGCAAAAATGTTTAGGAGCAATAACTGGGAAGGCAGACGGGTGAAAGTAAAACCAGTAGTTCATGAACACTGGAATTAGGGAAACCTGAATGGATTTTGCTTTATGACACAGCTTGTGGTCAAGACATTACAATGCCTCACTCACACGGGGATTCTCGGGTGTCTAGCAAGGTGTGAGACCACGTCATAGCCAAAACATTTATGGCGTCTACCTCATCAGGGCAGCTTCTTTGTATCACAAAACTTGGAGGGAGTTAAATTCTCTTTGGTGAACAGCTTCAGCATTTAAGGGGCAGTGAGACAGATACACAGGCAAACAAATGAGAGCATGAAAAACAACTTTTCCTTGGGAAACCAGCTTCCAAAGGTAGAGAGCATTAGAGAACCGGTGTCGTGAGTGTGGAGGGACCTCCAGTCACCACCAGAGAGTGGCTGGGCAAGCTGCAAGGCTCCAGAGACACATGCCACCTGGATTTAGGGCCCTATGGATACACTCAGGGTTTTCTGTTGCTTTCCAAGACAGCCTTGCAGCACTTCCCCTGAAGACAGCAAGTCTTGTAGCCTGACCTGATTTCCCGCTGTCTCAGACATCACTCAGCTCAAAAAACCTTGCAAAAATGGAGCATATAAAAATGAAAACATAGTGGTCCTTGTAACAGATCATCTTTCTGTTCCATATAAAGAGTAGACACGCCTTTGCCTTTAAGATCTCAGGACAGCTGAGGAAGACAATGAGTTTTATTTAATGGAAGGTAAATGGGTGCTCGCTTTTCTTCAAAAGTTATTTTGATTTTAAAAGAAATGTATCAAGCTTTCATTTGCAAAACAAATTTTAACATAAACAAAAAATGACTGTGAAAAACCCTGTTTGGCTGAAAAGGCCCTTCTTATAACTACTGAGGTTTGCCTGACTTGGTCATTATTCTCTACCAGCACCTGCCACCCTTCATTGAAGAAAACCTCATGTCTCATCTCCTCCTCTGAAGAGGACTCCCCATGTGCAGATGGAGATGTGAGCAGGACACAGCAGCGTGTAACAGAGTCATGGTAGCAAAACAGGAGGTTTCTGCTGTGTGTGTTTGTCCTGGAAAAGCTGGGACACACGCAATGGCTCTTGCCCCTTTGCTCGGAACGCCGTTGTGCGGCACACCTTGGTCTCTTTCAGCAGACAGACCTCATTTTGGTCAGTGCTAGAGAGGCTGACCTGCACAATAAACAAATGCAGACCTCAAATCACCACGCGTGCCCCCGCTCTGAACTCACGCACGGCGCATACGCTATTTCACTGAATAAGCAAAGTGATTCAGGAACCCGGAAGCTTTCTTCTGGCTCGGCCTGTCTGCTTGTTGGCCTTGTATACTCCCCAGGTGCAGAGGTGAGCATGAGGTAATCACACCTAGTGAATATGAGGTTTAGTCTATAGGAAACCAGCGGAATTTATGTAATTTTGGCATGCAGTGCCTTTCTTGTCTGTAAATTTAGCAGTGAGTAGCATGCTCGGCTCCAGAACAGTGCGTGCACTATGTTACATGCGGATCCTCCTAACTGAACTGCATTAGAGGCACAGCCTCGGTCGGGGGAAAGGAGCTGTGAACTTGGGCATCGGTCATCAAATAACTCCTCGCATCCTCCTCAGCACTCCAGTGCTCCCATCTGAGTTGAAATACCTGGTTCACATGCAAAAAAGGGATTTGAAATGAAATGATTATTTATTTGCTGCCAGAATCTGTGTTAGGGGCACATTACCCAAATGATGCTAAAAGTACAGCATTTATCCTGGCTCTGAGGAGAATTGGAAAAGGATGTTCAAGGACAGGAAGAATCATTTAAGCTATCAGCCACAGGCTCAGGAGAAAAGAAGAGGGAGGGAAAGACCAATCTCTTTTCTTTCATATTTTTTAATTCACCGGAGTGATTCAAAGCTCTTGAGGCAGCAGCTGAATTATTGCTGTATCTTCAGGCTAGACACAGCTCATATACAAATGACAATAGTCCAACAGCTAAAAAAATCCTCTGAGACGGAGAGGACTTCCTTCCGAATGGCATTTTTTTCAGCTCTTATTCACTGAAAAAGTGAATGCTCAAGTCAGTACAGCTCTGCCCGCAACGGGACTGCTCTCGCCGTGGCGTGTTGACTTAACTCCCACCAAGGTTACGGGACTCTCCTGCCTCACAACAAACCATAGTCACCCTGAGCTCTCCACGTACGCAGGAGCTCTCTGACTTACCCCATGCATGTGACATTAACAGAGCACTTCAATTTGCAGATCAAAAGAACCCTCAAGTACAGTCCCTGCAGCCCAGCTGAGACAATCTGTAGCAGCCATCGAGCAGTAACAGCATGGCTTTTATACTGGCTGTGGCAGAAGGAAACAAAATCAAGGCAAGCACACAGACATTGAGAGGATGACCGCACGCACAAAGAATTGCCATTATTCCCCTACTCAGCACTCACGAGGTCGAAACTCCAACGCTGTGGCCAGATTTGGGCCCTCTGGAATATAATGTGATATATTTGCACATCAACGAACTTGAAAGATTCTATCAGAGGGCCACTAAGATGGTTGGGGCTGACAAGGAGAAGCTGAGGGCTTGTTCAGCCTGAGGAAGAGATGGATGAGATGACACCAAAGTGCATTCTTCACCTGCCTGAGAGGTTTAGAGAGGTGATGGAACCAGACGGTTCTCAGAGGTGCTCAGCAAAAGGACAGGAGGCAACAGCACAGGAAATCAACGACAGTGCTCAGTGCTGGAACAAAGACCAGGGAGGTTATAAAATAATCTCCAACTTTGGCTTTTCAAAACTCAGTTAGCAATACCCTGCACGACTTCATCTAGTCTGGAAGTTAGCTCTGACCAGATGGTTCAACTTGAGGCCTACAGAGATCTTTCCAAACTCAGTCTTCCCATGAGTTTATGGTCACTGAGCCTTTCTGAGGTGTTACTAAGCACACGGCTGCACCTTGAGGCTGCTTTAATTTATGCTTTAATTTACTCCAGTGGAAAAAATGCCTCTGTCTCCTGACGAAATGCTTCCCTTTGCAACTTATGCTCGCATGCAGAAGACAGGATTTCTTCAAAGCTGGTCCCAAATCACAGACCTGCCAGAGAAGGAAATGACCCTGGATCTGATTGCTGTGTGAAACTCACTCACGTATGTTTCTCCATGATAATTTCTTCACACAGCCTTGCAGAAACAAGCAGAAGAGCCTAGTCTTTCTAAGGCTGGGAAAAAAGGGAGCAAAGCAGCTTTATCCACAACTAGCATTTTACACACTGACAACAGAGGTATATTAGCACAGATTTCTTTTTTTTCCACACAGAATATATCCACTTTGGTGCTTCCCAAGCACCAGTAACAGAAGGTTGCAGTCCTATTTGGAATTAAAATGTCACGATAACAACTACAGCGAAAGTTGCCATCTCTTGCATGCAAAGGGTTGAGGATTTGGGGGAGGGTTTTTCATGTTTGTTTGCATTTTCAGGGTTTTTTTTTATTGCAAAATTCTTTTGTAGATACAGGTCCTTTACCAAGTTTAAAGTCTGAATTCCATTTTGACTCCTAACTCCCTGCCCTAGAAATCAGCAGAGCCCTTTCAATGAATCAAAGGCTTGAACTTAAAGGAACAAACATATTGTTCTAAAGGTAAATATATTTCACAGCTTATTACAGTTATTCATCCTTGCACTCTCAGACAATGAGTTTTAAAAGTTTTTCAAAGTCATCGAGCCATCGGTCCTGTCATTACATTTTTAAAATGTATTAGGTTCCTCATTATGTGGCTATATGGTCCCCTGTGCTATGGCACATGTACTGCATAAGAAGCTGTGAATTTCTGCATGCTAGCGTTTCTGAGTTCTTTATTTTGTTTTACCAATGAGAAACATTTCATATGAATACAAGACTTTATTGTAAAAAAATTTATATTTCCCCAGTGTCTTTTTGTGTCAACAGAGGACTTTACTGGCAAGTAATGAGTTTGCACTAAGCAGGCAAACACAAATAAATGAAATCTATGTGGATAACCAAGTGTGGTGTGCATATATATTGTATCTCCAAGGATTTAAAAAAAAAAAACAGGGCAAGAAACCTGGTCCTTTTAGAAAACAATAGCCATTTATGAAACATTTTTGCCACTTACATTTCCAGAGAAAAATTAACCCCCATCCCATATGCCCTAGGTTTATATTCCGTCATTATATACCAAATCATGTATATGGTGACCTATCAAAAGCATATAAGCTAAATAATTTTGCATTATCACTTTTAATATTAATTTTTCTTAATAGAGCATTTGGATTTTTGCGCCTCTCAGTACTTTCTAAATTTGTCCCTAACCTGTTCAGATGGGCCCAAAGTCTTGGGGAAATACCTTGTGGCAGTCAGAAGAACAGTTCACAAAGACTGCAAGTAACAAAAGCGTTGCAATAACCAGAGCTGTGTCACATGCCTAACCTTTTCCTAGCTGTATTTAGGATAAAGGATATTTGGCTTGCAGAGGCGCAGTCTGGCTGATATAACTGACCTTCTCAAGAATATCTGAACAATATCCAGAATGTGCTAAATATTCAGAATGCTTGCCATAGGATTGTCTCTGGGAACTGAGAATTTATGTACATTGCAAAAGCAGCAAGTCTGCGCGTGTCTTCAGTTCCTTTCAGACACAGACAGCTGGACTAGACAGACCTCTGGTCGGATCCAGGACACCCAGCCGCGTGCTCTTTTGCTTGCTTTATCTTCAAATACTACGGCGTTACAATTTTTCCGCGGCACTTTTCACTCATTGACCAGTGTACCAGTCATTTTGCTCCAGCCATGCTCCCTTCAAAAGGGAGCCAAAAGAAGAGCTGGAACAGCTATTCTGGTGTAAAGGTCAGCCAACAACCCGGAAAAGTTGAAGGGTAGGCAAAGCTCCAGACTGCAAGGGAACCAAGGCTGGGCTCCGGTTACTCTCTCTAGCAGAGGAAATCACAGGTATCACCAAGATTTAGTTTGTTCAGAGAAAGAGAGACTGTGCTAGCCCCCGCAGCACTGGCAGCCCCTGCATGGGTGCAGGTTGGTGTGTGTCTGCCCCCGGGCAGGGAGGAGGCAGCTCCCCACTCCACACCGGGCTGGGCGCAGGGGCCAGGAGAGACCCCCCTCCTCATCCGCCCTGCGGCAAAAGCAGCAAGGCAGATTTTTATTTCTTGCATCTCACTTTGAACTACCTCACAAACATTGGAGTAAGTTTGCTTCCCGCAGGCATTCCCAAAGAGATTACAAATGCTCACTCTGCACCTTGCAGAGGGGAACAGGCTGGAAGCGGGTTCAGAGCTGCCGCGGGCTCCTGAGCCTGGCCTTTCGCTTGCTGCAGCGCTGGAATTCTCAAAGCCATTTAAGAGATTTAGGTGCATACATCCCACTGATTTCAATGGAGACAAAGGGTTAAACTTCTCCAAAAGTTCAAAAATCCCAGCATAGATGTAGGACTGGCTTTACCACCACTGTGCTGGAACTTGGCAACGGTTTAAGAGGACACATCAACACTAAACAACAGTTTGGAACAGGAAGAGAAGATGAATATCTAATCCGATTGAAACTCCAGAGGAAATATCACGCAGGCTGTCTGGAATGGACCCAGGAGTCTCACACTAACAGCTCTGGTCTTACGAAAAGTTCTCCTCTGCTCAGGGTCTTTCACTACCAGTCATCAATACTGCACATCAGCATCTGGAAGCAGCACTGCATTTTTAGTAGCCAGAACCTCAGTCTTACAGCCAAACTAAAAAGATCAGTCATACATCAAAAACAGACCATTAATATGCTCGGTCAGGGATGTTTGGGAGGAGATGAAAGTTCAAATTCATTTTTGTGTTTCTTTTATACAGAATGTATGAAACAAAAGTCTTCCAAAGCATAAATGCTTCCTACTTAGGATACAAGTAGTGGGAGCATTGCCTTGTTGCTTCAAAAGGAAAAATAAATAACTATCTAAAGTCTTTCCACCCAAAAATCTCAGAAGACTCCGTATTTCCCAGTTATCTAGGAAGAACCATTTACACGAACGCTGTTTCCCAACACACGAGCCATAAACCACCTCCAACTTCTGTGCGAGGACATCCCAGGAACTGAAACACCAGAAAACTGGGAAACCAGCCAAAACCTTAAAGAGCAGTTGATCACGGTTCCCACACCAAAGCTGTTACATATGAAGTCTGTGGTGTCTCGGCGTTCTTCCTGAAGGCTGTTCTCATGCAGATACGGTAGAATGTGAAGAAACCTGTCTCTCCTAGCCTGTGCCCATGGAAAAAAATGCTAATGCACTGAAGCAGGGAGAAGCTCCTGCATAGAAGAAGCTGCACCGGTGAGTGGCTGCACACACAAACTTCAGACATTCATCTTGGCAAAGTTACCGATGGAGGGAGTAGATTCTTTTTGGGAAAGAATTTTGAACTTCCCATGATTTACTTCTTAGCATGGCTCCCTCCTAGATCTTTATGGGGAAATTTCAGTAGTTCTGTCCCGACTTTTACTCTTACAAGCTGCAAGTTGCTCAGGCACTTCAGCCTGGCCTAAGTCCAAGCTGGTGATTATTTTTTATTTATTTTTTTTTTAATAGTCTGGCTAGTTTTTAGCTGGATCAGTTTTCTGATCCAGGTCATTGCCCTGAAG
This sequence comes from Grus americana, assembly GCF_028858705.1. NCBI lineage: Eukaryota > Metazoa > Chordata > Aves > Gruiformes > Gruidae > Grus > Grus americana. Next base: position 22,059,498 of record NC_072861.1, on the reverse strand, counting down.
ACTAATGCTGGAGCAAGGGAGGCAGCAGGAACAAACGCCTGGGGCTAGAAGAGAGTGGGATGAGATTTCCCTTTTGCTGACAGCAGACACTTATTTTGGGATGAAGTGACCATACAACAGCTTCCTCACTTGCTGTTGTGAACTCCTTCTCGGCACACCACCACAAACTACATCTATTCCATTGCTTGTGAAACCATCCTAGTTTCACTGAAGACACCAGGTGGACCCTGTTGAGGTACAGATATTCTTCTTGGTGAAATACGTGATAATTGAGCTTTCCTGGAGGCACCAATGGGACAGAGGGAGCAGAAGTGTATTTTACACTACTTTTCCAAAGCAATACGTCTTTTTAAGAAATAGAAGACTTCAAAAGAGAAATGGCCTAACATAGGAAATTCATGGATTCAAAAGAAAATAATTGTTAGTGTTCAGGAGTGCTTGGTTCTACGGCTTTTGGTTATCCACTTAAGACAGAGAATCTGCCTACATTCCCTTCTCCCAAATTCCCATTGGTCCCCTCTGCTACATCAGCTCATGCCACACTTTTTAAAATCCCATTTAAATCTCACAAATTGTTTTTCAGAACGAGGTATGGAATAAAGCCTCGGCAACGTCCAGACATGGGCGCAGGCTCACTGACGGACGGCTCCCCCTCGTGCCTTTCCTACACAGACCATCCTTGCCCAGGCGGTGAGACTGCCTTGCACACAGCCGTACGCACACGCTGTGCAGGCACTGGCACAGCGTTCAAAGTCTCTGATGTACAAGGATGACATTTAACAAAGGATGCTTAAATCTCAGCTCCTTATTAAAAGGTATTTTATAACTGAAATCGCATTAAGCGTGGTTTTATCAAGGTGATCCTGTCAGGCTGAGGTCGTGCATGGCAATGTTTTTGTTTTACTGGACACACTAAATGCTCCCTCACATGAAAGAACGAAAACAAGTGTCAAAATATTAATGGCCACTGCCTAAGGAAGCAGAAAGCTAGGTGACGTGATGAAGTAATAACTCTGTCCATCCAGCTGGGCAGCCTTGTTGGGAGACAAATGCAAAACATCACCCTTTGCTTATTTCTGCACCTTATTCTGTGTCTAAGCATCTAACCAATGGGAAACTGTTTGCTCTTAAGATTTCAGGGGTCCATGAATTCAGAAATAAATGAGATAAATCAAAGGGAATAGGTGTATGTTTAATCTGGATATCCCCTTAGTCGAGTTATTTGTGCATTATGCTGCAACAATTACATACTGAGATTAGACACTGCACTTCTTTCCACAGAAAATCCCTAAAAACGTGGTCCGTTTTAAACCAGGGACCTATGCAACTTTCTGAGCAGAAAAAGTTTGTCAACCAAAAAAAAAAACCAAGTCATGTTTGCATTATTCCAAAAATGACCTATCCCAGCAAGACTTCACTAAGCTTATCTGGGCATTTTCTATTTAGATCCCACTGTCAAGGTCCAAAAAAAGATCTGCACTTAATAAAAACTTTATACTAAGGATTCGAACTCTGGGACTTCACTTTCCTCCTCTACATGCATATATCATTTTGACCCACAGGACAATTTTTATACGGCTTGAGTGACTTCAACTGCAATAGAGCACACAGTTTTCAATCCTCTAGATAAAGCCAAAGCCGTTCGTTGCATAACTCACTTTCTTCTCAAGTCACAAATCCCACTTGGAAACACTGTGAATTGGACACACAATAATTAACAGCCACACAACAATTTGAGTAAAAAATGCACCTGAAGATCTGTAAAACTGAAGCATCTAAAATGAAATGCAAAAAGTCTGGTCTTGGAAAGACCCTCAATCCCTAGATCCAGTTTTGTTGCCAAAATCTGCCACAGACTTTGGAAAACAGTTGTCATAAGGGAAGAAATAAGGATATTGCAGCCCAATTCACTCTTTAAGCATTGTCATTGATATTATTTCATCAGGTTATGTTGAGGATATAACTTCTCCCTAGGTCTCTATCAGCACTTATTCAAGTAATGACAAATCTGATTTGTAACAGGAAAAAGTTGTGTGTATCTTAACCCCGTAAGTATGTCTTAGGACTGAAGAACATCTACTACTGAGCTTACAGATCTCTTTATAAAAACTGAATACATTGCACATGGCTTTTCGTTCCCACCGTATATATCATATCTAGCCTGAAATGGGCTCAGTGGGATATGTGATGAAATCCTGAGTGCTTCGAAGTGAGAGAGACTTCTGTCAAGGACTCTGGGGGAGCCGTATTTCACTTCTGGAATTTACCTTGTCTTTAGGTACACACGCATGGCACTTACAATACGCTCACGTGCAGTCTACCTAGCCAGCTGTCAATAGCAATGTTTTTAAAAGGTTCTGATGTCTTTAATTGGTATTTTATTACACATATTTCACCATTTATCCAGAATTTTTCATTTTACCCACTACTTTGGTAGATTTAGCAGAAGCAAACCAGTAAAACTGATTTGGATATGTTGTTATAGCTCCCCTTATTCCAAATCATTTGGGAGTTTATTTGCCATTGTGCACAGGCGCCAGAAGGTACCGATTGCATCCTATCTATCTTAACCCATGGGAAGTTCAATGTTTAAGGAACACAGATTCATCCTCTGCACCAGTCACCAGCGCACAGCCTGTCAACATGTGCAGCCCAGCAAAACAGTTGTCGCCACTGCCCACTCCTTCTCTGGGACCGATCTGCTAGTTTGTCTTCTACATATGCTCAGACAACACAGGACAGAGTGTCAGAGGAATCTCATACAGCCAAAATACTCTGTAACCTTGATCACAAAAAGTGCGACTGCAATTTAAAGAAAAGACTTCTGCATAGTTCAGGGGCAGACCCAGCTCGTGTTAAGGAAAGAATCTAAAGACGTGGGACTCCTCATGATGGTACTGACAGCAAGCGTGTTTACTGCCCCCAGAACCTTCACGGGGACTTAAAAGTGAAACTAATGGGAAAGGCAAAACACCTTTTTCCATTGAATTTTCCAAGGGGATCTAACTTTTCTGGTTTGAACCCCACTTAAGTTGCTCAGCTGCTGCAGAGGGAAATTAGCTCCTTTGCTATGCTTTGGACATCAGCATCAAAGTGAGAATTTGACTTTTTGGATCAAAACAGAACAGTGTTGCCAACCATGCTCAGTCCCAGAGTGTTCATCAACGACCATAAGTGGAGTGTATTTCCTCTTTCCGCACTCTTCAGTCGTACTTGTAGTTGAGGTTTGTTCTCCCAGTGATGTGGGGAATTTTCTCAGCAGAAAAGAGACTTTTTCCTTACAGGGGAAAACACCAAGAGATTAAGCTCTGGTAGGTTTAAGCTGCCCAGTGGCATAAGCCTGCAAACTAATACCTGAAACAAACTTCTGCTACCAGTCTCCACCCTTCTTTTTCCTGGCTGTTGACACTTTTTTCCACAACACATTGACACTCCTTCCTGTAAAGATGCGGTCTCAGCTCGCGTAGAGGGCAGCCAGATGGACACCTGCAGACACAGATGCCTGCACGACCAGCAAAAAGTCTTCAGGACAAAAACCAGCTCTCATTAATTGTATGGTACATAAGGTAGCCCAGAACATAACCAGGGATTTTAGGTGATACTCTAGTATACATGACAACACATGACAATATGGCCATTAGCATTTTTCCGATGTGCAGAGTCTATATTCCTGTTTCCTTGAACTAGATGATGTTTTAAGGACATAAGCCTGCAAAAGGCCTTTTGCCACAATTATTCTGTTTCTTCGCTCTCGGTCAGATGGTGGGAGAATTTTTTTTTTTTTTTTGGGTGCCCCTAATGTAAAATTGCCAAGAATAACTGTTGCCTTTCCTAAAATGGCAGCTGTAGCCCTGTGAAAACAGCCCCGGCGGGTTCCTTTCTGAAGTGACAGCAGGTCTTACTGACATCAAAGGGGACGTGAGGTTTTTAGTGAGGGCTGTTTGTTGATTTTTTCTCCAGTGAAGTGATATTACATGGCATTTCCACCCTCAATCCTATTAAGTGACAGAACTACCTAATAGCACTCATTAAATAACATAACTTGGTGTCAGAAATTCACTGACAGGCTCATGCAATTGAAGTGGTAGATTTATGCCCTAAAACAATGTGGATTTGGTGTTATTGTTACTGGGTTTTTAATAAATGTCATTTATTTTAACAGGTGAAAGTATAAGACCCAGGACAGTTCATGAAAAGGTTATCACTGATCAGCACGTAACCGAGTAGAAAAGTGGGTGCCTGAATTTTACATGTAGAGGGAAGAAAGCATTAAAACCATGTTCATTGCTGCGCTGTCAAACCCCTTCATTTCTTGGAGATCACTTCTTTGGTGACACCAACCTGCACTAAAGTGTTATCACAAGGCAGTCATATGTTGCAACAGTATTCAGGAACTTTCCATCTTTCTGTCCAAGGAGATATCCAGAATTATGTATAAATTAAAATATTAATTCATTTTTTTTTCCTTTTTTAAAAAGTTATCTGTTGCTTATGGGCCCAAAGCAAACACAGATAAAAATCCCAAACATTAAGGCCTTAAATACCACCATCATCCCTTGCTCTCAGTCAGCTATTAACAGCACATTTTAAACCTTTAACCCAATGTATTTATCTTGCAGAGTGAATCACAAAGTTTGTCAGTGTTCACAGAAATAAGTTTATCAATGATTTCTTGCTTCTTTCTTTCTACAGCTCTCATCCTACTGGAGCCCAAAGAGCTTTTCACCAACTGATACACAAATAATAACTGCAGCTTTCCTGGGTGGAGATCTGACAGTTCTTTACATCAGAATGCAAAGACAGCATGAGGTGTAGGACAGGGAACAGCCAACTATCTGCCTGAAATCCACCTTACCTCTCGATGGGCAAAGCTAGAATTCAGAAAATATACTATTATCAACAACAATACAGCTCAAAAGTGATGTTAGGGGTCTCTTGATTCATATTTAATTTCTGAATATACATGCAAAAAGTATTAGAAACCAGAATTTCTGTAGAACATTTGCAGGAGTAAACTCTATTTTTTCCTTAGAAGTCTACTTTGCAAGTTGCCAGTAAACCACCACATTCAGAAACAAGGCAGAAAACGTGCACTCTACATAGCGAGCAACTAAGTTCTACTGGTAAGTGGCTACCCTCATGAGAGATCCCACTGGAATTAATCGAGTACTTGTGTGAGCAACTGCTCACCAAAATGAAAAGTAATTCACAATCTGAGCTAAAGGTCTGTAACTTGTACATACAAATCCTCCCAAGGTCTGCTCCTCCACACTGAAAATTCATGTTTTTCATTATTTCTCCACTTGCCCTTTCTTACCACCCATACAGCAAAAAACTCTCTAGGTTATTCTATCAGCTTAGGTTACAAGAGTCAGTCCCTCTCTGGAAAGACAGCACATTATGGGCCTGTTTTCAGCCAGGACTACCATTGATCAAATTTTCATCTTCTTGATGCTGTGGGTAATTTTTCATTTGTAGCCGCTGGAGGATGATCAAGCCTAGGGGCAATAGTTTAGAAAAATCCTCTCTTGTATTCTTACAGATACAGAAAGAAGCAGTATCATCACTGGCAAATGCAGAGGCAGACCAGATCATTTCAGCAGTAGAGTCCTAAAACATATTGCTTTCAGAAATTCCCAGCCCTCAGCTGCCTTTTCACTACAATTTATCATCGATGCAATGATGTAAAAGAGTGCACTGCAAATGAGATCAATTTCTCAGTTTAAAACCAGTAATCAAAAGAGAGCAGGGAGTTACTGTTAGCAGAAAGCATATAGCGATTTACACGACAGTCCCACAAGTAGTGGCACTGAAACACCTGATGGTGCAGTTAAACCAGACAGGCTGAACTAGCACCTGGTTGCCACCTCAGCCATGGTCTCATCCTTCCCTCTCGTGCTGCTGGCTCCAGTACTTGTCTGACCCAGCAGTGAACTGATTTAACTCACTAAATTGGTTGAAAAGTAACCAGGAGGGAAGAAGTTAATCAGCTCATGGGGTCACATGAGCACCAGCACTGATGAGAGAGAGGGGATAAGCTGCAGCCTGAGGAAGCAGCAAATTGCGGTGTTCCCGAGGATGGAAATGAGTAGCCACATTCTTCTTAAACCAACTTCACCACTGAAACCGCAGAACAGCACCCTGCACAGCTGCTCACTTCCTTGTGCCAGGTCGAGCCAGTCTAGTGAAGTTCACGTTTTCTGTTGTGATAATGAGATCATATATGGGTACGTTCACATCAAAACTGCATAATGAAATCAAGGAGGAGACCACGACCTGGAAAAGGACTGTCTCCATACATCCCTGCACAGGAACAGTGAGACATGTGAAGGGACACTGATATAACCAAAGGCATTTGGAGGTAAGTACAGTAACACAGCGGAGCGGGTCTAACAGCTCAATGCTGCCAAAAGCTCTGTCCCACAACCTTTTCCAACAGCACTCCCCATCACACAGTCCTGCCCCCTCCTTTATGCTGGTTTCAATATTTACTGGACCTTCACTGAGCACACTCGACCTGCTAACTGAACAGAAAAGGCTCGCTTTTTTCCCCCAGGTTAGTTTTCTGCAGGTGTAGTGAGTTCAATCTGCTCAGACAGGAGTACAAGTGCCAGAACAGCATGAGGGAAGCGGTGGGGGTGTGCAGTCAGACACGAGGAAGAAAGCAAGGGGAACCTTCCAAGTTCATGGGATCACAAATAATTTAGGTGTAAAGGGACCTCTGGAGGTCGTCAAGTCCAGTGACAGTGAATCACGCTCTTGGCTCTGCTATACAATTGAAGCAAGCAGGCAAACTAGCCAGCAGCCCTCTGGCTCTGTCATCAAAAACCCAACTCTCACAGTTTTCCAATGACAGTTTTAATTTTTTTTTAATGGAACACGAATGCTGGTGCAAAAATTACTTCTTTTTGTACCCTAAAGGAATAAAATAAAATATTCTTCCTGGAAATAACAATTAGCAGTTAAATCCCTGACTATAGCACTCTAAGTAAAGGCAGAATGCTCTAAGGAATAACCAAACAATGCAGTGAGTATTTGTGCAGCAGGAAGAGTTTGGAGATGTTTGTTTACCATACAGTTTGTTCCTACTTGACAGATTCCTAAAGAACCCATATAAAGAGCTCTGATTTATTAATAGAGTCAGATGGCATGAAACAGTATTTCTAACCTGTTTATAAATGGTTTAAAGGAAATTACAAATACATAAAAAACAAAACCAAGTTTACAGTAAAAGGGCAGAGAGCTAAATTTGTTCTTCCAGTAAGCAATATGTTATATGAAACTGAGCTGAGTACATCTGCCATCATTTTACCTGGAAAAAATTGAAGTGGGGAGAGGAGGAAAGATTTTTAGTTTGCCAGTTTTTTGCAAAAGCAAAACAAAAGGAAAAAGCCCATATATTGTATTAACCTATTGTACATATGGATAAGTAGTTTAAGTAACACATACAATGATTTCACAACGTGCTTTGAAAAGATGCATTAATATCTTTGGAAATATGGGAAAGTAATTTATAACACCACATAAAAAAGTAATAGAGGGCCCAATCCTGTCACCACTAACTTAAACTGGGCAGAGTTGAGCTTTCAGGACCTTCCAACAGATTTAGAACATTTTTCAACAGCCCAGTTCTGATATTAGCAAACCCCAGCCTGGCTGGCTCCCACCACATCCCCACTTGCTAAATTACTCCTTTTTCCTCTTCGCCCCCGCAACCCCCTCCCCCCTTATTATAATTTAAAACAAAAATATTTTTTATGTGTTGAGCATTTGTATATTCAGAAACAGCACCTGCCTTTTCTCCATTCTGACAGCTCTGAGCACTGCTAGCCATTAGCAGTCTGCAAGTCAAGAGATACAGACCAGCCAGATATACCAAATCAGCGCATCCCACCCTCGGCAGCATCCCTGAAACCACCAGAGTTTTGTTAACTTCTAATTTTCTACATAATACTGCTGTGAAAACCAATGTCTCCTACACAATCAGAGGGCATTTCTTGAAATGCAAAGGGAGTTAAGTTTCCAGAGCCCTTTATGATCTGAAATAAACATTTTCCCTTTGGCTACACAGTAAGAGAAATGACAAGGATGAGCATGTGGACTGAGAGGTTGGTGTTAGGGGACCGGCCATTCTCCCCAACAGTAACATCTGAATATGGCACATTTTACAATGTGAGCCCACACCAAAGAAAGAGCCCTTCTCTTTCTTACCCCCTGCCAGCACTGCAGTTCAAAGTGGCTGCTGGAAATGCCGAACCTCTGTGTGTGGCACATGAGATTTCAATCATTATCCTGGAAACCTGTTGTACTTTCACAAGATGCTGCTGATCAGACCAAAATTCTGATGAAATTTATTTAAACACCCCACCAAACAATTGAATAATAAGTTATTCTTTATCATGCAATTTTCCTGGCCAAGTCTGCATTACAGGGCACATCCATTACTATCTTCTCTGGCTTCCATCTAGAACAGACCCAGCAGGTGAGATCCAAAACCACCACGCCATGCATTGGGTAGTTAAATGCAGCAAATACAAGGGCAATGATCTAGAGTTCTCATTTACCCTCTGCTTGTCCTGCAGCGTTCATTTCTCCAGGAGAATTTCATCATTAAGTGTCTAAAACCTTTTTGTTTCTGTCAACTGATGCCACTTGTGAACTGAAGCTGTACAAACATAGTAGGACTCTGCCCACAACATGCACTGAAACTCAGGAGTCCTCTAGGCTGCCTCCTTTAAAGCCACCTTTCCCGTCACCACCAATGTCTTAAACTCTGCAAGTCAGCCAAAATGAACCACAGCCTCTAAAAGATCGAGCGGTTCCTTCTGATAACCTGACCCAAGAGGAACAGCCAGCCAGAGGCTGGTATACCTAGGTGTACCACGGCATCTCACAGTGTCCGCTCCAGCCCTTACTCCCTCTTCTGTCTCTAGATACCAGCACAGGACGAGGCTTCAGCCCTTCTTGGTGAAGAATCCCAGGACCTCTAGTTAAGCTTGAGTTGAGACAATCTGGACTCATGCCCCATCCAGTTGTAGGACACAGATCAGAGCCTCTCCCGTAGGGTTTTGAACCTGCTTTCTGGTTCATTAACTCCTGTTCCTGTACTGCGTGGTTTGGTTCAGATTTAAATGCAGTGCTAGGTTCTAAGTTCAGCTCTATTGCGAATGCCTCTACCAGTACCTGGCAGTTCGTCACATTTCCAAGACAGCTCATCAAGTTAATGCAGACTGCTGTGTCTCTTCCTTCCAGTTTGACATTACCCACAAACAATAAAACTTTTCCTATTCAATTCTCTTGCTACTCTTCAAAGGCTGAAACAACGTGGTAAAAAAGCTCCACCATAGGACAGTTGGACTTCAGTAGGAAAGTTTATTTCTTATGCTTTTTATTACCTTGCTGCCATTTCTTAGCCATAAGCTGGAAATGTTAAATTATAAAAAATACAATATTAATCAACCGAGTTGCCAGTTCTAATTTTGGATAGAAAAATGGACAAAGAAATAATCAAAGACTTACCAAAAAAGCAGATGGCTGGAGAGCGCTTCTGGCAGTCATGTTACTCGCACATGGGACCACTTGAGTTTAACAAATTGGACAACAGAGAGAGTACTGAAATGGAAATTGGGGCTCTACTCCATTCAAATTCTTTAAAATGTTTGTTTTGGATTTGTACCTCTGCTGCAATCTATAACTTTAGATTAGATATAGCAAGAGTAATATTCTTGACTAGAAGAAAAACAGAATGACTAAACTGTTTGCCAAATCACACAGATTGTCTCCCTGTATACAAATAATACCAACGTATAAATGGTTTCCTAAATAAAACCTAGTAGTAAATGTGTCTTTTACTAACACAGCAGTAAAGTCCCACCAGTAGTTAGAACACAAGACACTTCCCAGACTCAAACGGCAAAACTTCTTCAAGCAAGGCCCATATCTGCATGTGTAAGTTACATCAGCATGAAAAAGAAACCCAGTCACTTGAGATTTCACGGTATCTCCACGCAGCACAGAGACCTCCCATGGCAAGTGAGACCACATCCCAAAGCTGCTTGTTCTAAAAGCGTGCCCTTCACTGCTCAGGAACTAAAGGGCAGTTGTTGAGACTGTGAGGCATAGTGCAATGCTTCCTATTCGATCCAGGAGGGCAAATCACTAAAACAATGTTAGTTATGTCAATACAAAGGCACATAGGTAGTAGATGACACCAAAAAAGGAAGAAAAAAGGCTCATTCCATCAGTCTCAGTGTAAGAAATCAGTTGCCTAAGTGTTTAACAGAAAAAACATGAAGGCCTTTGTCACTGAGATGCCAGTTGCAGCTTAAAGTAAATGTATGGCCAAATATGATGTCACCTACCACAACCAAAAATTAAGACGAAAGTTCTGCCGGTCTCAGGGACCAGTCGCTCACCAGGGAACCGGTGGTTTTATATGCATGCCTTCCTGAAGAATCCAAAAATAACATTTTTCCATAGAGCAGAAATTCCTGTAGCGTTCACGCTTTTCGTTTCAGTAATGTTGCAATCCAAAGTGCCAGCCCTCTGTAATGAGGTAATCCGACAATGTAATTTGTAGTATTTTATTCTGTCAAAATTGATCTTTGTATTTCTATAGCAACTAGATCAAAACAAAAGATGGAGCAGACAGAATAAGTCTCTCCCTGCCACCACCCAGATTTTTATATAAATAAATATGTATATATATAAAGCATTACACATATATAAAGTTAATGTTCATGATTCATCATTAGAAAAAGAGCTCTGGAGAAATAGCAGCACAGTAGGATAACACTACAAAAAAGAAATGCTAACAAATGTGTAAACTGACATCAATAAAATATAAAAGAAAGTAATTGTTCAATTATCAAAAACCTGGGAACAGAGTGTGTCTTTGCCATTAAATCCAGTCAGGAAAAGGTATTATCCATTTCTGGTTGGGACAGATGGAAGTGAATACTGGCTTTGCTGATGTGAGGTGAAGAATACAGTGTCTTCTCCTCCAGAGAAAATCACATTTTAACCATTACTGTTAACATGTTAATGGTTAAGAAAGCTCGAGTGCCATTTAGCTACCTAAGCTTAGTTTTGGAAGTGCTATATGCAATAGTCTTGCAAATGTATGTCAATTTATTTTAGTGCCCTTGTAGGACCTGAGCTGAGTCCAGGCGCTGTGATTACAAAGCCCCTACAAAAACCCTGCATGTGGAAACCAATGCCATTTCCAAACAACTAATATGATTAATAGCAACGCCACCCAGCCCCTTCCTTTTGAAACAGAGATTGATCTGCTACAATGGTGGGATAAAAAGCTTGATTTTCCTACAGACCACTTCTCCTTCACATCAGAGTAGCTTCCGAACATTTCTTAGATTTCAGTTAGATCCTGCCAAACACACACTGCGTGGGGATGCACATGTACACCTGCAAGCTTCACGTGTAAGCATGCAAATCCCAAAACAGCCACACAGTTCCTAACTTGAGCTTTAAGGAGAGGATGAACCTCTCCTAACATTGACATGTACCTGCCTCTAAAAATCTGCGCAGTGTCCAAGAATAATTTTCTGAATACCACATACTGTCACTTACAGCCCGCAGTATAAAAACATGACAGTATTAGATCCCTAAAATGGTGAGGAGGGAATTTCTGAGAACGGCATGTCAGCTGGGAAGAGGATGATATATTCACTTTTGTTGTGCTGTATCACTGCAGGTCCAACTGTGGTTTTGCTGCTGTTGCTGTCACTACGTACCTGCTTCCCAAGCACGCTGCTCCAGCCATGGCTGGAAGGCAGTTTGTCTTCTAGGCCAACTGCTACTGCACGTTAAGAAAAAGAGAGAATGTTAGGTTAGAGAAATACTGGTCATTTAAAAGAAACAAACACTCTCAAAAGCAGAACATCTCTTTGATCCCAAGGTCTCCTGCTAGAAAACAGAATTTCCCCATCAGTTTAAGAAGGGGAGTATGATGGACAAAAAATTCTTGGTGAATACAGGAATAAAATTGTGTACACACGTAATTTGAAACACAGGAATGTTTCCATGGATTACTCACACTCCTAAAATTAAACACACTCGAGTCTTTCACCTGAGTAAAGACCCTGACCCTGCAAAGCACTCTTCCACTTGATGGCAATTCCCTTGAGTAATGGCAGTGAAGAATTCAATACTGGCAGAGGCTGAACTATATATTCATACTGAATTCACAGATGCTTCTGTAATAACTTCTGTCCATACATGGTCCTGTAATATCGGCATTTCAAGGCTTATCTTACAACTGACACAGACTTTGGCATGTCTTCAGATGAATATACTTATAAAAATGTACGCAACGAGCTATTACCTTTTTTTAACTTCAAAAATCATTGATCTCCTGCTACAGAGTGCGATGCAAAATGCTTGTTTAGGCAACAGTGTTTAAGAAGTATAAAAATAAACAAAACTGTGGCTTTCTTCCTAATTATCACCAGTTTCTGACTGTCAGAGATGTACCTTTTCCATGTGAAACTCCTCATTACCCCTTCCTCCCAATAAAGGCAATCAACGTTGAACTTAAAAGTTCCCGTCTGCATCCAGTTTACAGGCTTTACCATCCTGCCCTTTGAAATGGAGTCGTGTACAAGGCACATCAGAAAAACTGGAGGAAATTGGAGATAAAAAAGATTTAAAAATAAAAACAGTATTTATGTCTCCCAAATGGGAAGTTTGGAGCAGCAAGGGCAGGAAACGGACCAGTATTTAAGCTGATTACCCCAGCAAAGTCCTCTGCCTTTTCAGCAGTGCCATGGTCCCTCAGTAAAACCATTTAAATTAATTGGAGTTTGGGGCAGGGGGAGCGGAGAGGGGGAAGATGTCAAATTTTATCTGGAGTGTTAGTGATGGCTGGCTGGAGAGGGGCTTTCAGGCCCGTTAATTGGGCCTGTTTGCTCCAACGCCACAAACACTTTGACATGAAATGTTCTAATAACCCCGCCGCGCAGGTGGCCGCCAGTGTCAGCCGGCTCCTGACAGCCCGGCCAGGCCTGTCTCTTCCACTCAGGGCCCGCTCGGCTGAGCAGGCGGCTTTGGGCCCGGCGGTCATTAACCCAAATGTTCTCTGTGTGTAGCTTAGCAACCAATTAAGTAGCCGGGATCTTTAACATTTGTAGCAGAAATTCACACAAATAAAAGTCTTTTGGGCCACGCTGGCCTTATAGACATGGATCTTATTATGCTTTTTACCTAATTATCAACTTAGATTTTTCTTTATGTGTCTGAAAAAGGACGGCCGGCGGTTAAAGGCAAGCTCTGCTGAGCACAACCGGAGCGCAATTTCCTTGGGCAATACTTGCATGCATGTTTGCATACATATAAAAATTACATCTTCTCATTCACACTTGCACATAACTGACTAGACAAATAATATTATCACAGTGGGAAGAGCCAGAATTAGAAAGGAAATACTGCAACATTTAGATTTAATCTGATGAGCATTAGATCATGATTCACTTTGACATAAAAGCTCAAGAGCACATTTAGCTGGGGCGAAACGCATTACAATGTTTTAAACGAGAAGGAAATAAGTCTAATGTTTCATGGGCTGTATTATTTGCTGTTGAAATCCTAATAATTGCCTACGCTCTACACTTATGTTGTACCTAATGAATTGGTTTTAAACTTCAGAAAGCTTCGGCAACAAATTGGAAGATCTTTCTTGCTTCTGAGTCTCCAACAAAGAGGAGCTTTTTAGTAGAATAGAACAGAAAACTGACAACAAAAACCCTCAAGTTTCAAACGCCACACTCCACTTATCTTCACTGTATTTCACAGCAGTATTTTTAAAATAAGCATCTTTTTTGATAAAATATTTTTAAAACAGGTAAATATTCAAACACCATAAGCAGGACTGCTATCGCTGTTTTTCATTACCCACAGTTAAATAGCCACAGGCAAATACGGAGCGATGCTTCTCAAAGGCTAGCACCTGCTCAAGTCTCAGGCAGTTTTGCTTTATCAGATAAAACACTGAATTCATGCTCCCTAGGAAACAGTGGCTGACTCAAGCAAGTTTTACAAGTGGCTTAACCCAATCTTCTGCTTTCTTCCCACTCACATCCACAAGATCCCATTGCTTCCCTCCCATCACCTCCTGCTTTTTGGTTAAAAATAAATCCCTGCAGCCTCCTCCCTGTTCATTCTCTGTCACATCAGCTGACGAAGCAGTGGATCATTTCAGATGGTAGTACAGTCCTGCCCTGGCTTAATCCAAACCCGAAATAGCAGGCTCCACATAGACATTTTTCATGGTACATAACCAGGCCCAGTTGCATTTTCTAACCATGACTCTCCATCAACAGTCCCCAGTGCTCTCTCAACAAGACAGAATACAGTCCATTCCATCTCTGCGCAATTCATAGGAAGGACTTAGAAATGCCTTTATAGTTGAGAAGTGAGCCACCATGTGTGAAACCAGGACCGTCAAGCTGGGCTGACTTTCTCTTAATATGTCTGTGCCTTCCTCAGTCCAAGGCATAACTTGGGTTTTTACTTCCGACTTGTGTTCGTCTAAACGCATTTCCTTCATGCAGCAATTGGAATGAACATATCTAGAATGAAAACAGATCACATAAAACAAGCTGCTAACTCTTTCTCACATGTGCAAATACGATACCAATTCCCAGAAGCTGCTGTGATTGTATGAGTATGGTTCTCTTACAAACCCAACTGAGTGTTGCAGGGCTCTGCAATTTCAAGGCAGATAAATGTTATGTAAACTCAAATTTTGCAACTTTATTATTGTGTATTATTTTGTGCCAAGTTGCTTTTTACATAGAGCAAACAACATCATTGAATTGATTTCCAAAAAAGCAAAATAAAGTTTATAGTTCTGCTTGGCCTAAAGTGTGTTTATAAACACAGAAGCAGACTGGCCTTGTTACAATGGCAATGGCGGAAAAAAACCCCTATCTTCAAGCTGAATATGAGCCAACAGCATGCTCTCAGCAAGTAAGGCAAAGTGCACCCTGGGCCCTGGACTGCTTGGTCTGATGAAAAGATGGTGATCTAGTAGTAGGTTATCTAATAGTAGCATGCAAGGAAGTAGCCTACACTGAATTCCTTTACTTGAAGGGAAATTATAGTGACAAAAGACCCCAACTTCTTGTTTGAGACATATGATAGAACAAGGAGCAATATCAAAAACTGCATCTTGGCAGGTTCAGACTGGACATTACAAAAAACTTCTTCAGAAGGGGGTGCAGCCCTACAACAGTTTACCAGAGAGGCAGGGGATCTCAGTTCTTGGAGATGTTTCGTGCTAAACACATACCTTTTAACATATCAGCATTTTCAGTGAGAAAGTGCCCTGCTAAGAAATTTTTGACAATGTACTGGAAGAAGTTGGATGGATGTTTGGCACTTAATCACCCAGGAAAATTCTCAAAAGCACCTGTTCATCTTTTTTAAATACCCAAATGCCTTTAAAAGCCTTATCATAAACTGCCTAATAACTACAGCACCATGCTCCATATTCCCCAGAATACTGGACCGTTTGGGGTTTCATTCACATGCACTTTATTCCGGTGGACTATTCCCTATGAATACAGACTTATGAGTAAGAGTGCAGGATCTGGCCATATAACTTGCATCACAAGAGCAAACTCCACATATTTGAAACGATTATCAGTCAACTACAGTTCTTTCCACTGTAGAAACAGTTACTCAGTTAAGATAAACAAAGAAATTCCCATGCACTGAAAAGGAAAACCTATGAACTGATTAAACATGTGAATCAGTTGATAAACTGGTTATCAAAGTTCTGAAAACATTTTTAACAATGACCCTTCCTGCCATTTTTAACAATGACCCATAAAAGCTAGAATAATTCAGCACTTTACAGGAAACCAGCTGGATAGAAAACAGAACGTATTTCTGATCTAAGAAGCTGCAGCTACACCATATGAGCTGACAAATTTAGACACTAATTATCAGTAAAGTAGTGATAAACTTTTTAAATACCAATTAAAAGCTTTGGACAAAATTTTTCAAAGGTTTCTAACTCTTTTCAGAACACAGAAAAAATTACCAGTCTTATCCCACATACTTGTAATTCATTCCTTGTTTCAGGTTTTTCAAATAACTATAAAAATACATACTTAAAAACCCCACAACCTCCTTAATTTTCAGGACAAGTTGAAGATCTGGAAGCAGAAGAGGAATGCAAATAGCTGTGTTTTTCTTACAGCTGATGATGCAAATCCCCTCAGAAAAAACTCCACCTCAAAAATATTTGCAGGCATGCAAAAGCAGAACATAGCATGGACTAATAACTAGACTTCGCTTTATGGAAAATCTGATTTTACTCCTTAGTACAGTTCAAAAAAAGGTAAGTTAAAAAGAATGTTAGACCTGGCCCTTGTGACAGATGAAAGTTCCTTTTAGATAACTCTAGATCCATAGAAGAGGAATTTTTTGGTCAAGAGAAAATTTAGGTGCCAGATTAGGATCTCGTTTAACCAACAACATTACAATTGCTCACATGCTAAGCATGGACAGAACCTGCTGTATTCATAGAAAATGCCAGCGATGAACTTCAGGTGGAGGTTTACATTTTCCCCAAATTCAGAGAAATATTCAGATCTAAGGCACTTTTCAGACCATTCTGTACAAATGTTTGACATCTATCCCCCTTCCTCATGTCCTTTGTATTCACCATGTAAAACAGCTGTTAACCAAAATATACCCAAATCCTGAATCCTACTTCTGCATAGCTTCATGGCAAATAAATTGGCTACAGCTTTCTTTTTCATTTCATTATCAGAAAAGTCAGTCTAGGTAAAAAGCGACACCACAAGTCAGAGAAATCCCAGAATGCAAGATATTTCCACCAGGGTCTTGTTCTAATAGTTAGCCAAGATTTCAACATAAAACTTTTCCATCAACTAAGGACTTTTTAAGAAGTCATAGAAAAAGATTCAAGCTTTCTACGAATTACTGCAGAGCATTGGAAGTAAGTTAAAATGGTCAGTATTTAAACATTTGGCTTTACAATGATTTTAAAACAATCCACTCTTTGTAAAAACAAACAAACAAACAAACAAACAAAAATCCAACCCTCTCAGCCTTCTCATAAGCTCAAATAATAAGGCATACAGAATTAATAAGCCAGAGTTAAAAGCCGGTATTCTATTTTCGTTAGAAACACAATGTTTAAAACAGAAACACAATGTTTAAAAGTAATCAAACAAGGCATTTGTTAACAGAGGAGCATAAATAAAAAGAAAATGACCAGAGGTTTTTCATTTTGAAAAGTCTGCTACCATTTCTAGGAACATCGTATCTCAAAAGCACGGCTTGCTCGTGGTACAGAAAGACTATTTATTTGGCTACAACCCTGATCTCAGTAAGTACTGATGCCTGTGCTTTTGGAAGAGGAAGAAAACAAGAAGTTGAGAGAGTTATTTTTAAAAGATGGAAATGTATTCCAAGGCTACGATGGATTTGGAGTATAGCTGAGACCCATGCAGACCCTGGATTTGGAAGGAGATGATGCACTCAGCACCTCTCTGTAAAGAGCTTTTCAGTTCACCGAATCTAAAAAGAGATGTATACACAAAGGATTTGATACTTTCAGTTCTGTAATTTGCAAAAGATGTAGAAACTGCCCAGTTCAAATACTTAAGGTCATTTTGTACTTTTTTGGTCTACAGAAACAAAGTACTAGTAGAACAGTATATTCTCCCCACCATCTTCCTCCCACTGCCCCCGTCTCCAGAGCATTAAGCTCCCAGCGGGAGCCACTGCCTTACAGTGGCTTTTAACTGTGTCTGAACAGAAATTCAGAAAAAGTTTCTATATAATTCCTGGCTCAAACAGTTCCTCCTTCTCTGCCTATGAGCTGGACTCCATATGTACTTTGTATAATGCAGAAATGCATTTTTTCCCCATTGACATTACAATAATCTAAAATATTCCTTGAAACTCGATTAGACATAAAAATCTACAGTCAGTTTTGCAACATTTCATTTCTCCAGCTTATCCCATGCCTTTGAGCAGCCGCTCTGAGATCAGTGCAGCCATTTTGTAAAACTAAACCCTACTTTTTTACAGAAACCACTTCATTTCAAGTGTTTCAGTTACCAGGTACTCAGCTTGGTACCTTGAAGGATTTTAAGATTTTCAGATGGTGAGAACACAGAACTTTCGAGTCAGGTTTTTCCAGACAGCCCAGAACCAAGTTGTTCACAGTGATCTCCAAAAAATTTCCACTGTCTGTTAACAGAAACTTGGTTACCTAGAAATACATTTACAGCTCTAGCTTCTTTATACATCCCAGTTGCACTCAGTTAAATGGTTTTCCTATTCTGCTTAGATATTTGTGCAGTTATACATAACATACACTCTTTGTTCTTCTTCTAGGGATGAAATCTGAGTAGAGCTGTAAAAGCATAAAAAAGCGATGCCGAGATTCATGATACAGTTCAAGAGCAGAATAGTGCTTCAGGTAATTGATAACATATACTGAATATTTATGTTTCGATATGGATATAGCTGCAGCCATAAAACAGGGATGAATAGTCCCAATATTGCAGCAAGGGCAAATATACCTTACATTTAAAAAAGCTTGTGTGCATACAATGAGTTGTTACATCTAACGTGGATTGATCCCTGTAGCAGTTGCCCAATCTTGCGAGCTTTTTGTAATGACAGCATCATTTTCAAAAACAGGTTTCAAGCTTTGCAGATGAAGGCAAAAGACAAATAACACGCAGGGCTAGTCTTTGCTATAGCTCAGGCCAGATCAAAGACAGTGAGACAGCAGGTCTGGCGCGCCAGACTTTCCTGCAGCTCCTCTTTGCTACTGGGAATCCTTGACAACTCCTGTGCACCAGGGAGGGGTGTTTTATTGTTCACACAGCCTGACTCATCACTTGCAGCTTGATGCTGCATCAGGCATCCCTTTGAGGCCACGGACAGTTTGTTCTCGAAATGGCAATTGAAACGTGCATTCCAGTGGAGCGCTTCGATGCAAGGTCATGTTACCATCTGCAGTTTCCCTAAAAGAGCTTAGGGGGAAAAAAAGAGTTAACAATGACCCCGTTCTGTCTCAGAATGCCTTTATTTAAAAATAAACCATGTGTTTAAAAAAAGAAAGAGAAAAAAAATCACTGTCTGTAACATTATAGTTTTCAAAGATTGAGCAGCCAGGAATTACAGATTAGCCCTCTTAAGACCATAAAGAAAAATCTTTTGATAGTGTTCAGCATATTGAACTGGCTTCTCCTAGTATTTGCAGTAATAAAGCTGTCAAGCAACACAGAAAAGGAGAGCTAAGCATTTCAAGACTCAGACACATGAACTTCTATTAACCTACATTAACATGTAATTGCTGCTGTGAGCACGCTGTTCTCAGTGTCAAGTGCTTGTAAAGGACACAGGGAAAATCTTTCCATGTGAGACAGGACAGGATAACTGCTGTACTGTCCTATGAACTTCTGAAACAGTCTTCCTGGCAAGCACTAAATTGATATGTATGAGTTATTCCTGGAAATTTCCCATATGGTTAGTAAATTTCAGAATGGAAAGATATGTTATTTCACTTTAATAACTTCCACGTTTTACATCACACCAAGTAGTTGCTAGTTTGCTGAAGTCTACGAGCTGAATGAACAATTTCAATATGATCATCTATGACTGCTTCAAGTCGCTAAACAGCCGCAGTCTCAGAAAGGCAGCAGGGGGTTGGTGATCACTTGCTTCAAAGCTTTGAGACACCCCGGCCAAATCAAAGACGTAATATGGCAGGAGGAGGCGATTCAGGATACAACTTCAACATTTTCATCTTCCATTCACTCAAGCTGGATATGTCTGAGATGAACACACCTGTAATCCTTCCGGACATGAACCCAAGCTACGAAGCACCACGGCATAGAGAGGTTTTTGGGCCTGGCTGCAAAGCCCACACAAAGCCTGTTCCACATCACCTGGAATCAGTAGCGCAGAAATCTCTGCACCGCTCCCTTGGGCACTGCAAAGATGCACCTTTTAAGATGCAGCAGAAGTGAGGCTCAGAGGAGGTACACAAGGCTCTCTGTAAATAAATCAGAAGGGCAAACAGCAGGAAGAAGAGCCATCTAATCTGAAGGAAAACATTTGCACAACAAGCAGTGGATAGAAGCCAGCCATTAATAAATTTCTGCTAGAAATTAGAAAAAGGTGCAGAAAGATTCTGGCACAGCCTTCCAACAGGATGGGAGAAACACAAACCACACAAAAATGTTACTGTGTTTTAAAATGGTTGTTTATAAATTCACAGAGATGAGAGGATGCCGTGAGCTGTGACTGCAGGGACCAGACTCTCTCAGTTCTTACCCTGGACTTGGGCTTCACGTTCCCCCAAATACCCTTCCTTTCCAGCCAGGGCAATGTTCTGGCATTTGTTTAACGCTCATGAACTACAAAGGTGTCACTAGAAAGACGATGTAGGAGTATTCTCAGAGAGCAAGATATGATTGCATAGAGAGTTGGATGTGTCTACATGGGGCCAATCGTTTGTCCTGTTGTGGAGGTTGCTGGTGCCGGTGAACAGGTTACCAGGTCTATTAGGCTGCTCATCCAGTCCTTGGCCCATCTTCCAGACCTTACCAGACAGATTTACAAGCAAAGCTGTACATGTAATGATGCCGTAACTGCAAGTCACAGTGACAGAGGTTAAGCAGCGCTCCAAGCTTAGCGGTTTCCCCTCAGCTGAGCTGGGATGAGATTACAGATGCCTTGACACCAGTGGATCAAAGGGATGGCACTATCCCACAAAGCATGGCAGCTGTGAGACAGAAGGTGCGATAACCCTCACCCAGTGCAGGGGCTGCCAGAATAGGGGCAGTTGATGGGGATAACAGACTAGTACTGCCCTATCAAAATAGGTTGTATTTTCTAGAATTGCTTCTGTGAGTCCTGCCGTGCTTCCTTGAAGAGATTGCTCCTGGACAGGTAGCTCTGGTTAAACTTCCACTGACTGGAAGTAAAGGCCAGTGTATCAACATATCTCGCCAAGCAGGTAATTATGAAGTTGACTCTCTAGGTTTCGTAAAAGCACAGCAAAAGTTTAAGGTGCATTTATTCTTTTGGGTTTCATTCCATGCATTGTAATCTGCCTCCTTCACCTTTCACCATCTTGCTTTAACAAATATAGCCTGGGGGGGAATTCAGAGCCTGTATCCTCACCTCAGGTTAAAGTGCTTGCTGATGACAGACAGAGCTAAGCACGCGCGTTCAGAACCTGAGCTCTCAAGCAAGAAGCACGTAGCTGAACTTTGCCAAATTACTTTCAGAAAAGCCCTGATTGAAAGGGATCTTCATTGTAAAATGCTGAAAGACACACACACACGGAAACCCCCCAAAACCACTGAACTGCACAGGCAAAAAGCAGGAAACAGCCTGGGTTTTCTGACTCTCGCAGAACTGC
Source organism: Grus americana (assembly GCF_028858705.1). Classification (NCBI taxonomy): domain Eukaryota; kingdom Metazoa; phylum Chordata; class Aves; order Gruiformes; family Gruidae; genus Grus; species Grus americana. Next base: position 22,038,056 of record NC_072861.1, on the reverse strand, counting down.
TCATTTTCAGCTGATGACCACATTGGTTTAATGTGTTCCAGAGCAAATGCCCTTCACATAGGATCCACAGAAAATCTGACTCAAAGGCCAGTTTAATTTCTACTGTAGCTGTAGATAGGCTGTAGAGTCCTTTAGAGCTGGAGGAAGCTTAGGTCTGCTGAAATTTATGCAAGCAGTGAAAATGCCTCTTTCCATGGAATTGCATCAAATCACTTTTGCTTCCTTGTTTTTTCTCCCGTTTAAACACAACTGCTGCTCAAAGATTCAGTCATCAGACTTGCAACTGTGGCTGTCTAATGATCTTCCACTTCGTGCACTGCTTCAGTACCATCCTCATCATGGGAGACTTCTGCTGGAGATGCTCTGGGGGTGAGGCTAACAAAAATAGAAGTAAAACACATACGTATTCCCAATTCAGCTATTTCTGTGGCATCCCCAACAGTGGAGATGCCTAGGGGCTGTATTAGGAGTGCTTGTGCACAATCTAATAAATCCATCTGATGAAAATTCACCAGAAGATAACATGTAAAGCTACAGGTTTAGTACAGAGCAGCTTTCCTGATCAGCACAAGCTTCCACTTCTCAGAGTACAAGAACAGAAAAAGGGAAGGATTAAACACTGTTAATGCATGCCATTCTCCTTCACTTTCCTGGCACTGGCGTCCTTTCATGTGGTAGTTTGTTTTCCTACAACACAATTTCAGAAATACATCTCTCCAAACATCTGGAAAACATCCACTTGCTCTGCCCACCATAGCAGGAACCAGAGAAAATTAGATTGTCTGTGTACTCCACCAGGGCCACGTTTGTGGATTACCCCTGCCCTCGTCTGAAGGCTGGCTTCAGAGCTCATTTTGTGGTTACCTGAAAGCCTGCCATTGCCTCGAGAGAGCTTTTCACAACACAACTCTTGACGTGTTGAAGGCTTTGGTGCCTCTGTCCCTGACAGCCGTGCCTGCTTTTAACCCTCCCCAGTTGCCATAGATCATCCTGGGATGAAAGAACTCATGATACACACTACCATATGTTTAAATCTGGAAACAAAGAACAAGCAGCAGCTCACCTCTGAAGACTGAACACTAATTCTCATGGAGAACAAGCTCTTTTCTTAGCCCTGGGTCAAAGCCCATTTACATACTGAGCAGAAAGGGGAGCAGGGAAGGCTTAGGCTTCTCCTAAAGGCACTGGCAAGCAAGAGGCTGTAGCATCTTCCTGCTCTTTCAATATCCACTGCACCACCAAACATTTTGGAAGAGATCCACACTCCTACCTTTGTCAAGAGCAGATCCAAGTGCCTCTTCCATTCTGATCCCAGTATCCTTGTTGACTGAGAGCCGCAGGAAGCTCGCTGCCTATGCACACAGGACATGGACCGTCTTGAGCGATGTATACCCAAATGGTTCCATATTTCAGCCTGAGTGACCTACTTCTGCAAATCTTCTTCAGAGAAAGGACAGGACAGTGTTCCACACAGTGGCTGCTGGAATTCACCATCCAGCAGTTCTCTTTTGTAATGCAAGAGCTATAACAACCAACAGTAACCAAGATTTAGGATACGATGGCATTCGCTAACTATTTCATTGAATTGAATCTATATGAGCAGCAAAAGGAAACATCAACAAATTCCAGATGCAGAATGTAATTATGTTTGGATGGCAGAATGTTTCATATTGTTTTCTATAGGAAAAAAAAAGTCATCATTAAAGCAGTGGAATTTCAGTAAACTATGTTTTGGGTTGCAGCCCAGAATAGTTACACTTGGCAGTTCAGAGACATGGGTAAAATATTCCAAGGTTCATAAATCCTTGACTTTAATTTGTAGATATAGGTTACAGCTTTAGTATCACTGCAAGGGGGTAAATCATGCTCCCACCTAAACAGTTGCCAAAGGGCCCTGTACCAAGCTTTTTAGCTCTATTGGGCAGCTTTTAGGAAAACCATACATCAATGTCTTTTGGGTTCCCATGCCACTCAGATACTATATACTCACAGCAGAAGGCTTCCTTGGCTGGAACAGGCTCTGCAGCACCTATTTTTAACCCACACACTTAGATGGTGTTGACCCATGAAGGAAAAAGATACCTGGAGGTGGACTGGACACGAACAAGGTGATTCCTCTCTCACATCAGGTTACATCAACTATCTCAATACTGCAGGTTCAGCATGGAACTGCTAGGAATTAATGTCCAAAACAAAAAAATCCAGCAGCATTCAGTGACCTATACAGAATTTCATTTAATTGGCATTCTCTGGAACAGGTTAAAGGGTTCCAGCAGCATGTGTGCCTACGAAAAAAACAACTAATAATGTCTGAGAAGAGCTACTTGACTAAGATCTCATTAGATATTAGACACCTCATCTGCATGCTTCTTTCAGAGCTTGGGTTCTGTGCTGTGTTAAATTAAGGGTTTAAGAAACTGGTACACAAGACTTATTGGTAAAATGCTGGTTTGTACAACAAAGACCTTGCAATTATGATCTGTCACATGGGCCATGTATCATGCCACAACAGAGTAATAAAGCTATAGGATGAAGCATGAGCCTGTCTCAAGAGACTGTACTCTACAGATGACATCCAATTTGTCCCATTCTGTTAAAATCCTTTGCTACAACACCGAGACACAGCTAAAAGAAAATTAATTTAGAGGGTATAACTTAAACTGAAGAACAATCAAAGGCTGAGTACCATGGGCCACAATCTGAAAATGTAAGCATATGCTTAAGAAACTCCTGAAGAAATTCCACTGAAGTCAGTGGGATTTCCAAAGTGTCAAAAAGTAGATCCAAATTACAGAGTCAGTACTGGGAAGTTTGTTGTAACAGTGTGAAGTGTGAGTTTAGGAAAAAATTGTTCCTCGTTCTACCATGCCTCAGTCACTGCTTGGTTGGATTTCAGTTCACTTGTGTACTAGCCGCATAATTATTCCATTCATATTCCATCTCAGAAGTCTTTTCTGGAACCTTTTCTTTGGTAATTACATGATTTTCCTAGCATCAGACCATATTCTGAAGTCCTGTGCTCTGCATGCAAACCCTATTTCCTCCAAAGGTACTCCAGAAGTACCTACAATTCTTCCCATTTTCACCTGGTGACCAGAAGAACAATCCTTCATTCCAAGACACAGCCTTTGGTTTTCAATCAGTTATAACCAGGTTATAAGATATCCCAAACAAACTAAACAGCAGTCTACTTTACTTGTGTGTCCTACCACTCCTTTATCATAAACTAGGATGTATTGGTTTCTTCAAAACATTCAAACTGACACCTGTGTTAACCTAGCGCTCTCAAACAGTTCCAAATTTCTGGAGAAAGGGAGTCCCTCATAATCTAGCCAGACTTCCTTTGTTCTTTGAATTCCTGCTTACCCACACCAGCTCTACAAATGCAGTCTGAGGTTGAGCCAGACTTCTCCAAGCCACCGGTCCTACCATTGTCCCATAACAGCACCAGGCATTTGGGTGGTTCACCCTGAGACATTGTTTCCTTGCTGCTTGTTTTTACTGACAGCCTCCTATTAAACTAAAGCAACATGTCCACACAGTAAACATCCAATAACCGGGTCAACATCTAACATTCAGAAATTAGAGAGCAGCTCCACTTCCACGACTGAGCCAAACCCCAAAATGAAGTGCTGGCCCAGATTAAAAATTCTCCCAGAGAGGGAGAAAATTGTGGCCTTGTGTATTATGGACTCACCACAGTGCCTCCATCTCGGAGGGTTTGCAGGCTTGTACTGAGCTGTGCCCAACAGACAGTAAACCTTAACTGGAGACAACTGTCCTTCTCTAGAGAATCCACACTCTTGAAAACAGTGCTAGATAAAACACAGTTGTACTGCATCACAGCCTATCATGCCAAATGTATCTTCTCCAATAAACGTTCCAAAAGAAGTTGATAAATAAGGAAAGACATTTCCAATAAATCCAGACTTATATATAATATATATTAGACTGCAGATGTCAGAGGAATGTAAAATGTTTTTCTAATGGACGAATTCAAGGAAAAAGCCAGAGCTTTAACATGTAAAGAATGCAAATATCCTGCAAAGTCTGCAGATGCATGGCCTATGAGTGAGTACACAAATCAAACCATGGGGTGTGCAGAAGGCTGTGGAGAAACCCAAGTGTCACGTGTACTTTTATGTTACTGACTGACACCCTCAATGACTATAATGTCTCACTATTTGGGTTCTCATAGACCTAGATCCTCAAACAAATTCAAATCTGTGAGGCTTGGGACTCATTACAATGATACATAGTACCTCTAGTCATAAACCAGGCACTGAAAATGTGCTTTACAAAAGGACTGTTCTGACTGCAAAGCCTGCATTTGGAACACAAACAGAGATGGATATAAACAGGCAGGAGAACGCAAGAAAATGCTTCCAACTCAGGAGGACAGCAATATTGGCAATCCAACTTTATTAACCCAAGCCAACCAAATCCACGATTTAGCAGAAGGCTGAGCCAGGTACCTTAAAGCCATCAGTTCTAAGATCACCCTATAGCAACCACCAGTTCTGTAGGTGGCTCACCTTCAGAAATTGTGAAGATATTCAACCACCGGGAAAAGCCAAGCCTAAATTGTACGCAACACAACGAGGGAGTTTTAAGTGATTATGCCTGCAAATACAGGCAGTCTTTTGGACAAGCACAGGTCAAAACCAGGACACAAAGTATTGTATTGGAAAAGGTCTATGCATCTCGGTTCACATCCGGCCTGTAACAATTTCTTTTTTGTATCTTATTTACATCTTTATCTGAATAGAAACACAGTAAATGAGGCGAAGTTAAAATGGTAAACAAGAATTTCAGCTTTAAGCTTTGATTTAGATGATCTGTTTTCTGATAGTGCTTGTGTGAATTGTGCCGTTCAGTTATTTCTGGAATAACAGCAGGCAGAGTTTGTAAACAGGTAACCTACAACAATGTTTCTTATCCCCCCACCCGCTTAATAAAGTGAAGGATCACCTAAATTTAAAACAATATATTTAAAACATTAAGAATCATTTCCTGGACTGTTGCCTAGTTTGTTTTAAACTTTTTTTAACAACAACAACAAAAAATAATAGAAGACTAAACTGTGAATGTTCATTTATTGCTTTTATGTTTCAATTGTACTTATTTCTGTGCTTGTACCAGTGGAAGCACATAACTTTTCTTTATTTTTACAACAGCCCTTTCAAAAAAGGAAGTCACTTGTGCTCCTAATTGTGTATGTTTTTCAACTAAGGACCATAAGATATGAGAAAGTGGACCGCAAAATGATAACAAAGATTAATTTTAAAGGTTTTTTTATATACACTAAGTAACTTGCAAGCATGTTTAGATATGCCTACTTACAAGAAGCACATGATGCCCATTTCAACTTTTTTTTTTTATTTTTATTTCAGACTTCCCTAAATTCTTAAATTCCCTAATCTAAATGTCTGGAGACTTTTTTAAAGTCTCCCTCCCACAGCTTCCCCAGGGATATTTCCTAATGCACTGAGAATTAAAAGATAAGCATTCCTTGATGGTGTTCACAGTGTTTGCTGCATTGTTTTGTTTCCCCCCAATTTTCAAAGAAATATATACGATAATGAAAATGCCACTCTCAGTGAGAACACTTGTTCCCATCGACATAGATGGCAACATAAGCAAGGAAAAAAAAACCCCACAGTGCTCTAAAACTTTGTTCACACTGCACTCATGAGCATTATGATTTTCAAAGTATTTACAGTTTACTACCTAAAGAACTCCCCAAAAAATAAAGTGAGTTTCTGCCATGCCTTCAACTAACACAGAAATTATTTAAGTTTGGGGTTTTTTTTTTAAAAAAAGGTGGTTGGGCCACCTATATCATGAGATTGACCCCTGACCCTGCACTGCCTGCTATACTACAGGCTTCCTTTCTCTAGGGACGGGCAGGCAAGGGTAGTATTTCGCGGCTGCCATTCCAAAGCAAAAGCTAGCAATCCAAGAGTCTTTACTTAATAAATAAAATTCCAGCACTATTCACAGCAGTGATGTCTCAGTTTACATGGAGAGTTGACAGAGTTTTCTTCTAGTTAAGGGGCTCAAGTGAGCTACGGCGATGAAGGAAGACCCAAGAATGTTGATTAATAGATGTTGTAATCTACAAAAAGGAGGACCAAAATTCACATCCATTCCAGCTGTTAGAGACAGCAAGAGGGCAGGGCTAAAGTGGCAGCCACAGATGCAGCAACGTGTGGTATCAGTGACAGTCTCCCCAGATCAAGTGATGCTTTGGTCTTTGCAAATCCAGGAACAACTCACGTTAGAAAAATTCTAAAGATCAGCACTTCCAACTGCACGGAGACAAGGCTGTGAGGACACTGCACCCACTGCAGGGCATGCAACGGATTTGAGGTACCAACCAGCAGCATAGACAGAAATACCTTATTGCACTGTATTTTTTTTCTTGAACCCTTTTTCACAAGCACTAGTTAGGCTTCTCTTTTTTTTTTGGTTCTATAGTTTCAGGGCTAAACTATAAAAAAAATAAATATAAATCTGCCTGTTAATGATATGGCACGCTGCAAGTCCATACAGCATGTTTTACTTCCAAACCTGCATATCTCAGTTCCTACAGAAAAAAGGAACTCTTGCCTGCAGTCAGCAAATCACAGCTCTGCCGGCTGCCAAGGAGCTGCCGGAGCCCTTCAGACACTTGGTAAAAGCCTTAAGTGGCTCAGCTGAGGAGGCCGTGAGCTGCGATCACAGGAGGTTTGAGAATGGCTTGGATGAACAACTGTCAAAGAGTGACGTTGGTATAGGTGATCCAGGGAAGGGACTGGATGATCTTCTGAGAAACTTCCCAACCCTCTCTTCCAATTCAATGAGCATTTTCACGTTAACAGCTGTATTAATTTGATTCTTGTTCCCTCCGTAACTAATTTACGATAACAAATGCATATCCAACATCCTCAATTTCACTGATTACTGACAGTCTTGCTACTACATCATCTGTAAAACAGATATCTTTCAGTTAACACTCCCAGTGAAGAAAGGAAGCGGACACACATCTAACCCTAACACAAATTACCTGTCAGCCTCAGACATCCCAGCAGAGCATCTAGCTCATGGTTATTACAGATCACTCTCCAGAAACTCAGATGATTATGAGGAGCAGTTTTTTTACAAATTTCATACGAACGGCTAGTTCTGGCATGATGACAATGCAATAAACACACATTTCAAAGGCACTTTCGTCAGGTTCCTCTGTTGTTCGCTGGACAGTTGCCAGAAAGAATAAAAATGTTACCCAGGGGTGAGCTCTCTGAAGGTGCTGGAGCCGAATTTCTGGGCTGATGGATCCTACAGAACCTCAATTATGAGGATACCAGCAACTCTGAATTCAGTGTTAGATTTATGCAAAATAAGGTGATACTTTTTTATTATTATTAGACAAAGCAAAAACCAATCACTGCTCTAATACTATGATCGGACATTTCTCAAAAGGAAAAAAAAAAAAAAAAGAAACCAGAACAAAAACCAAAACCCACTCTCATGGGGAAGCTAGTAACCATCAGTCATCTGTTAAATGAAACCTGTTCTTTCTTTCAGATTAGCTACTGTCTAGTGGTACATAATTAATATTGATTTGAAAGGCAGTCTGCCCAAGGGAACCAAAACAAGTGATTGTAGAACATGCTGACAAATGAAATATCATAACGGCCAGTTTACAGCACGACTTGAATGAGTATCAGTAGGGAGGGTTTTTCCCCCTCAGACTTCCAAATGGTCCAAATCTGACCAGATTTCAAACACTGGAAAATGGAAATGATATTTGAGGAAACTGGAAAGTACCGTTCTATTTTTTTCAAATACTTCAACCAGTTTTTCATGTCAAGCCCAGACTGCGTGAAGGGATTCCTCGGTGAAGGCCAATGGACTAAACGATGGCATTAAAACCTGCATTCCTGTGTGGTTTTTGTGTGCATGTTCCGTTAGTCAGAGACCTCCCAACGCAATCAGGTGAAGGAGGGCCGGAGGTCTGTGCTGTAACCTAGGACTTTAGCACCCTGAATTTCAGTTCTTGCCCTGCCACAGACTTGCTATGAGACACGGGGCAAGCCTCCATCTTTTTTGTGGCTTACTTTCATACCTGTGAAATGGGGGCAACAGGATCACCTCACAGAGACACAGAAAGGATAAAAACTGAAGAGCCTGGGAAAATTAGGCCTCTAATAGAAGACTGATTGACCAAAGGGTTAGAAGACCCTAACCTTCTGCAGACAGCGTTGTCTGACACATTTGCTTTCAGAAATGCAGTGAAGGGACCAAACTTCAAAATACTGAGCGCTTTTTTCTAGCATTTTGCTTCATAAATGCAAATAGTAATTTCCTTGGAGGAAAAACAAGAGGCAAGTCGTACCCCCCTCCCGCCCCAGGGTTATGATTTCCCCCTGTCAAGCCTCCTCCCTCACAGGTCACATCAGCATTTGGGTCATTAGAGGGAGCGAGACCAGTGAGAGGACGGAGGGAGCCCTTCTTGCTGCCTTCTGTCCCTCCTGTACTTGCCCGACTGGAGGGTTCAAGGAAAGGGTAGGAACATGCTTGGGTTGAGAACATCCTCAAGTGATAATTAAAAGGATAAAGCAAAACTTGTTTGCACGAGTAAACAAGCTGCTGTATGAGACACCTATTTACACCTTGCACTGAGCTTGCTTTCATCTCTCTAATGACTTGTGCAAGAAGCATTATCAGAGCTACGCAGACTTCTCAGCCTGGCAGCTTTGCCACACTAGGCTATCAGCTCCTGAAATGCAATTACTCTGAGAATGCAAGAGAGACTACTAAAGCAGACAGTACCATTACATAATTTAGTAGAAGCTGCATTCATGACCAGGACAGGAGCTGGAAAGATTTCCTATGTTTCCATAAAACACCCCATTTCCCTCTATACAATCCTATCTCAGGAAACAAACAAAACAAAACAAAATCTATTAATTCTAGGTTCTGAGACTGAAGAAGGAAATGACAAGTTATATCAAGAAAAACAAGGTGGCACTTTAAAAAAGAAAAAACCAAGATGTCTCCATTTACTAGAAGCAGATACATGTGTCCCCTTTGGTGCTGAAACAAATCTGAAGCAAACTCCTTTTCTTTCAGCTTACTTTTAAACAAGAATACTGAATTATAGATTTGTCTCAATAAAAAACTTCAGGATTAATCCCAGAAATTATTAACATATTTCGATAAGTTATTTAATCTCCTTAAACTGTTTGTTTTCAAGTCCAAACAGTTTAAAGCTTACTATGTAAATACTGGGCTTCCGAGCATCCTGCTGAATTCAACAGAACAGAAAGTCTAAGGCATCATTAAAAATAACACATTGTTTGCATTTTTCATAAAGACATCAAGAGTATTTCATCTCTCTGAAACACGATCTCCCCCAGGGAATTATGGATGAGCAAAAACAGAACAAGTGGAAGCTAAATAATTTTTTTTAAAATGCCAAGAAGCCAATGGGTTAAGCTCTCAATTTATCTTTGTTTCTCCAAAGATACAACACTATTTCAGAGACATTAAGAGCAAGACCACACCTGTGTTTCTTTAGCGGTGGCCTGCTGAAAATATTTGTCAGGCATTGTGTCATAATCCAGAGCACATTCTTTCACTTTATGATTAACCTTTAAAGAGATTACGTTGGGAAAACGCTCAAAGTGACATTCATACTAAATTAACTGCATTCATGCTGGAAAGGGTTTACCCTTGAAGTTGGCGGTGTTTTTCAAACAAAGCCTAAGTCAGCCGTAGAATACGTGTCCGTAGCAAACAGAATATGCAACCAAATACTGAAAACAAGCCAGGGACGTTTTGTTATTTAGATGGTAGTAAATTCAATACTCCATAGGAAAAAAAAAAAAAAAAAGAAAAAGAAAAAAAAGACAGATGAAAGAATCTGACCCTTCTTTTAATAAGATCTGCTCGTAGAGATGAGCAAATCAAGTTCAATTAAATAAAACCTGACCAGAACCTGGACTCGCAAACAGATCCCTTCTTCCCCTCATCCCACAAATACCCCAAACATCTATTAAAAAGTTCTGCCACCTCTGCTGGGCTTGGCATTGCTCCCAACTGTTCCTCCTGACAGGGTTTGCTCCCTGGATCCATGTCAGCTGGTGCAACTCCAGTGTTGTTTCATTGAGAGTTTATCTCGGAGACTAAAGCAAAAGTCAGAGGCTGCCTGAATCTGGGCACTTGGCCAAATCTCCAAAGACAAAGAACTTTGTCCAGCACAATGCTAATAAATGATTACACCCTCCCTTTACAAAACATTAATTCACTTGACTTGGGGCATAGGATTCCTTTTTCGAGTATACAGTAGGGTTTTAAAGAAAAAACATGCCCATTTGCAAGGCAACTGCAACAAGAGCTGATCATATTTTCCCACTATTACCTTGAACAGACTCTCTCATCCCACACCAGAGTGTTTTGTACCATAAATGAAGTGGTAGGAATGATACAAAATTAAATGTAATCTGCATGTTTTGGAAGAAAACTGTCAGTAGCTCTGCTGCGTGCCCTGCAGCTCTGCACATGTATGGCCACTTACGGTGGCAACCAGGAGAAGAATGATTCCTCATATTCTGTTTAAACACTGGTTGTGGACTGCTGTCCTGCCTCAGCACCCTAACTTGGACCTTTGCCCAATCCACATGTGGTTTTTTTTCTTAAATCCTTGATGCAAAATAGTGCAGGATGCTTCCAGAATGGCCAAGTCTGCATCTGCATTCCGTTGGAGGGGAAGATGACAAAGCTGCTGAGTGACGGTGCTGTAAGCTAGCAGCCATTTAGAGTGCAAAACCTCAAAAGCTCAACAGCCCTCAAAACCTTGGGAGAACATTTCATGTTCTTGAGCACCATCTGCTGGTACTTGGCCCCTGGCACATGTACGGCCACCTCCACCTGCACTTCAGGGCCCAGCCTGAGCCTCCTCTTTCCGAGAGGACAAGGGCTACCTTCTCCCCAACAACCGCTGAACTGCTTCCATACTATCTCTTAGCAGCTATCAGGTAGCGTTTTATAAATGAGAACAGCAAACTGATGAAGCCAGATCCTCTCCTCAGGGGTAACATCACAATAAGGTAACTCTAGTTGTTATCTGTAAGAGCATTTTTCCTTCAGATCAGAAGTGTGATTTTGTGAAGTGAATCTACCAGTCACGCCCACTTGCTGTGCTTTAGTTGTCCATGGGTGGCCCTCAGCAGCGGTGCCCCCTCACCGTCCCTCTGCCCTGCTCCCCTTTCGCTGTGCAGCTCCCCTGGGCTCACAGGTTTTCCCAGGGCACTGGGGGATGCTTCCCCGGGGTGCCCACTCCAGGAGCTGCTCTCTCCTGTGCTGCCCAAGGAGCAGGAGGAAGAGACAGAGCACCATGGCTTAACCAGACAGTACAAGCATGGCCCTGCAGCCTGCGGGGGGGGCTTGCAAAGCCTTACCCCCCCCAGCACCACAGGGCAGCCTGCGGTTTGTGCTCACACATACCCCCAAATCAGCCCAGTAACACCAGTGCACAGTTTTGCCTCTGCAATCACAACCTATCTCTTCTCTTCTTCTCAGCCTCCTCCAGGCACCCGGGGAAAGGGAGGGAGAGAAAGCAGAAGTTAACCCTTTGTTCATCTCAGGCCAGATAGTGCTTCTAGCCCTTGCTTCAAAGAAGCCTGTTTCTGAGGCTGGAGAGGAATTACCCTGCTGTACACTGAGTGCAGTTAGGAGTTTTAACAGGTAGCATGCTGCTGTACTGTTTCCTGCACTCACGGTTACACCAACAGTCTTGTTGTATTTGATATTGCCTTCAGTTTCATGAGAACCTCAGCATTTACTTTATTAAAAAGAAAAGAAAAATCTGGTTCTCAAAGTTACAAAGAAAAACTTAAAAACATGGCGAGGATGCAAGATTTCAATGCCAGAAATCAAAACTGACAAAACCCAAGATTGTTTTCCCTTTTAAGTTGTTGTTACTCTTTTAAGAGTGCTGCAATGTCAGAGAGTCTGACTTGGTTTCTCAGGGCTGGTGGTGTTGATAACAGTGCTTCTGCATTGTTCAACACTGGTCTGAATCCAGCTTCATTTTTATTTGAAATTTATTTCATCAGCTAAAAGTCCATAATTTGAGGATGAACATTTAGTCTTATCTCACACAGCAAATGGATGATGCCCTTCCTGAGAACAAGGACTTTCCCAAAAAGTCCTGGGAAAGGACTTCAGGTCTTTCAGGACAACCTGCTTATAGGTCGTATGATTTCATCTCCATCCCAGTGTATCATTTCTGTTGCTTCTTGATAAAAGGCATGAAGAGGACAATGAAAATGATAAAGTTTACTACAATAAATTTTAAATACTATTTTGATACAAGTTTTTTTGTTAAAGGCCATGGGTATTTTTTGTGTGATTCAGAATTATTCCTTGCCTTAAGACATTAAGATAAAAGACCTGTGATCACAAATTAACAGTTGTTGGCCAGTTACTTTCTGTCATTGTTTCTGTCAACATCAAGGATTTCTGCTTTTTCTTTTTTTAATAAATTCCAAAAATCCTTGAAAAACATTAAGACAAAGGCATGACTCATATTCAGAATTTCCTGTTGATTTTTTTTTTTAAATCACCAGGATGTCATTGGACAGCTTGTCCTAAAATAGACTGATTACAATAATTTTCAAAAGACCAAGGATGTAGAGGTTTTAAAGCAGCAATTCTGCTTTATGAGCCCCTTTTGCCAGCAGTGCTGTGAGAGGAGGCCCCAGGGCAATCACTGGGACCTTTTGCAGGTACAAGATTCTCAGAAATGGGCTTTAAAGAGCCAGTTCTTGCTGAAGACTGACAAAGCTGTTCATGTAAAACAAAAATCAACAGACACACAAAATATGAAGACCAAGGGCTGATAAACCTCTTCTCTTCCCATGCCGGGGATGGGGAGAAATGACCAGTCTTGGTCACATCCCCCCCCCTGCGCCAGGTCAAGAGACCCGGCTCTGCCACCCAACGTCACCTCCCAGTCACTGTTAGCAGTATAAAGTATTTTCTCTTCTGGGCTGTCAGTGGCAGAGAAGATGGAGATAAATGGGAAGGAAGCACACTAGCAAAATATTAAACAGAAAGGAAGTGGTTTGGGATGGCACTTGGAAGCGCCCCAGGAGCGTATGCCTGACGGCGGGTTTCTCTAGAGCCCTGCAGAGATCGGAAGTTAAGGCAATTATGCTCCTTACAGGCACATTAACTGGAGAACTGAATTTTTGGTTTTTCTCAAGCTCGCACATTCCTCCAAAGCATTTCTCTCTTTGAAAAACATTCTATTTTTTCATTAGACATGGGGGATTTCTGCTGACCAGAAAGACTGAATTTGAATGCCATATGCTCCATAAATCCACTTTGATAATTTTGATGATCTGTTATTTATTGCATTAGCATTATGCAACTACAAAGGGTGAGAGGCCATGTTAAACTCCATAAAACTTTTAGAATCCTGTGGAGGAGGGGTGGTGGGGAGAGGAGGAGGGAACGAATCAGCCTTAGGAAAGTATCGGGGAAAATAATACAAATGACACATTATGAAACTCCGTTGTGGTCAGGCTGACAGGGTTAGCAGGTGGGCAATGCTTTCACGTGCCTTTCAGATGCACACAGGTATTTTGCAACTGCAGAGGAAAGCATTGGTACAAAATTACAAAAGGTTGAAGGGCAAGAGAGACTGTTCCTTGATCCATTTTGAACTGCTGTTGATCCCAGAGCATGAATCACAGCACCAGCTGAAGACAGGATGCTTGCTAGTATACAGGCAGGGACAGACTCTCACTTCGCACCGCTATTGATCTGAAAGCAATAACAAAACAGGGCGGGAGGTGGTAAAGCTGTGGCTTGGGAGCACAGTCTGTATGACTCATTCCCCAAAAAGAGATCTTTAAAAGTCTCACAGCTGAGAAGCAGCCAGCCAAGAGACTCTTACTATTCAGAAATTTAGTATACACGGAAGAAAAATTTGCTATGTAGTTACATATATGGCACTACATCTGCAAATATTTTACATTTTCAAATGTTTAGAGAATTATAGAAATACTAACTCCTACAGCCTCCCTGTAAATGTTCTGAACACATTTTATAGAAGAAGCAGAGGCAGAAAAGGAGCTTGCTCGAAAGCCAGACAGTCAGTAGCAGTTTTGAAGAGATCCAGAGCTAAAAAAAATATTGCAAGACTAAGAATGCTCATTTCATGGCACATGCAGATTTACTTCAACAGAGTTCACTGTGCTTTCTGACCCAGGTCAGCAGGTTTCCATTCAAGTCATTATTTTGTTCAATAGAGAGAAGCAGAAGTCTGAAATACTCACGTTTTTGCATCTCTGCTGACAACTTTTACTGTGTAATGCACATTTCACAAAAAGGTACACGCTTTTAAAACCTCAGTTTGTGGAATCAAACCTCCACTTTTATTCTTATAGTTTGGGGATTTTTTTTTTTTTTTTAATTAAAATTCTATATCACATATTTGTGGAAGAGAGATTGGCGGCACCACCACCACTTTACACCAGCTATGATAAAGCAAATAAAAGAGAAACCTCTAGTTATTTTTCGATACTTATTATTTCTGCGTACATCTCATGATATTAATGAATATTGACAATGAATGTTATGTTGACAAAACCAGGGACTATGTGGAGATTTGATAATGAAACATTGAAAGCAAAGAGTCCTTTGAAATCCTGATTTAACTCTTCCTACTTACAAATTCCCAGTCAGCCATTCAGGAAACAAGATCATCATCATGCAGTTTAGTTGCCCATTCAAGTACTGCAAATACCCAATGATGAAAGATATAGGAAGCAAAAAGTTTTAAAAACATCTTACGGGCTCTAATCTATTCCCAGGAAATTATTCCTGTGTAGTATTTATGAATGAACAAACAAAAATGAAATTCTGTTAAAAAATAATCTATAAAGAGAAGAAAAAATCAGTAAATTACTAACTGCAGGCTCTGGTCAGGAGTTCCTGGCTCCCATTCCCCAGCTCTGTCTTCTAAACCACATTGGTTTCTGCCACACAAACTCCAGATGGAAAAGGCTCAGCTTTGGGTCTCCTGGTTAAACAAAAGAGCAGGCAGGGCTGCAGCCTAGGGACTGTAAACATTCTGGTTTGGGTTTTTGGCATCTGTAGTACACAGCTCTCTCATGCATGTGCTTATGCATGTGCACACACACCCATTAATAAAGATGGAGTGTTACCTCGAGGGAATAGCCAAAAAAATCTGAAGTGGTGACCTACTATTATTGCAACCATATCGTCTTGAAGTTGTAACGAACCTTTCCTCCCTCCTCCCTTTGCCTCTCCTCATGCACTTTGAGCACAGATGGCCAAACCCAGGCTTGGTATTAGGAACTTCCACTCTTCTGAGCTGCCTATTGATGTAAACGAATGCTCAGTTTGGTCCGCAGTATTGTGTGTGTTTGTAAAGAACACAGGAACTGATACAACACATCTGCTCCCACAACACTATTTCTTTCATCTGTTCGAGTTTTGGCTTCTCTGAGAGGAAGTAATTGGCTGTTAATTATGGGGGCTGAGAACTGGTCACATCACAGAACTGTGTTTGCAAGCATGATTCATGACAGCATCGTTTCTCTGCAGCTGTCAGCAGTAAAGCCTCAGCACTTACAAGAAACTATTATAATATTATACCAGCAAAGGATGAAGACAAATGCTGTGCACAGCTGAGAAAGCAGCAAACAAAATATTTTTTTAAAACCTTTATTCGATAGAGAATCAACTTGAAACATGCTGTTTCTCAGGAGAGATAAACAACAATCCTGCCAGCATGGCTTCCCAGACCGTGAAACTGAAATCCAAACTCTTCAGATGTCCTCCCCAGAGCTGGATGAAAAATGAAAGACCTTTTCTCATTAATAGCTGGAAATTTTAAACTTGTTCTTAATACTCCCCAGACTGTCTCTGTTCCCGTGTCTTTCTTGTCTTATGCTTAAATTGTTTGCTCCTTGGGGGAGACATTTTGATTTGTTATCTTCATATAGGCCCTAGGAGATCTTGCCAAAATCCAGTACTACGGTATTTAAACCCAGGAAAACAGTCAACCTGCATCAGATCAGAAGTCCATACAGAACAGCATCTTGTCTCCAGTGACTCCCAGTAGCAAATGCTTTGGGGGAGAAAATGCAAACATCAGAGCATGTGTGGACTGAACTTCTTCCTGACTATATTTTCCCTGCTTCCTGCAGCCAGCAGCTTAGTAAGAAACAAAGAATAAGAAATAAAAATTGACACTACAGCATGGGTGCATAACAGAGAGGTCAAAATACCATTTAGTGTCTCGGTCTGTGCTGCCACACTGTTGTGGTTGCTTCTTTCAGAGGGAGCTTTGGCAAATAAAGGAAAGTTTGTCCTGTAAAGTGCTAACTCATCATTGCAGATATTGTCACCTGAGGTAGCTCAAGCTCTGCTGCCAGGCACTGGCAGAGATAGCTGATGGGTTGTACCCATCCCATTTTACAACCTTGTGTAATAACAAACTGAAATGAGTGGCAGTTCAGGTTAAAAGGTTGGGCTGTAAACTGGGGCAATTAAGGAGTGCCTTCCATAGCTGTCCCTGCCACTGGGACAGAAACTGGTGTCCCCGTCAGCCATCCCAGCTACATCTGCCCAGACACGTCAGACAAACACTTTTATTACTCTAAACAAAGTCTGTTCTTGGAAAAAATTTCTCCCTAGAAACCAAGCATTAGCGCACTGGTCATTGGAAGAGAGGGCTGCATGCAAATAGTTTGTCACAACCTCAGCTCTAGATTGGGTTTCCATGGCATGAATAAAAATGAGAAGCTCTACACACGCTCTAGACAGCTCTTTTCTCCTCAGTGGCAACTGCTAAATCTCCTACTGTTTGCCAGAGTGACCACCATAAGGAAGAATATGGTCTAATGGACAGAACCTCTGCTCCAACTTAGTCATCGGCAATTGTGAAAAACAAGGTGACCCAAAGACAACACACAGAGAGGAATGCAGTCTTTTATAAGAAATGAAAATACATTTATATGGGCTTCAAACTTTTTGGTGTGGTTTTACATACGCAGTTCCCTTCAGGATAATTGATGCTGGGGAAAAGTCTGGTTTGCAGTAGGCAGGAAAAATTAAGGCATTCAAAGCAGCTTCATGTTGTTTGTGGGCTAAACCAAAATACCAGGACTTGTATGTAAAATACAAATAAGAAGAAAGGAAAAACAATGTTATAAAAATCCCTGCAATGGAGCTTAAAGAGAGTTGATAGATAACATCTCTAACCTACCCCCTCAAAACAGGGCCTGAGCCTTTTTTCCACTGATTCCTTAGACTTTGGAGGAGAAACTGAGCAAAATGTTTGTCAATACCCAGGAAACTTGCACTTCAGGACTACTTATTTCAGGAAAACGGAAGCTTTAGGAACTTGAAGATTATGATATACTGCCCTCAATAGTCTGATTTTCACATCATGGAGCAAAGCAAGACATTTCTTCATTTTCATGCAAACTGGTTCTCCTTGGTATTAGAAACAAAATGCTACATTTTTATTTTGGGGAAGTGACTGCCAGAGAGAATAAATCCTTTGCCCAAGAACCAGAAAGTGAATCTTGATCTCTCGAGACATAGTTCAGTGCTGTAACCCCAAGACTATTCTTTCACTCACAGTCACGTATCAAAGTCTATTCTCTCCTGACTCCACCAAAAAGCCTCTCAGTCCTTCTGCACTTTGAACATCTGAACTGAAGCTTTACTAGAAGCTTGGTTGTACTGGTTGAATGATAAGAAGTTACTAACATAACTATTGTAGTAGTGCTTGAGTGCTACCAAGAACAGCACGCCATTCTCACAACAGTAACATTGTCTGCCCTCACTGGCAATAAATTGCCACTTTTCAGTGGCCACTGCTATTTTTGTGAATACAAATGATAATATCTTTTAAGGCTACACAGGGGCAGACCTGTGATGTCACAATACCACGTAATGGATGTATGGACAACATATATGAACATGTTTAGGTCTGTAGTTTAGATTTTGTCTCTTTCCTTCATTGGTGAGCTGGAAAAACTGGAGGTGCAGTGCTTTCAGCCCCAGAGAATCATGGCTTATGATCTAACAGCATCTGACTAAGCTTAATTGCCTGGTGACCAGTTCCTGATTCATAAGGCTTTGTGCGGCTTTTCAGGTCAAGTAACTCTCATCTCCAAAACCAGTCCCAGTTCCTCGGCACTAAAAGTCACATCCTTGCATCTGGCCAAGACACTCTCAGCATAGATGCAGAGAGCAAAAGAAAAGCCACCTCAGAAACCTCAACTCTTCACACCTGTTCAACACTCCCAATCCCAACATAAATGAATGCTGGCCCTGTTGCCAATGTTACTGGAAGATTTTCAAAGAAAAACAGTAGATAAGTCTTGAATCGGAAAGTCTGGAGGGCACCAGCCTCTGTTTCCTCAAATCTTGCATAGAAGACATATAGTTCTGATGAAAGGTGCAACCTATCAAGTTGAGAATTTAGTCTATAATAAACATGCCACAGACCATATTACAGAAGCACCACAAGAGTTAAAGATGGTGTTATCTTATTGATCAAAAGCTGATCTTGCAAAGTGTTTCAAAATCCACATACTTATTCAGGTTGCCTTCATAATTGCTGGACCTTAAGGGCATCCACAATAGGGTGAGCTACCCAAAATTTAAGTCATCCACATAAGGGTTTCCAAGAAGCCCCCTGATAAAAGCTGATCAGCTCTTTTAACATTTTCAGGTTGTACCTATATAATACTAATGGACAGTTCTGCCCAGATGAGCATCACCTGCAAGGATATGATTGCCAGCCTACTAGCTCGTTGGTGAAGCTGTGCTGGAAAACATGCTCAGCATAAGAATGAAGTTGCCCAGCCAAGAAAATGCAGCTGCATATAGCTGCTGTCTCTGGTTCATATACCGCTGAAGATCTTCTCACAAGGTCCCTCCAAAACACCGAGATAGTTGGTGGGACTTTGGTTCCAAGACTACAATCGGAGGCATTCAACCTCATGTGACTAGAATCACACAACCAAAAATCTGTTTGAGAATGGCCCCGTCTTACATAGTATGCAAAACCTCACAAAATCCAATGCCAATTGCTGGTGCCAGTACATTTCTTCTGAGCGGGTGGGAAGTGTGGAAGCATGCACCAGCCACTACCACTCACCTAGCACGGCAAGAGTGTGCTGCACCAGGGGGTGTGACACAACAGGCAAAAGAGCTTATTCTCTAAGTAGCTCCTTAGATTTTCTCATCAGAAATTGGCCCTGGTTGGAACACCCCTAGTGCAGCCCTTGCTGGATTTTGCCACCTCCAGGCAGCTGAGTTAAGGTGTAAACACAAATGTTGGCTGTACTAACTCTGCCCTGTTTAATGGCATTTCAGTCAGAAGGGTGTACTCAGTGTCCTAGAAAGACTTGGAGGCATTGCCTGTCCACTCAATCCCCATTTTTAATTAACTGTTGTGGCAATGAGTAGCAATGCTGACGATCTAGCTAAAAAACAAACATCTCAGCTGGATAATCTTTAACCAATTCATCACAAAGAAAAAAAGTATCTTTTGCAGAACTCGGAGGAAATGCGGACAGTTCCTTTCTGCACAGATTTATTGGAAAGGTTTTAATAAACACAGATGTTGGGAACGGATAGCTACTGTGTAATCATGTGTAGAAAAAGCCAAAGGACAAAATATCCCTTAATCAAGACCTGCATACCATGCAATATTCCAAAACAAGTGCGGAAGAAGTATGGTCAGTGTTACAAACAGATATATCACAAGAATCCAGATGCCAAGATTTTTTTTTTTTTTTAAACATTATCTCTTCTCCCACCCCTCATTCGTAAGCTAAAGAAGAGCCCTGAACAGGCCTTGCTCAGAGCAACGTACGAGACAGTTCAAGAGACCTACGTGGGTTTGAGTCAGTTTTGTAGAGAATTATACCCAGTTTTAATCAATGACATTTAGATATGAGAAGACTGTAACTATTTCTGATACCCTTATTTTATACTTACTGGTCTTGCAAGGAGTGCACACACATTTTAATGTCAACAGGGACACTGATGATTATATTAAGAGCATTTACTAGATTTTAGTCTGTTCTGTTTTGGTTTTTTGAGGTATAAAAAAAATATAAAACATCTCCATGAAAATATTTCTGAGGCAATGAACCCATTATTGGCCTGTGCAACTCCCAGTAACAACACTGTGATTCTGCTGTGACCAGAAATAATCCTAGATTAACACAAATATGTTCACTTTTTCCGAAGAACAGAAGAGGAGAAAAAAAAAAAAAGGACACTAAAGCAAATAAAATGTCCAAATTCTTGGCTTTTAACAGTTTTTAGTACAAAAATACAAATTTCATTTTTTTCTGAACTGACTATATAATATGCTGGCAGAACATCAGAATAGCATTTTTACTGCCTTTCCCCCTCCCTCGTTCATTCACTAATCACAACTAAATAATCCCCAAGGAGAAAAAGTTATTTTTGCAAGTCCAATATCCTTGTTATGCCAGTGAACTTTGCCGAAGAACCCAAAACTCCGGCAACTTAAGAATATATTTGTAATATTCAACAAAATAATAAATTCAGCACATGACACAGGAAATAATAATCAGATGATCTCAGCCCCAGAAGTATTTCACTGCTGTGGAAATGCCAGGTTGGAGAGTTCATGTGGAAAAGGAAAAGCCTTGTAACTTCTCCAAACATCAGTCATCACTTCCAGATACCTCTAAATACAGCCATTCATTTCACACTGCAGGATATTGTATTGAAAAGCAAGGCAGGGCCAACACAGCACCTTCTACCACTAAATATGCACTGCACAAACCTTAGCTAAGTGTGTTTTTCCTATTTGGAATAGGGCTCTTTCATTTCCAAAAAAGAGGTTCATGCTTCTCGCAAAGCAAAATATTTATAGCCGCGTGCAAAAAAATATAAAAGAGCTCGAAAAGGCAAACCCAGAGGTATTCCAAGATAGCTCCATGTCAAATTTAGAATGACTCATCTACCTCTTTCAATGAAAATGTTCATCCTAGATAGATCAAAGGCACTAAGTACACCAAGCCCTTTTTGCTAAACCTGGCAAGAAAGTAAAAAGGTTTTCAATCAGCAGTCACTTAGTGGGAGGTCTGTGAACAAATGAAAGCCATAAGACACTGCAATATGAAAGAGACCATCCCCTACAATGCACAATAGGGACAATGTATATCATCTAAGCATAGTTTGCAAGGAATAGAAAATCTAGATGAATATTTTTGTGCAGCTATACCAGATGCCATATGGATCTGATATTAGCAGTTACACATTATTTTTGCTGTAGACTTTCAAAGATCTTCCACGCTGCCTACCATTCACATGCTTTCACCAACACAGCTTTGGAGGCTGGGCAGCCCGTACTCTCGGTGCATATTTACTTTTGAGCCTCATACAGTGTCTGCATGGATTCCTACCAGCTTGCAATCGCTCTGAATATGTCTTGCAGTAAATAAGTCTCTGCAAACTGTTATATTCTTGTTAGGTCATATTTTACTGCTTGGGCTTCCACCTCTTCCACCACCCCCACAAAGGTTGGGCTGTGGGGGAAGGGAAACAAGAAACCACAAAACACAGGAAAGTAAAATGTCAAAGTCTAATTTAAAAAAAACCCTGACCTGCTTGCAGTAGAGGAACACAAGGCTAAAGATTATCTTGCACAGCGGCGGCTTGTGTTCTGCCGCGGCCGCTTCCCCCGGCCGCCCCGGGAAGGCAGCGGCTGCCTCGGGACGCACCGCCGGTCCCACGCTGCCATCGTGCGGCCGCTGCCGGCTCCTCGCACCGAGAGGGACCGGCGTTGCTGGGGCACCTTCCCCCGCTGCAGATCACCGCAGACATGGGCACATCATCGCCATGCAGGCACCGCGGTGGAGAACGTCTGTCAAACCACAGCCTCGTCTAACGCAAGGACTTTTCTCCAAAAGAAGATCGGAGAGACCCCGCCGCTTGGCTTGCTCCTCTGAACTGCCCGCGATCCCGTTAAAACTTTTGCATTTATGGAGATACACTTTTGGACCTCACAGGAATCATCTTTGCTGTAGCAGTAGCTAAGTTATAACTCATGCCACCCATTCCTACACCTCGGGGGTCCTTTACAGTGGCTCTATTACCTTAAAGCAACTCGTTCATGGGAGCAGGAAGGGTCGGGTCAGGAGAACCAGCTCGTCAGTCACTAATTCAATCAACCTGTGCTGCTGCAGCAATGTTTTGCTGTTTGACTGCTATCATTCAAGCTAGGCTATCTCAACAGGGGGGTAGACAGCTTAAGTTACCTCTGCAAAGAGGATGTAGCTGCTGGACCTTCAGAAAGCAATATTCAGAAGCTCTCCACAGTTCCCAGAGAAGCTGGAATTGCGTCTGGCACTTCAGAGCAACTGATAAATTAATTAACCCTACACTAGTAGTTCAGTTCAAAGGCAATAAAGCTGCTGTGAAAGATGAACACAACCGCCTTGATTACATGCCTGAGTGCAGATATTGAACCCTTCCAACAAGCACTGTGTGGGCTTGGACAAACCCTGCTTCCTCAGGACTAATTTCACATAGACTGTGAGCACTTTGAGGCAGGCAGGACGTGAGCGGGCCCTCCTGCGATGATTAAATAAGAATGAACATCTCTGGGCAGAGTATATTCCATCCCCAAAGGTTTAGCATTTCTGTGTAGTAAAGCCAAGTATCCCTCTCACTGAATGCTCTACCTCACTGTTTGTGGGAAATGGAGAGAACAGTATCCTGTAAAGCTTCCTCAACTCCTTCCCAATTTGCTTTGTCCTCCTGCTTTACTAGCTGCTGTTTACCACTTTCAGCAGCAGAGACAGCAGGCCAGGAGACCTGTTTACATCCTACAGCGTGGCTAATCCATGGCCAACAAATAGCCAGAGGGACCAGTAATGCACAGGCTGGCCAAATCATTCCCGGTGAAGAAAGCGCTGCCAGACCACAATGCACAGCCTCCAACTCGCTCCACACTGTGATACTACAAATACAAGTAACGGGGATGACGCAGACTTGTATTAATACCAGCCTGACCAAAGCATGGTTTCACTCCAACTGCCTCAACAGTTACTTTCCATACACACACATCAGCTGGGCCGGGATGCTCGAACCCCACAAGTGCAGCACTGCTAGCTCCTGTGGTTGGACAGAAAGTTTTTAGGAACTTTACATTTCATCATGAGAACATTACAGTGAGAAAACCTGAGTTGCAAGTTTCTTGTGTTAGGGGTTTTTTTGCTAAATTCTTGTAACCGTTTTTAAATTTTAATTGTGCAGAATTGATGACTACTACAGAAGAGAAAATTCTGACACTAACATACTTCTTAGTCATAAAGAATTCATGCATTTTACTCTATTTTGAAACTCATTAACCAAGATTCTGGAAACAATTTTTCCACGACCCTTACACTTCACCAGTAACAAACAGTTTGAAAATTTCTCTGGGTAACTGTTGCCTGCAAAGCACTTAAAATTTATAAACTTCTCATAGAGTTTCTGACATTTATCATTGCTAAAGTAAATGGAAGCAATGGAATCGACTATGCATCATGAGTAATATAATGCAATATTAAAGGACACCCAGTGGAGTACTTTACAGGCTAAGGAATCTAAATCATATGCTCAGTGCTGGGAAACCGTATAGGAAAATGTGCGGCACCATTTGTTGGTTGACTGTAGCTGTCACTGCTCAGTGTTATGTGAGAGCTAGGCTGCACTGCTGATGTGCAGGGTTACATAATTGACAGCAATGATTTACTATTTATGTGAATTAGAAGAGAAAGGAACTGTGGAAAGAATTCCTAATGAGTGATCACAAGTGTTTCCACACCGCCCGCCACAGCCTTGGCTAAACAAAAACTTGCAGCAAGACAGAGAGAAGGGCTCAGGCAAACAAGGAGGCTAACTCATGCTACCACTACTGGGTGCCCAGGCGGACAGCCTGGAGCATCCCAGCTCTTCTGGAGGCATCCGTCTAAACTACTTAGTAGAGAAGGACAGATAACAAGTATGATGCTAAGTAGCACTGATGAGATCTGAAGGAGATTCCCACCTTCATCTCTTCTAACTTCTTTTTTGTTATCCTCCACTGCCCTGGTACAGATAGAAGATGCACAGGCATTGAGTAGATGCACTGAGTAGAAAAAAGAACTACTTTGAACGCACATTTATGAACACTACAACAGCCACTGTGATGTCTGCATGTCACTAGGCAGCAATCCTGACATGACTTTGGCAGGTGTGTGGCTGCTGCAGGTCTTGAAAAACATGGAGGCCTCCTCCTTTGTGGCTGCAGATTTTGTCTGGACAGAATTTGAAAGCTCTAGCCAATTGCCAGGGACTTCCAAACACCCAACAGCCTGGTTACAGCAACTACTCGGCACAAATGACTACTGGCATCCCCAGATGAACTCTTCAGCCTATGCATAGATGTCTGATACAGATCAGTTGTACAGTGCGTGCCCAGGGGATGACGGGCTAAATACTCTGTGTCAATGGTACACACAGGGCAGATTTCCATCCGCGAAGGCCCAGACAAAGGAGAAACAAATATAGTAGATATGGGAGGTTTGTACATACCTTCCTCCCCACTCATTCACTGCTTCTTACATATATCCCAGGAAAATATATAGATTTCTAAGCAATAATAATCAGTACTGGAATTACACTTAGGAATTATTTGCTGTTGTCCTATTTTTTTTTTTTTAAATTATTTTGGGTTTTAATCTTGCCTGCATTTCTTTTCTTTCCCTCCTTTTGCTTTTTCCTTCAGTCCCACTGAAAATCCACAGTATCATGATATAAGAAATAAGTCACCCTTCCCACTCCTCTATTCCTCCTCCAATAATCTGCAAATTCTATTAGCTGAAACGATGTGGGACACTGGGATGGATTGGGGCAGACAGAGAGGCGCAGACAGAAATACTGCCTGGTAGCGTCTCGTAGCCTGGCACTCACTGGCTGCTTGGTGCAGAGCTGCGCTGTTATTGTGGAAGAGTTTTATCGGAAGAATCAGTACAAACCCTAATCATATTACAGAAATTGTAAGATGAAAATGAAACTTTAAATTACTTGAGTGTTTATCTTCATTTATTTATATTGGGCTGTTAACAAGATGGACACATACACAATACCACCACCAGCCGAATTATGAGTGAATTTATGAAAGACGAAGCAATATGAACTGAAGAACAGCTAGTTGAGGCCTCCGACTCCCATCAGCGTAGTTACAGAAGGCATTTTTGGGGGGTGACGGAAGCACTGTTAACGCCACTGCTGAAGCTCAGCACCCCTTCGTTTGTGCTGATGGGACCACGCTGTAAACTAGACCTCCAGAAAGGGGTGGGAGGGTGTTCAAGAAAAAATATTTTTAGAGGACTCTCTACACTGCATCATGAGACCTTGGGATCCAGACCTGCTGTGGAAAAGCTATATAAACGATACATGAAGTATCAGTCGAATAAAAGTCTCAAAATACTATTTAATTCATGTTTGTGTCTTTAATATCAAAATATTATTTTTCTGGTAGATGGTCAAACAGTTATATTGCTCTTCTGGGATAATTATATGTTATTAGTAGCAAATGAGCAGCTTCTGAAGTCATTAAATTGATTTTCAGATTGCTCTGTTTTCAGACTTTTTAATAAGAAGCTTCTCACCATCACAATTACAGAATAAAGTTTGGAAGAAAATAGGTAGAAACAGTCTAATGGCTCAAAACCACAAGGCAAACAACAAATTTTGAAAGTGTACTTATCTGCTTTAAGCTTATGGTCTTTAATAAAATCTCAAGACTTTGGAGAGCATTTTTTACTTCTGAAAGCCAGCACTTGGATATGTAGTGTTGCTCTTCACAGTCACTTCCTTAAAGTCTTCACAGAAAACATCTGCGACTTACAGAGAGCAAACAAGAAAGCAAGATTCACATACAGCATGACTGCCTCGTGTTTCCCTGTTTTGAAGTTTTTATGGCATAAGCACATTTATATGTAAAACCAGCAATGCTTTATTAGTTAACCAATAACACGGATCAGGCAGTGCTGCCAGTAAGCATATCTGCCCCAAGAAAACATAAAGATCCAACTTGGCTGGCATTATTATTTACACACAAGACTGCATGGAATCTTTGCTTCTAATTACAGCTGTGCCTAGTTGGGGCGGGTGGATTGAATGTGCAGTTCCCAGGCAGGACGAATATGCCAACAGGACATCATCCCTTTCAGATCATTTTCAGGTCAGTCTCCCACCTATTCGGTCTGGTGCTACCAAGACTAAACTTGAAATGGGTGCATGTTGCACCCTCACCAATATCCCCAATTCAGTCTGGCAGGAAGGAAAGACCAGAGGATTGTCGGGTTCCCATTCCCAGCTCTACCTGACAAGCTACCTGGTCACTTCATCTCCACCTCCAGATTCAACAAAGCATCATCCCACTAGCCAGAGGGAGGCAAAAGGAAAATCCTCATGGAGTCCTTGGCCATATGGAAGAGGACCTCAAATGTCTTGTTTTCTTCTAAAAGACAGAGATCTGTAATCTTTGTAGGGACTGGGACAACTCTTTCTCCAAGCTACTCATACTTCTTCCCCTCTGGTGATGACCATGTTATGTGCGACACATTTGGCACACAGAATCGCAGGAGAGGGCAAGGGACCATACTGGGACATGTGTTGTGAAAGGCACAACTAACCTTTACAACTGCTGAGGAACACATTTTCTGATTGGGCTTCTCTGAACACAAGTCTCATGTCAACCAGCACTAGAGGTCACGGAGAGAGGGAGGCACCGATGTATGGTCCTGGATGCAGCATAGCAAGAGGCAGGAATTGGATGGGCCTCACATCGATGAAAGGTTTATTTTCACATATACATGTATTCGTACATGCAAACATAAAACCACACACTCCCATCCCATCCAATATGGCAAGCTCATGGAATGGTAAATTAGACTCTGAGCTTCTTGAAGATATTTTGGGAAAGTATCAAAAGGAGGCCATATTCTAAAAGTGTAATGTAAATGTCTAGTCTCTATTGCTCTAATTTCCAAAACACCAAGCCCCTGAAAGACAAACACACTTTAAAAAACAAAACACCATAAAAAGATCAAAGATCCCTCTGGGAATACATTCTCTGCACTCTTCAAAGCCAAATGTCCCCTCACTTGCCCCCTTGTAAACTGATTAATTTCAGTGGGAAGAATCTGCTCACAAAATCAGCAAATTCACGCAGTGAAAATAAGTATTCATACATGTTAACTCAGGGACTGCAAGCAAAACCAACCCTCTGTATTTTTCTCTGCTCAGTAGAAACAACAGGATTTATACTAATTCTCATTTTCAAGCTGCAATTGGTATTTGATCTGTTACCAGGCAGTTTTTTCTTGAGTCATTTTGCACACGGATGAGATGCAACCCCCTTTCCCTGAATTAAAGAGTAAATGAGCGCACCATCTGGCCAGGCCCTTGTCTGATTCAGCCCCAGCGCCTGCGGTGGTATTCCAAAATGTGAGGAATGCTCACCCAGTAGACTCGGTTCACATCCTCCCTCCTATTGACTAAAGCTGCTCTGTCCCCTTCTGGGCCGCTTTATGTAAGAATTTGGTGGGAAGACAAGGTCTCTGAAATCTTAACCGTCTTCAAATGTGCATGTGTGTGGTCTGAGCAGGCAGCTTATGCAATGAGAAATGGGAAGCCACTAAAATGATTCTGCTTCTAAATATTTTGACCTTTATTGACATTTATAAGTAGCAGGCAGCTTAATTACCAATTAAAGGAAGTTATTAGCTACAAAAGGAGCCTGTTCTTTTTTTCCTTTATGGCTCCTTTCCCAAACCAGTGCTGTTAGATGAGATTTCTGTGGCAGGACAAGGCGAAGGAGCCCAGGAGACCTAGGCTACTTTACAGCTAACCTATACAGAAATCCTTGTAGAGTCAAAGAACTTTCATAAAGTGGATACTCCAGAGACAGCCCATTCAGAACAACAGACCCTCCCTTTCTGTTGGTGTTAAAGCCTTGTACTACAGCACTGTCATGTTTTCCTACGTGGAATTGCTTGGTGGGCATTATTGCTGGCTGGTTTTCTTTCAAGCACACCCATAAACAAGGCCTATCTAAATGGTTTGGGTTTTTATTTTTTTTTTCATGATATGCCATTAGGGGCTGGCATGAGGAGCTGAGAATATACAAGACTTGGCTACTAATCTATGGATTGATACATACTGTTAAAACAACTGGATGTTCTACCCCAGAGATGGCTGAATTCCTGCAGCAAACAAAGCAGATCCTTTAAATCACTCGGACCCCAACTCTGCCTACAGGACTGCATGGGCTGGTAGCTCTACTCACATCTATGGTCCCACTAGAGTAACAGGGTGGTTTGCTGGGTGATGGCACTTATGAGAACATCTTAATTAGAAAATATTTATTAAATATAAGCAATGCTCTCCCATAATTTCAGAATATCTTTCTTTCAATACAAACTAGGAGAACAGTATACCAAAACTGCAGTATGAGCAGAGCTCTGATATCTGATAGATAGATATGATTTTTTAAACTAAACTAGTGCTAATACAGATTAAAAATAGCCTCATGAAAGAACTATCCAA
Organism: Grus americana; assembly: GCF_028858705.1. NCBI lineage: Eukaryota > Metazoa > Chordata > Aves > Gruiformes > Gruidae > Grus > Grus americana. The sequence goes on along the minus strand of NC_072861.1, from coordinate 22,009,385 downwards.
CTCTGTACATCCATATTATTTTCAGTTCCGTAACATCTATTAACATTGTTTTAAGAGTCTTTATATATGATGGGGGAAGAAATGTAGATAAGACATGGAAACTCAAAGAAAGATACTTAAAACATTATTTCCTCACTGGGTGAATAACCCCAAGGTACAACTTCCCCAGTAGCTGCATGGTCCAGTCCGCATTTCAGAGTATATCAAAACTAAGATGTCATGGAAGTTCCAGCATTCTCGCAGGCACAGTAATTTAGCTTTTCATCAACTCTCCTCCTGTTTATATCAAAAGAAGTCCCATGATGCCTTCCACCAACCTCAGCTTCTGATTTTCTGACAAACTTCTGGACTCTCAAGCAAGACATTTAATGCTTTTTTTTCCTTCTCTGATTTTTTCCCCCAGATCTTCCTGGCTTTTTTGCTCTGTATTCTTTATACCTCCTTTACCGAGTTGGTAATTCACCCTCAGCTTCAGAGGGGAAAAAAATTTACTTGCAACGTATTTGAAACTAAGGGTTTGATCCTGCAGTCACTAAAGTCAAAGGCAACAAGGGCATTCTGTTCAATGGGAATAGAACAGACCCAGAGTTCCTGGACAGTGTGTTTTTAATCAGGGAGCCCTCACATTTAAAAGGAAATCATTTGCATCATATTAGTATTCATTGTCCACCTACACAAGATGGGAAGTTTGCTGAACAAAAAGGTTAAGTGTGCTGGTGCCAAGAGGGCTTGCCCATTGCAGAGCGGGTCTCAGCAATGAAAGTGTCTCAGCTGTACCTGTTCCAGGAAATTACATCAAAAAAACTCTGCATTCATGGCTCAGGGGAGTCAGACCTGGTTCTTACAGTACCTAAAAGGTCAGCTGAGATTGCTGTGGCTATTATTTCATCCCAGGACCAGTCCAAGTGTACTAAAAACAAAAATAAAGCTCAAGTGAAAGGAGGTAACAGAAGGGATGCTGCTGCAGCATTTGTTTAATCAAATATGTCACTTTAGATCAACAGAGAAATGTCCTCCTGCAAAGTGTTTATCAAGGGACCTTTCACTGGAAAAATGATAGAAGAGTTCTATGTGCCTGTTGCAAAAAAGCCTATGTGGTCTTTACCACACAAGACAGTTCTTCCCAGCCTGTGGTTCACAGAATCAGCTGGAGTCTGGGGCTACTTTGAAGAATCTGTGCAACACGACTGAGACAGAAAAGCCCATTATCAGAAGGCTACAATTTGCTACAGAGATGTCGCGCTCTCCACTGGAAAGTTTTAGGCATCTGCAGTTCAAAATAAGATTGCAAGTCAGTTGTTTAAGTGTTTTATACAAGATGACTTTTTTTTCTTCCTATAACACTTGATCTGATATTAGATATTACCTCTGGTGATAAAAGACTCAAACCCCTAATTTTCTTTCCAAGAGGCTTCTCAGAGATCCTCTGAGTCCCTTCCCATTGTCTTTGTCTACCTTTATTTATATTCACTGAATCATTTTTCTCCTCATCCTTCAATTTAGAGCAGAATCTGAAAGTGCAAAGCTCATCTGTTTCCAAGCCTTTTTTTCTTTGGATGAATCTCTGATGATGAACCGCACCTTCTTATCCTTGCATGTAAATCTGTCAAGCATGACTGATAAAACTGGGAGCTTACAGAATGGTTAAGGTTAGAAGGGACTGCTGGAGATTGTCTAGTTAAGGCCCTCCTGTCCTGGAGAGCCTACTAGGGACAGTGTGCTCTCCATATATGTATGCTGCCTGTGACCCCTGTAAAATGTGCTATAAAAATTAATCTTTCATTTAAGTCATAAAAGAAGGGGCAGAAGGGGTGGGTGGATGCATTTTAAGTGAATTTAGTCTAAAAGTCTTCATAATTAATTGCTGGATTGCTCAGGAAAGCTGGTGGAACACAACAGGTATGGAGATACCTTTTCCGGCTTCTTGGCAGAAGCAGCTTCTGTCAGCTTGGTTACAGATGGCTCAGCGCACATTGGATAAGTAACAAAATGTAGTAAGCACTAGAAAGTAGCTTGCCATTGCGACAGAAATTAATATGGATTGAACTGAACAGGCAGGAAAAAAAATACACAGTGCTTGAGAACAAAAAGCAATGAGGTGTGTTGGTGTAGGCAGACTCGCTGCCTGCTCAGATTTAAAGTAGCTCTTTCCCATGCTCTGCATTGTGTAAGAGCAGTGAACTCCTCCCAGCCCCTGCAGTCCTGAATACAGAAATAATACGGATTCATCCACCTCTTTGGGAAAATACTTAAGAAATTAGTTTTCAAGGTGGAAAGCACCTTATAGTGGATCATTTCACCGACATGTTGTGGCTGTTCAGGACCACTGAACATCACACTCTAAAAAGTCTGTGCATCATTCAGGAAAATGTCTCAAGCCTGATGGTATTTCTTCTCCTTTGGCAGCTATTCTGGCAGCTTTGCCTTTACCAGCTCTTACCGGAGGGAGAGAATGGGATCTCACATCTTGTGTGAACTTCTGGTTATCAAATGTCTGAGGAGAAATTATAGTTAAAGATATTTTCCTGCAGATAAATAACAAGCAAAGCTTGTGCAAATATCAGCCAAAGGAGCTGCTGATGTGCAAACTCCAAAGACTTGGAAAAGCAAATCAAATCCAAGCTTGCAACAGTGAACAGGTATCAGCAGGAATGAAATATTTGCCTGAATTTTGATGACCTTGAACAATTCAATAAATCACATCACTCCACGTACACAGCTTGATAGGAGTCAGACAGCTGCACTGCCCTTGAGAACTGGGCAGTGGGTTCTGGGAGGAAGGAAATAGCTGCCACATGCAGTAAATAAAAAGAAGTTTAAAAAAAATTAAAAAAAATACACACAGAGTTTGCTGCAGAATCATTCCATTCAGCCTGGCTAGAAACACAGGCAGCTACAAACCAATCATTCATCTCCAACATAAACACTGATTTGGTTGGACTAGCAGTAACATAGGTTGAGATTTTTAGTAGATGACATAAATAAATGTATTTTTATATTTCCTGACCACATTAAGCTTGAAATCAGAGTTCTAAAATGTGAGCCACACACTATAAGACTTCTAATAGCCAATAAATTCAGATAGTCACAGTGAAGCAATGTTTTCTCCTTAAAGGTACATTTTGCTGCAGGGTACATAAATACAGGGGCACTTGTTTTTTTATGGATTTGAAATTATATGTAGCTGAACATGATCATTCAAAAAAGGTTAAAGTTCTCTTAGGAGGACAGCAAGATGGAAACCACTTCAGAAGGCACAATCTCAGATTCCAAATATTATTTCTACATGGAAAGACATTAGCAAGGAGATGGGGGAAGGTTGGGGAAAATTATTTTCTCCCCAAAAGGCACAATCCGGGAGAGGACAGCTAAAACATCCCAGCTCAAGTATGTCAATGTATACCTCTGTTCCTAAGGAAGACCAAAACACATTCTTGTCCTGCCCAGTTCATCCACTTCCAATTTGTAAAGTAGGGATTATCGTGCTAGAATTCCTTTAGGTGGTGACAAAGAAATGAATGATCTTAGAGAATTACCAGTAACACTTAAGAGATAAAATACTTAGATGCTAAAAGTAATTTTTAATCTCTAGCCCTTACAGCACTCTGAAGTGGAGATCAGCATTGCCATCATGATATCCCATACCAGGAAACTGAACACAACAGATGTAATGACTTTTGCAGCTTCTCAGAATGGGTCAGTACCAATGTCAGGAGTGATTTGCAGGTGGTAGTTGGCCATACAATACTTAAAAGGTACCTAAGATCCATAAAGGCTGATGCCCAGCAGTCAGAGAACTTAATGATGAGAGGGAACTTAACAGGATCACAAGACTGAATTTCAGCATGGCATTACTCACTAAGCGAGCTCTGGCTGAAGGACAACACTGCACTGCACAGACTTTGAAGGCAAATCCTTCGATATGGAACAAAGTTGTTTAGTTTTTGGACCTAACACTTTCTGCGGGTCTCTTACAAAGAGACATGTTCCCAGTGGGGGAGCAATAAAGAGAGTCAGTGTGTACTGGCTCTACTGCCCATTATTGACTGAATGTTGTTGGAATAGCCAAGATGAAAATATCTGAGCGCTGATGTCACTTTGGTACAATTGCTTTGGAGGCTATTCAGTTTTCCTTGGGGCGCCTATTCATTTTAGGAGACTTGCTGATCTTTGTCTGATGGCTGGAGTTTTATGACCAGATAGAAATGAAGATGGCAGCTAAGAGCCTCGCTTCACAATGAAGAAAATCCTTTTAAGGGAGAAATTGTCATTCCTAGTCCAGTTTAAAAACCAGCAGCTGAGACTAAGTAGATGGAAAGTACTAGCAGAATAAATTTTAAAACACCAAGTACTTTCAAGTGGAATTTAGCTGCATGATGACAAAGAAAAAAATAACCACCTTTCCACCCGCCTCTGTTAAGGTTGAAAAGTCAAGTATTCAAGAGCTGGAAACATCAGAATTAAGGTTGCCTTCTGCAGTCCTAATTCACTTCTCTTGTGTGATACAATAAAAGATATTTTTCCCCGTGGCCTCACCCCATTTAGTGGGCAGGATGAACAGAGCTATTCAGTATTTCTTTTTTTTACCTTTTTGAGTCAATGTGTGGCCTTGGTTTTATTTATAGCATGCAGTTTAAACTCTTCACTGAAAACAGGATTATTCATATCCTTGTGGGTTTTAATATAACACTTATCACAGAAATATTTGCTTCAAAAACATAACAAATGTCTCATGACAAAACCCCTGCCAATGAGGTAGGATGGTAGCATGGTCCCTTCGGCCCAAGTGCTTAATCAGAATCAGAAGTCCCACAAGATTGTTTTGATTGGTATGAGATCATCTGAATGCAATATAGTGTATAATGAATTCTTGGTTTTAGCAAATCGATGGTAACAAAACTCCATTTCTCTGAGAGAGAGCTCCAAAACTCCCACTACCATGAGTTCTGTGTTTGAGAAACCATATGTTTTCTTTCAGGGTCATCCATAGCATTTGCAAACCTTGTTTTCTGTGGTTTCCTTCTAAGACCCCTGGGCAAATGACAAGCAAGGAGCCAAGCAACGTAGCAGAGTAAGGCTAGAATGAAATCTTTCCTAGCTCACTTGCTTTTGGAAGATTCACATAGAAATTTGCAATTTAAAAGAAAAAAAAAATACTCCCTACTTCTGTTTGCATGCCCTTATTTAGAAGTATACATGCATATGATTATGTATATACACCTATAACCAAAAAAGGAGTCATAACTTATTGCAAAAAACCTGAAACAACTGTATGTTTGTAGGATTTTTGTTTGAACACAACAGTGCTAAAGTTCTTTTTCAGCAGTTAATCAACCATCAACAAAGTTTTAAATAAACTTTAATTCAGAGACTACATAATCATTCTTCTCACAAGCAAGACAATTTACATCCACCCTTTTGATTTGGATTTAAGCTACAAATCAAGTAACTCTTCTTCTGAGACATAAAAACCAGTATGAAACCCAGTTGAGAAATACTCAATTTTCAAGTTTATGTGAGCCTGCAATCCTACCTGCACAATCTCTCAGAGAAATCAATTTATGATTCCCCATATCATACTGCTTGTTTGACATTATAGTCTTAAAGAAAAATGCTTATGTTAGAAATATTTACAAAAAAAAAAAAAAAAGACGACTTACTGTTCTGAGAGCAGTCAGGGTCTCTTTACATTCTTCTGGTCCATATTGCTTATTTCAAACTGCTCCTCAATGATACTCTCTCCAGAGAAGAGGATCTGCTGTCTGAAAGAAAAATGTACAATGCTTATGGTTTATATCCACAAGACTGGAAATTTGGCATGTCTGGAGGCTTTAGCATTGTTATTATTATTATTATAAATATATTTTGGAATTTGTATTTTTGACATAACTGGAAGATTCATTGTAAAGAATGTAGGTCTTTTTTAAAATGTCTTAAAACAGCTTGGATTATTTCAAATTCAAGTACTTCAGCAATGACTGTAACTAAGATTATTTTTTGATTTGATGTAGTAAAAAGAAAGTTAACAAACACTTAGCAGCATCTTTAAAAATACCACCGTTATTATCCTAGGCTGCAGCTACCTGAAACAGTGGTGCTGCTACAACCTGCGTTGGATCAAGACAGCTTTGTTAGTTAGAATGACTTTTTTCTTTAATTCAAAGCTATTTTAAAGTTTACAAAGTTTAAGAAAACCAAACAAATCCTCCCTAACTGGAACTACTACTGTCCAGCCTATCTTTGCTCTGGATTTACAAGGACATGCTTAATTCACAATGTAAGTTACCCCCCATAACACCTCCCAGTTTAAGGCAAGACCTCTGATTTATGCAGATAGAAGTTGATGCTACTGCCTAGATTGTAAGTCCATCCTCCCACCCACCACTGTTCTTTAGTAGTATTAGTACTACAGCTCAATACAAATCAGTTGTAATAGCACCAGGGATCTTCCATTGCAGACATGGACTTCACTTAATTAGTGTGGTGTAAATACAGCAGGGGAAAAAAAATGTCCCTTCCTGCACTCGGCACTGGTGAGGCCGCACCTCGAGTACCGTGTTCAGTTTTGGGACACTCACTGCAAGAAGGACATTGAGGTGCTGGAGTGTGTCCAAAGAAGGGCAACGAAGTGGTGAAGGGTCTGGAGCACAAGTCTGATGAGGAGCAGCTGAGGGAACTGGGGTTGTTTAGTCTGGAGAAAAGGAGGCTGAGAGGAGACCTTATTGCTCTCTACAACTACCTGAAAGGAGGTTGTAGCCAGGTGGGGGTTGGTCTCTTCTCCCAAGAAACAAGTGATAGGGCAAGAGGAAATGGCCTCAAGTAGTACCAAGGGAGGTTTAGATTGGATATTAGGAAAGATTTCTTCCCCAAAAGGGTTGTCAAGCACTGGAACAGGCTGCCCAGGGAAGTGGTTGAGTCACCATCCCTAGAGGTATTGAAAAGACACGTAGATGTGGTGCTTAGGGATATGATTTAATGGTGGACTTGGCAGTGCTAGGTTAATGGTTGGACTCGATCTTAAAATGATCTTAGGTCTTTTCCAACCTAAACTAATCTATGATTCTATGAGTTATGCTTTCTCTCTGAAAGTGGACATGCTCAGAGTGCTGGACTGAAAGCTCACTGAGTTTCCATTTTTGCAGATATTAGCACTAAAAGTCAGAATCCATAGAAACTCACAGGCCTGGTATCAGCATTTAACCCAGTTTAGAAGCACCTCCTTCCTCAGCCTGACTGAGAGACTACCCACTATCCATCTGAGCTCACTGAGCTGCTCTCCATGCAAAAGTGCCTGTCAAAGAAATGAATACAGGCTCACTCACACACTGGGAAACAGAAGTCAATGTTGCTTCATCTACATGCCTTCAGAACAACCATGACAACAAGGTACAAATTATAGAGTATAACCGTCTTAGTGCCAACATCTGGTCAAGTTTAAGATGGGAACCTCATAAAGCTTCTAGTTACACCTCCTTGTGCTTTTCTGAGCTTGGATCTAATATCAGCTCAGTGTTGGTTTTTTTTTTTTTAAAAAAAGCATTCTCTGATTCATAGCAATGTTTCAATGAATTATTTCCACTATTCCCTTTTCCACTACCTAAAATTGAAAAAAAGGCTCCTGAGATGTTAACCCTTCACATCACAAGTGACAAAAGCTCTCAGAACCCCATCTAAGCCATGCTGTAATTAGCTAGACTTTCTACTGACTTAGTCAGCTTTGGATCAGTCCCCAAAACAACAAGGGGACTGCGATACAGCAAAGCATTGGGGCAGATATTTCACTTTAAGAATACATTAAATCTCCATCAGCATCACATGGTATTCTGCTTGAGTAGAAGTTGCTAATGAATACTAGTAAGGTCTCATCTCTGAAATTTATCACTGAAAAGGCAAAAGTAAAAGCCATTGCTTTTTCTTTGCAAGTTTGTTTTAATAAACTACAAGAAGTATCAGACTATGCCACCAAACAATTGTCATTATAGGAGCTCACCCCAGCTGTACAAGAATTGAGATTATCCTTGTTCATCTTCACGCTTTCCCCATGAAGTTTAAAAGTTTACCTAGGAAATAAGGAGCCCAGCAGTTTAGACAGCAGTTCTCTCAGGCTGTGCTCATGTGAGTAAAGCCCTCCTTTCCCTCACAGATCTGACACTCCAGTCTCATTGACAGCTATCCTGAGGCTGCAAAGTACCTTTCCTATTCCTTTCCTGCTCTTCTCCACTTGTACTGGCCAGGCAGAAAGAAACAGATCCCTACTGCTGAACTACAATTAGTAGTTCACCCATAAGTAACAGATTTCCAACTTGCTGGTACCCTGTGCAGCACTTTTCACTAGCATTTTTCAAAGTGGTCTGTGGAGTGGGTGGCAATCAGCATTGCAACCATTTCACAGCTGAAGGGACTGAGGAGCAAGCCCAGGGTCAGCCTGGCACCCCCCACCCTCCCCAAGCTCCTCCAGTGCTGGGCAATGCTGCCTCTTGGTGGAGCACAGCTAAAAGTTCTGCAAGGTGCTCATCTTTTCCCTCCAGCCTAAACCTCTAGACCTGAACAGAAGCAAACCTGGTCTCAGTGTCTTTAGTTATGAAGGTTCTTTATCTGTCTGCTTCCTTACAATTTGTGTCTGCCTGCTGCGTGTGAAAAGGACTAATGTCATACCTTCTAGGGTGGCATTAAAGATAAAATGTTCAAGGGGTGTGTTTTAAAACTGGCAGTTAAATTGGACAGCCAGAAGCACTGAATGTGTTTCATAAGCTAAGTTGAATATCCATAGAGAGAATAATTGTATGATTTTACTAATGAGCTAATTCAACTAATTCAATAATGAACTAATTCAACCTCTTCCAAAACAATTCATGAACTCTTACTCATTATCAGCTTACAGTGCTTGGGGACCTTAATTAATTATCACTATTCCTAGTTGTTATATGTATTTATGTTATGGGTGCAGGGTAAAAATGGACATGGAAAAAAAAATAGCAGTGCCTTTTTGTTCATACTCACAAATGGTGATGGGAAAATCTCCAAAAGTATTCTCGGTGTTTTGTAGTTGTCAAGGCACTTCATTTTCCCTCATTCCCAAGCTTCAGAAGCTTCCTCTTTGTGATTGCAAACAGATGATGGTAGAGCATGCAATTAGACTAATAGAAGTAAATTCCAATCAGTGGTAGCCTGCAGCAGCTTCTCAGTGTTCACATCAAATGGAGGCCAACTCTTAGCATGAAGCTGTCAGCAGGAAAAGATAAATTAAAATTGATTTTTAGAAGCAAACTTCTGTGACCTTCTTCATTGCACCCAGGAGTATCCATAACATCTGTCATTTATTATATATCACAGTTGGGATTTTCAAGCATCCACTGAGCTTGGGCATTCAAAATCCAATACACACCTTTGACTGTATCAGTGCAAAGTCTCATGAGTTTTGACCATTTGAGAGAACAGCGTTCCACGAAAGGGGGAAGGTTCTGCACCAAGTACACGCACCAAGAAGCATTATTAAGAATATACAATTGAGGAGCTTATTTAAAAATGAGACCTTTAAAATTTGAGCTTTTAGTACAACTAGAATAGATTCTGCAGATTTACCCTATCCTTGCCAATCTTTACAATCTTTCTTTGCAAAACAGGGATGGCAGATTCTCAAAATTACCCCAGTAAAACCAGTGGTTAGTAATAACAGCTATTCAGTGCGCTCAATTGCCATAAAATATGGTAGCACTAGCTTTCATAACTGCTAAGTAAATATGGTGTAAGTTTCAGAGTTACCTATATTGATCTCATCTCAGGGATCACAGTTCAAGCACAAGATCTTCCAGACATCTGGAGGTTTTGTCCCCATGGAGACTGTCTTCAGAAGCTGCCCACAGATTTCCCAGGATAAAGACTGGTATCCCCCATGGGGCAGGAGGCCAGCAGAGATACCTCTGTCCAACTGGGTATCAAGCAGTTGCATAGTAAAATTCTGCTAATGGTGGCAGCCAATGTTATGGGTGCATTGCATCCCAGATGCCCCGGAAGGGGTGTTGAGGCTCCTGGTGGTCCGAGGGAAGGCAGGCTTGTCAGCAGACCAGGCCAGTTGATGGCATAAAGAGCTGGGGAAAAGGAATATAAAAAGGTCAGGTCCACCAGAGTTTGTTGGGTAAAGGGCAGAGTTGTGCAAACATGACCACATCAGTCTGGCTAAAAGCATTTATGTAAGAAATAAAAATGGCTCTAAGCATGGAAAAGTTGACAATCTTTATTCTAAAATTGCTGGGCAACCCTGGTGTATATATGCAAATTCAAAATCAGGCTTTTTAGAGCAGAATGAGTGTTCAGTGTCCTTGATCTCTTTTTATAGGCAATAAAATGCATCTCCCACATTTCCAAATGCTCCTTTCTGCCTTTAGAATTCACTGGTCATAAGAAACAGTTCCAAACATCATCTCTATTAACAACTATATTCCCCCAACTGCTTCAAGCCAAAGCAACATGACTGATTGTAAAGCAAGGCATCCTCATTTCAATTACTTCCAATTTTCTATTTTTCTCTGAAAAACAAGTCTAGGCCATAATTACAGTTGAATGTTAGACAAAAAGTTTCCAAAAACAGCTAACATAATGCAATGAAAGTCATTTTGTAACACAGGAAAATACAAGTACAGTTATACAAGTGTTCTTGTTCCAAGAACAATTGTAAGTGGGTTTTGTTTTGATTTTGAAAAATCTCCAATATCTCAGGGTAGTTGCAGTAGACCACACACTGGAAAAATTACGTGTTTTTCTGGTCGCTGTATAATAAGAAAGGATTTTTCTCTCTGGGACAGAAAAGGCCTATTCAAGGTTGGAAGGGGAGTACAAGTTGGAAGAATGAAGAATTAGGAAGCTGGGGAGATAGGTTATAATTGTATGAGGATGATTTGGTCTAGTTGTCTGAACAGCAGTCAGGGAGTTAGGAAAGACAGTTTCTACTTTTTCACCAGCCTAGGCAAAACATAAGGACTAAAAGCAAAAATCAACTAAATACCAGTTTTATGGTATCTGCTATTAGGGGTGACTCCATCTCTGGTTGTCTATCTGCAGATAAGAGGGTTTGCAACATGGTGTAGCATAGATAGAAAATAAAGTGGGAGAATAAATATCAATTCGTTTAAGGTAGTGGGGTTTGTGCCAAAGTTTTTGTGCTATGGTCACATAGTATTCAGCAGCAAGACAGTGCGTAAATATCCATACATCATTTATAGATGAAGATCCACTCCAGGCTGTAGACAAGTGAACAGCAGATAAACCGTAAACTGAGAGTCAGTAGTGACTCTCCCGACTTCACAACCCACCACAGTAAGCCATGTGCATAACCTGCTTTCTAGGTTATTTTACTGCAGTCATTAGCCAATTTTGGATGGACTCCACTGAGTACATTTTTTAAACATTCTTTTTACCAATAAAACAAAATAAAAAATTTAACAGCCTTGATGTGTTTCTGGCACATTTTAAAAACCTTTCCAAGATGAAACAAGAGGAAAAAATGACCAAGCTGTATCAATGTAAATATCTCATGACTTTTTTTTTAAGTTGGGCTTTTATGCGGGAAACTGGGAAAGAACATCACAGAAAATGATTGTGTTAAAAGAAGAAAACCCATGTAAGCACAAGTTACAGAGTGGAACAGCATCATGTTTCTAGCTGCCCATGTTGAATGTAGTTTGAAAGAATCATGTTTTCATGCACACCAAGGGCTTGCTCCTTCTGACCACTGAAGTGAGTGACAATTCACCAAATGACTTCAGTGATGCATAAGCTCGTCCCTAAAGCAGCAGACTGGCTTGTACATACGGCATTGGGCAGAGAGCCAAGAGACCCGAGTTCAGCTCCTAGCCTGATGCAAACTCCCTGTGCGACTTCTGTCCAATCTCCCTGGGCCTCAGTTTCTCATCCGTAAAGAGAGGTGATCTGTCTTTGTCTGCTTCCACTGTCAGTTCTCGGAACAGTCACAGTCTCCTGGCACGCCTAAGCCTTTGGTTTGGGTGTGTTTTTTAGGTGCAATTGTGATTTAATGAGGAATGACTAATGCACACCCTTAATCATCACAAACAACTCTGGCATCATACAGCACTGCAGTGACTCTTGTACGCTGCCCCACCCACCTTCCGCAGGAGATAAAGCATGCCAAATGTATGGCAAGTACTTAATGGGCCTCAAACACCAAACTCATCTGCAGAATCATCTGCTGACCTATGGATACAATACTGCCCTTTATGTGCATCATAAATCACAAAGTGCATGAGCTGGTTGATTTTCAAGGATCACCTCCTCCATGCTTGAAAATGGTCCAGCCTGATGAGTAGGAAGTCAAGCAAGCGTACCAAGAGACCCACATAGATGGACAAGCAGCTCCTGACAATATTCCTTCTATAGCTTCACGCACTTTTTCACTTCTGAGATCAGAGGCAGTATATGAACTACAACGTTGTTACTTATTTTACACTACCAGGCAACATTTTTAATGTTAATGTTCTTTTATGAAATTGACCACGAGAGGGCCCCAGTACTGCTTTAAAAAAACAAACAAACAAACAAAAAACCCCAGGTAGCTAAATAAATTTGCTTGCTGGCTGTATAGCTTCAAAGGCATTGGACAGCAGTTTCCACAGTCATGAGTGACCCACCCACAGAAAGCCCAAGTGTCGGGCAGCTATGTGGGTGCACTGCAGCAGGGAGAAAAATCACTCAACTGCCTAGAGCCGACAGAGCTCGTGTGTTTTCTGCTTCCCCTACAAGACTCCGTTTCCTTAAAGACCCCTTTCCTTTAGGGTGGATGGGTGAAAGGTTCATTGTTCCATCATTTTGCATCAACGCTGTCCAGAGCCTCCCTCTGCAGCGTCTTTGCCTACGTCAGGCCTTTCGCACAGGAGCAGCAGTCATCTTCGCTGCTGCTCTTGAGAGATGTATCGAGTCTGGCTGAGATGGAGTTTATTTCCCCACAGCAGCCCTCAGTGCTGTGCTGTGGATCGGTAGCAGCAAGGCGTTGGTATCACACTGGTGTTTTGGCCATTCCCGAGCAGCGCTGGCGCACATCAGGGATGTCTCTCCAACATTTCCCCCCCTCACCAGTAGCCTGAGGGTGGAAGCAAGATCTTGGGAGGGGACCCAGCCAGGACAGCTGACCCAGACTGACCAAAGGGATGTTCTGTTCCGTATGACCTCTGCTCAGCAATGAAAGCTAAGAGAAAGGAGGAGGAGGAGACGACATTCATTATTTACAACATTTGTCTTCCGGAGCAACCCCTACCTGTACTGAAGCCCTGCTTCCTGGGAAGTGGCTGGACATTGCCTGCTGTTAACAAGTAGAGAATAAATCTTTGGGTTTTCCCTTGCTTCTGGGCACGGCCTTTCGCTTTATTAAACTACCCTTATCTTGACCCATGAGATTTTTCCCATCTTATTGTTCTCCCCTCCCCATCCTGCTGAGGAGGGGAGCGATGGAGCGGGTTGGTGGGCACCTGGTGTCCAGCCAAGGTCAACCCACAACACAAAGCTCACCCCCTTCTCTCAGCAGAGAAAGGCTTTTCATTCCTAAAAGCCAGGTGAACAGCAATGTCTGAACCCACGTGTTTTCAGCCCAGCAAGCCCTAGCAATGGGTGTGCTCATTTCCTAGTCTTTTCAATACACTAGCTATGAGGGGGGACTGAATGATAACCCACAGAACTAATAGAATGAACAGCTACAGCTCAAGCTGAACAGCTGACCTCCAAGAGTGGGAGACCTGGGTTTTTTTTTCACAAAGACATCACCATAAGGAATTCCTCTAGAAATAAGAGAAAAAAAAAAGCACATTATTTTTCCAAACTGCCTTCTGAAGATCTGATTCAAAATTATGCCATGTAAAAACAAAACCCTTGGCCTCACAAAATCTCGCAGTGAGATCTCCCTGCCAAATACCATCTACGCTGCAGACACCAAGAAAAAAACGTCTACAAATACCCTATTCAAGAGCAAGTGCAATTATGTATGAATGTATAGATCACTTGCAAAGCTAATTTTGCTTACAAAGGAAAATACCTCATTGCTAAAAGATTCGTATGGTTAAGCTAAACCTTTTCCTGCAGCATGGACTGTGAATACAAAAGGATTGTTCTTTTTTGTTTTGGCTGTAAGTGAACAAAACGCTGTTTTCAACTAGATGTTTCTCCCGAGTTTTTGTGACAGTTGGATTAATTCCCTGCAATTATTCCGTGAAAGTAAATTTATTCTGAATGCCCTCCTAAATTTCTCGCAGTTCAGAGGAATCTCCCAGTTGGGACACAGCCACTGAGAAGAACACCAGGTAAGCTGGAAATGGGGGAAAATTAAAATAACTCAATCTATAATCAGGGTAGAAGGTAATATAGCTGCTAGAGAACAAGAGAGTTGATCGGGTGTTTGATAGTGCCAGCCTTACAGTCTAAACTTGATAGACCTTTTTGCACTATTTGAATAGATGTTTCTTCTACTGCATTTGTAAAAGTATGTGTACTGGAGCAATTCTTGAAGTACTGACGTTATTTTTAATGCATTTATCAGGCCAAAGTGTGAAAAAAATATACTGATTTTGATTCAACTGTTATTCTTAGCTCCAAATAAGTTACCCAAAATACAAATCACATAGTTACAAATGTCTAAAACCATAATAAACACCCTAAAATGTTATGAAAGCTATGCTCTAACTTTGGAACAGAAATATCAGCACCCCTGCAAAAGCATACGCTCCTATTCCCATAGGATAAATGCCTCAACTACAGAAGTCAAATATATACCTCGCAGAACACATTTTCTGTTCTTGCTTCTTTTCATATGACTGTGAATCATTACTAATGAGAATAATAAGGGTAACACGAAATTTAAACTAACTTCTTGACTAGGCTGAAGAGCTAGATTTGACTGTCAATGTCTAAATTAAAATCACATGTATTTGCAACCTTTTCTACGCAAAATAAAAATAGAGTATTTAGACCCTGTGATTTTTTAAATGGTTGTAGTCTAGTTGGGTTTTTTTTCTCCTTGCAATCTAAATGTTCACATTAGAAATGCAGAGGTGAAGATTCTTTTAATCCAAGGCTAAAGGCCTTTGAAGTAGATACATTTTCCCAAAACAGCTGCGCAGATCCTGCGTTAATTAGAAGACAGGCAATTTGGCTCACGTCCTGAATTTTTACATGAGGGAGACCACTGCTACAAAATGATGGTAAAAATCAAGTCAGAAATAAACTGTTGCTTAGTTCTGTTTAGCTAGTCTCTCCCATTACTGACGTTTCCTAACAGAGAAGGGGAAGGAGCACACAGCAGGCTTACCACAGGTCACCCGGTTCTGCAGGTGGCTTTTCCACCCTCATCCTGTCACTTGCCCCAGGGCTGTGCAAGAGGAGCTGACGAGAAGAGATGCTGTGTAAAACGCAGTTCCCTTCTTGTGTGTTGCAGAAAGACTGCAGCAAGGCCAGTTTCGTACAGACCGGCAAGGACGTGGTATTTTCAGACCTTCATTTACCTGCTCGGGTACATATATATGATTATCTTAATAAGGTATTTGTTCTGCTTTTCCTTACTTTCTAATCCCATCTTCAAATTCACCAAAAGAGACTCGGGAATGTAAAACAGCTCCTTTGGGAACTGTGTACATTTGGGGAAAATAGTGCTGTTCTACAAAGCCCTTCTGAAACTTTATTTAAAATGGTGAAAATTGGTTTTAAAAACACCAACAGTTTAATCTGATTTAGCAGTTAAAAATACAGTGCATACATAGTAGCATTTTAAGTTGATGCTGGAACTGGATAAAAGGGCCATCATCAAGATAAAAGCTGCAATTATTAAAACTGCAACTGCAAGTATTAATTTTCCTTTTCAACTTTCTTCTCTCATTTTCATAACCCTGCCAGAAGCTTGACAGCATCTTCCACTTAGCCCAAGCACTGCTTTTAGCCTTCAATGAAAATTGTACCCGTTCACCAGAAAAAACAAGCTTTTCCCTTTTGATCAACCTAAGCCTACTTTGTAGAGCAGCAATACCTTACAATGCTCTTCTATTTTATCAGGTGGGAACTTGCAGAGAACCCTTTGCAGTGATGAAATTAACAGCAATGAAGATTTACATTTTGAGAATATGGTATATGCTTGTGCCGATAATACGGCTGAATACCGCCGAGGATTTCCAGTGGACAAAGAATAATCCAGGCTCTTTCTATTATGGCACTTTTCCAGCTGGTACTTTTGAACTACAGTTGATTGTGGATTTTATAAACAAGAAAGCTACCAAAA
Source organism: Grus americana (assembly GCF_028858705.1). Lineage (NCBI taxonomy): Eukaryota > Metazoa > Chordata > Aves > Gruiformes > Gruidae > Grus > Grus americana. Next base: position 21,993,121 of record NC_072861.1, on the reverse strand, counting down.
GATTTTCCTCGTCCTTCCAGGGAAATGGCAGAAACAAAAATTCAGGCTTTGGCAGAATGCATACTAATGTAGTCTTCTGCACCTAGCCCTGGAAACATAGAGAGTCACATAACCCCATGCTTCATATAGTCACTTAAAACACTAAACTCAGAGTAAATAGATTAATATTTCATATCCAGATCTCCCTTTCCTATCTGTAATTGAATATACTGTGCACTGTATAACAAATCACACCTGAGAACTCTTCTCCTTTTTCATAAATTATCTACAACTAATGAAGAATTATAAACTAAAAACATCCTTTGGTATGCAACTAACTTAAGAAACGGACATGAGTGAAATAATTGCATTGGGTTTGTTTCAAGCTCTTTAGTATTATCTAATTCACTCTTCAGTACTGCTTTATGAAACCTTGTCCTTTCTTCGACATATATTTATACGCACTCACACATTTCATTCAACCAAAATCAAAACTAAAAAGATATAGGTACTGATTTGTTTTCAGGCTCAAGTTTTTAAGTGGCTTATGAAATGGATTAATTATGTCTTTTTGCATAATACTGGGAAAATAATCCAGAATCTTTCTATATATTTTACATAACAACAGCTAAACTTGAAATCACTAAAAAACCCATGAAAACTAGCAGGCAGAAATTATGTGGGAACCTGATTTTTTCTTACAGTAAGACATTTCTGCCATGCTATCAATGCACTACCTCATCACTGTAAAATAATAGCAACAAGGTTTAATATATGAGATTCCTTTTTCAGTGCATCAGAAAAGGACACCTTTAGTCTCTACCACATGTTCAAACAAAAAGTCCCTTTTTATGCACTGATACAATTTCACACAGAAAATATTGGCGGCTTGCTCAGCAGGCATGCAACCATGCACATTTCACACCAAGCTATGCAGCTGTGAATGAGTATCAATTACTTTCTCATAGGAAAATTTAGTACGAAGACCAGTTTTGCAGGCAAACGTTTAAATCATAACTCACTTCTTTTTACCTTTAGGTTTTTTATGGGGTGTTGGAAGTTCTGCATACCAGACTGAAGGGGCCTGGGACAAGGACGGGAAAGGACCAAGTATCTGGGATGCTTTTACTCACAAGCAAGGGAAAGTGTTTAGAAATGAAACAGGAGATACAGCATGTGACGGCTACTACAAAGTTAAGGTACTGTTAAAGAAGAACTATCCCTCTAGAAACCTTCCGGAGCCATTTCATTATACCGATTTCCCATTTTGAAATAATAGCAAAGATGAAACGCTCTGGTTGCTCTACAGTCACATTCAACTTCAATAGCCAAATGCTGGTATTTCAATTAGTTCAGTAAAATCTTCTTTCCTGATAATCTCATAGAACCAATAATACCACAGTATTTTTATTATTATTTATGAGGATTTTTGTGTCCAAAGAAATACTCCAAATTTTGTGGGCAGTCAAAATGCTTAGCTATAATGACAACCAAGAATGCATTTGAGCTTTGAATAAAATTAACATCTTTTTGTGTTTGAGCAGCTTTAAGGGTTTTCTATATGTATTTAAGAATAATAAAACTATCAGATGTTTTAAAAGTCAGTTGGAATGTTTTCCATTTTTCTGAATGGAAGAACAATAAAGAATCAATGCTGCTCCATTAGCAATATGCTTCCAAGCTTGAAACAATCAAAAACAATTTTAGAATTACTGTCCTGGAGGAAAGGCAGACAGACAGCAAGAGGGAGACAAATGGTTGTGATAAGCCAATATTAAGTAACCAGAATTCCAACTAATTTGATAGAAGTTATATTCCACTGAAGTTTTTCCACATATATGAAATCCAAGGGAGAACCAGAGGTATCGGCAAGAACCGAAAGGAAAGAAACTAATGATGCCTTACTATCCAAAAATTGGGAAATGCAGGAGAGATTTCATTTGATCTCTCTCTAACAAGTAAAAGCTTGAAAGAACATCTTAATAAAAACCCAAGGAGGTTGGAACACTGAGGCTCACTGGGCTCTTGCATCAGAAGAGACTTGACATGATGATCACAGGACCTGTTTTTCAGAGGATTCAGGCATAAACAACAGTATTCAACATTTACTCACTACTGTAGGCTTGTACTTTGTGATACTTTCTAAATCTTGCTTTCTGTGTTCAGTTACACGGTCCTCTTTTATATAAAGCACTCTTCCTCTATTTGCTTTCATCATCAGAATTCTCTTTGCATTGGCTCATATACCATCAATTTCTAATTTCATTTAATATCAAAGATGTATGATTTCTTAGAAAAAGAACATGTATTTATACTGAATTTATTTTTTGTGCTAACTCCAGTATGAGACAGTACATGAAAGCCTGTATGATCATTGTTTTGTACCTAAGCTGAAATGTTTGATGTCAAGATTTACAGTCTCAGATTATCTTTTAAAACATGCACATTACAAATTCTGACATAAATATAACTGTGTTGCAGAATACCTCATTTTTCCATCCTCTATTCGATGGGGAATCCATTCAGTTTCCGTGGCTGGTAACACAACACATTTTAAGACTTCTTTGCAGAGTCAAGAAAAAAAATGGTGAAAAAGGAAGTATGCAAGTAAGAAAGAGTCATCATCTCAAAGCAAACGCAGAAAATAACTGATGGAATCCTCTTTTGTGCAACTCTTCTATAGAATTTCTGCATTTAGTGCTATTTAATACAGACGAATAACTGAAGAGCTATTCTGCTCAGACTAGAGATACGTTAATTGGGTTTTCTTTTCACAGGATGACATTCAGTTACTGAAGGAGCTAAAAGTTAATCACTATCTATTCTCTATCTCATGGCCTCGGATGATGCCCACTGGCATCAAAAGTAAGCATAACAATTTCACTGTATTCTTACCAGTATTAGTAGGCAAGTAATTTTTCTGTGAGTATACCATAGTTGTTTAACATAACTGTTAAATAGATTTCTGTTTCTTTGTATGCAGAAGAGTTTAACTATTACACACCCATTACAGTTCACCCATCGTTGTAATGTAAAATTCCTTGGTTATAATTTTTAGATTTCTATTGTTCCGTTATTTGAAAAACAGTCAAGGTAATTTCTTGTCTGTGTTTCATCAGCAGAGCAATTGAATGAGAAGGGAATACAGTTTTACAATGACACAATTAATAGTCTTCTGGAAAACAATATTATCCCTATTGTGAGCCTCTACCACTGGGATCTCCCACAGGTTAGACAACATATAAGTTAGTGAAATGTCTAATATAAAGGCTTCTGATAGGAAATTTATTTGTAAGTACTTTAGAAAAATGTTTAAAGGTGCCTACATGCTTTTAAATGTGCTTATAATTATTTCTATTCATTTGCATTTTATATACATTGCAGTTTTAAAAAAATCTCCTCTGAGCTACTAAAATATAAATAAAAGTCTTTGTTAGTAGTCAGCTGAACTTTAAATAACATTATTGATTCTTGAAATTCTTATTTATGAAGGTTCTTCAAGAAAAGTATGGTGGCTGGCAAAATATAAGCATGATAAATTATTTTAATGATTATGCAAATCTGTGTTTTGAGAAGTTTGGCGACCGTGTGAAACACTGGATTACTTTTAGTAATCCTTGGGTAAGTTATCAATGCTTCCCTTCCAATCACTCCCATTACACAGTTCTGTTCCCAAAATTCTGTGAAAGTAACACTACAGGAAAGTAGGATAAAAATTGCGGGGGAGAGAGACTTCTGCCATTAATCTTTGTGTCCAAAACATCTCAGTGGCCAAATTTTGCATGAGGGCACAGTTTCAAGACATGAAATTTTAGTCAAGTTGTGAAAAATTATCAGCTGGAGAAGAAAGAGGCACAGAAATCAGAGGCAGTTAAAACTCGCCCTTCATGCACCTCATCAGGGAAGAGCAAGCTGGTGAGTCAGTCCACTACCGCTAGTTCCCAACAAGCCACAACATATTATCAACCAAGCAGCGGGGTAGTAGATGGAAACTGAGGGGAGGTGAAGGAAAAAGGGGACTGGAGAGAATAGAGAGACTGAGAGAGAGGGAGCGCACAGAAGAGCACAGGATCTAAGTCCGTAGGACGGTAGCAAATTCATTAGCTCTGCTGTTCAGAAAATCACTAATTCTATGTATTTGTAGGCAGTTGCTGAAAAGGGTTATGAAACAGGAGAACACGCGCCAGGACTGAAGCTTGGTGGATGTGGAGCATACAAAGCAGCGCACCATATAATTAAAGTAAAACTAAAATCATGCTTTAAATTAGGTGTAAAATAACAATTTTTAGCAAAGTTGTTTTGATTCTGCTCTTTAAACAGAAACACAGTTTTGCAATGATGTCATTTCCAACTAGCACATCAAAATTATCACCTGACTTTAAACCACCAAAGCATAGTCAGGTGTAGCATGAAATGCTAGGTGCTTGATGCAACACTTTGTTGCAACAACTTAAGTTTTTCCTCGTAATTTAAGTGTCTCTTTTACTATGTGTTTCAAACTGGTTGACTAAGAAAATATGCAGGTTACTCTGGAAACAAGGAGTAAAATCCTGCACTGTTGAAATGAACTTGAATTTTGCAAGTGACTTCAGTACGGCTAGATCTTGTAAAAATAAACTTTCACTTGCCTGAATAAATTAGGCAAAGACATCCAAAGACCTGAGAGGCTGGACAGAACACTGTACTGAATGCTCTGTGTTACCTTCATGGGGACCTCCTGGAATTTAGGGAAGGAATCTTGGTTAAATGCTTTTTTTGACATCTTGTATGAAATGAAAGTTTCCACAATATACATAAAAGAAATGATGTGATATTTTCAGACACACCTTAGTGCAAAAACTGCTCTTGATCTTCACTAGCTTTCTATACTGACTATGGCATAACAGATTTAAATGTGCATATGATTTATTTGTAACTTACAGGCTCATGCGAAGGTATGGCACTCTTACAATAACACATGGCGTAGTGAGCAGCAAGGTAATAAGGATTCATTCTGTAATTATGCTTCTGTTTATATTAAGGGCTTAAGGATTATGCATAAACTGCAGAATTGTCACTTTGTGTTTTAAGGTATGGTTGGAATTTCCCTAACTAGTGGCTGGGGTGAACCTGTTGATCCACACAGCCAAACAGATAGAGATGCCGCTGAAAGATACATACAGTTTCATTTGGGATGGTTTGCAAATCCAATTTACAGAGGAGACTATCCAGAAATTATGAAGAATTACATAGGTAAGCCCCAGTAACCGACTATAACAGGAATAAATTACACACAGCATATTATAGTGGAATGGCCCCTGACCAACGTGTCATTCAGTCAAGAACGAGGACAGAGTGAGACAAGGCTAAGCAACAACTGGCCCGTGGGCTAGCCATGGCTCCCGAGCAGGCTGGGGGACATACTAGAACTACGAAGTTGAGCTGCTGCTGAGCCAAACAGTTGCACATCCGCGTGCTCCAAACTGGAAAGGAAGCAACTACCTCACTTCTCAGTCATAGCCCGTTTTTAGTGGCCTAATCAAGATTGTTAAATATTTTTCTGGATTTTCCACCTAAGGACAAAAAACCAGCAGTTTTTCATCACTAAAACTGCATTTCTACAGGGTTCCACTATCTTTTTTTTCACAGAATGAAGAAGATAAGCAATCTACCCAGCAGCAAAGCACTTCTGTTCTTGTCATGTTACGTTTCCAAGCATTCTGTTGGGAAAAAAACCCCACTACTTTAATTCACTGTCTTCTCTATGTATTGTACCCAACTTCTCCAAGCCAAAAGGATGAAAGATTATTTAATCTTAAAAAAAGGCAATCAACTAAACTGTCCTCTACACTAACATTAAGTTCAGGAAAACCATATTTATTGTTGGTGAGGTAAAGAAAACAAATTTCTGTGCTCCTCAGAAGTTACGTTTCCTATAATTATTTTGATAGGTAGGAAGAGCGCCCAGCAGGGCTTGGGGACATCAAGATTACCAACTTTCTCAGTGCAAGAGAAAACCTATATTAAAGGCACATCGGATTTCCTGGGAATAGGTCATTTTACTACTCGTTATGTTCTACAGAAGAGCTTTCCCTTTCTACAAGTGTCTGGTTACCACACTGACCGTGACTTGGCTGAACTGGTGGACCCAAAATGGCCAGCTCCAGGACCTAAATGGTTATATTCTGTGCCTTGGGGATTCAGAAGATTACTCAACTTCATTAAGGTGACTACAGAGTAACTATTTAAAAGGAAGTGAACAAAATGTCTGGTTACATGAAGAAGTTGCACTTACACTGTCATAGATTTTCAACACTTTCACCTATCTATTTGTCTTGTCACAGTGGGAAGTTTCTTTGCCAAAAAAACCCACCTTAATTTCAGTTCAGAAAACTATAGAATTCAATAATTTTAAAGTAAAACCCATAGTTAACTTAAATTCCTACTTAGACTTTTTTCTTACTAAAGGTAACTGTAAGTAAATCTAGAAAATTGCTTTTAATGCATTTTACTAACAATCTAATGTTCTGTCAAAATAAGATGATGTTGTTTATATGAACCTGTCTAAACATACCTTTGTTTGCAGACACAATATGGGAACCCTCTCATATATGTGACAGAGAATGGAGTTTCTGAAAAGGTACAGTGTACTCAACTGTGTGATGAATGGCGGATAGAGTATCTGAAAGGATATATTAATGAAATACTGAAAGGTAACTTCAAAAACCTTTTTTTAGTGCATGAGCTTTTTGAGCGTTTTCACCTTCTGATTATTTTTTGCTCCTGTAATTTGCATCATAGAGAAATAAATATTCACAGATCAAAATGGACAGCAAACTAGAATAATAGATTTTCACAAAAATTACAACCTAGCCAAACATACTGATGCTAATAAATACAATAACCTACATGAGATTTATTACTGTAATAGATCATCGGTTTCCACTGTTAGAAAGGAGAAATTGCACCTAATTGCCATTCTTATAGAGCTCTCGTATCTCTAAGCTAAAGATAACATTTTCTAAGAATCTAAATTACTTCATACTTTGCCATTTTTCTGTCCTCCTTCCCCCTCCCCATCTCTTTCTGGTGTAAAACAAAACACCTAGAGAACCATATTTTAAGGATGACAAACATAGGCAACAAGTTTAACAGAATAATTTGTATTCTGTTTACAGCTCTAAACGATGGTGTTAAAGTGAAAGGTTACACTGCCTGGTCACTGCTGGATAAATTCGAATGGAACAAAGGCTTCTCCGAAAGATTTGGATTTTATCACATTGATTTTAAAAACAAGAACAAGCCACGATACCCAAAGGCATCTGTTGACTATTATAAAAGGATTATCAGTGCAAACGGATTCCCAAATCCAAGAGAGGTGATGTCAATTGCTAATTTAATTCTTTTTTCTTCAATATACGGGCAAATACCACATTGAATTTCATGAAACAACTTGCATGAATACGGTACCTGAAATTTGACGCTTTGGTTCTGTAAATTAGGGGTGTGTTAAATACACAGGCCTCCAGAAACAGAGACAGTGCAACCAACCTCAATTACTGTTTCTAAAGCATTTCATGAACTCTAATTGGACTTACTGATGTGAACAAAAATTCTAAATTCTAAGTTACTAGTGCTCTGTCAGATTTCTAGGCAGAAAATTACACATATGTGCTACCTTATTGGAAAATACTATGGAATACATTGTGTGCTTTTTAAAATTTTATTAAACAATTAACTGTAAGAAATATATTGCAATAAAACCCACAAAGATACAAAGAAACTTTCAGAAAATCATGTGTTGATAGAATAAAATAGTTTCAAGTCAATTGTAGTGGACAAACATTCAGGGACAGAAGAAGCTGCTGTGACTGAGAGAATATTACAGTCTAATAGAACTGCTGTATGTCAACTTTCTCAGGTGCAAAATTGGTATTGGAAGGCCATGGACACTTGCTCGACCACACACCAACTCCTTGCTACAGGTAATTATGTATCTTCTGCTTCATTTTATAAAAACATATTATGTAACTTCCAGATTTTAAATTTCTCTGTGAATACTACTATTAGCCAGTCCTAAAAGGAATTTTCTCCCTGAAAGCACAACAGCTTTCAAATACAACAAGCCTCTAAAGAAAAATATCTTTAATTACTATCTCCAACTAAGATCACTGCAGCTAAACTGATCAACTTTGGATGTTAATGGAATACACAAACTATAAGAGTTACTTTTTAAAATTAAGGCTAGGGATAACAGTGTTATCCTTAAAATAATAAAAGTGCTAATTGCTTTTTCAAACCAAAACCAGACAAATCAAGACAACCACGCAGACAGAAAACCTGTACAATGTTTGACTTCTACATACAATGAAACTATTAAAACTTGAGCTAAGCACTAGCCTAAGGTAGCATTAAGCCACATTTCTGCTCCTTCACACTCCTGGTAACAAAGCTAACAGCAGCACAACTTACAGCAGCTGCTGAAGAATACAAACATACAGCAGACTTTGCTGGCAGTTTCCACAGTGCCAGGCTAATCCACCTCACTTAAGGCCTTCCCAATGCAATTCAGGATCTTTCATGATTCCTGAACTAGGAGAACAGTCTACCACAATGGTTTTCTGAGACTTTTAAGAAAGATGACATAAGTATTATAAAGTCTCATAAGAAGGATGAGAGAAATTCCACATGGTAGAAAACGTCAAAGCAGTCATCCTAAGTTTATCTTACTTAGAACACACAACTCAACAGGTAAGGCTATGTGAATTAACAGTGTTTACTGAACTCTTTGAGGCTTATCTGTGGAGCAAAATTCTACGAAACAAAACCCATTTAATTTTTCAAAGAGCTACAAAACAATCATATAAAGTGCTTCCCAAGGATTTTTCTTTGACCCTTCCCAAGGGGTGGGGGGAATAAAAATCAAAGGAACAGAATACTGCTAATGCACTGAAGCTAAATTCATAGTAAGCACAATTTTTGCAGCCCTTTGAGCAGTGACATATCTTCAAAAATTTACCTTAGGAAAAAAAAGAGAGGGAAAACTGTCATGGATTTGCTCCAGCTTTCGCAGACTTATGAAATTTTTTTGTTTGTTTTGTTTGCTGTTTATGCCAATGTCAAAATTTAACAAAATAATTTTAGCCATAAGTGTTCAAAAAATCCTTAACCTATGTTAACTCTGTTAAAAACTAGTATACTCCAGAAGATTAAATTTCTTACGTATTACTCATTTCTCAAATTTTAGATTCCCTGATTTCTCACATGGAAATGGTGACAGAGGTTGCTCTTCCTACAGTTTTCATACTCTGCATACTCATCAGTATTGTCCTACTAATATTCTACCTTCGAAACCATAGTTAAAATTGCATGCTTACACACATCTTCATTTTGCATAATCAATAAAATGCAACTGGTTTATTATAACGGTTAAAGTTTACCACCGATGCCTCTTTTTATACCACTGTAAAGAAATATTACGTTACCTATCCACCTAGCGCTTTTATAGTTTTTTCTATTCAATTCCCCAAACATATTTTAATTTATTTATTTTTAATCATTTTCTTTCTGCATTACTTTCTACTAATTTTAAGTAGCAGATTTTACGTTTCTTATTTTGGAAACTACTATTCATTTAGTTCACCAGAAAAATAGTTAGCTAAGATTAAAGTGATTCAAATCCTGCCAGTAAAGTTTCAAGTAATTAAAAGCTGTTTGCAAATTCTGATTTTGGTCTGTTCATCAATAGACTTAATTAGCATGTAACTGCTATTTGAAAAGAGGCAGACACATAATTTTAAAATAGAAAAGGATTTAAATATTCCAAGAGCACTGCTTAAACATTAACTTGTTATGCATATCTAAAAGTTAGGATGATATATGCCTTACTATTTAGGCAGGGAGAAGAATTATTTGAAGTGATTAATGAAAGATGACAACTGCTGAGTCAGATTTAAACCAAGGACTCTTACCTCTCTAGTTTTGTTTACAAGGAACTAGGTTTACCTCATATGACTTTATAATATAATACACACAGAAATGTGTATTATAAGCAATCCAAGCACTTCCAGAATATAATATTCCAGCTCAAATTCACTTCTACTGCAGGTAGGAAAAAGTTAAGTACATGATTATAAAAAATTTATTCCAGAATATGGCCATCTGGCTGTATTTGTCCTTCTGTTGCGCTTGAAATTATTCCTCTAAAGCAAAGCAACAAACAAGTTTCCAGCGTATTTAAATGATTATGCCTAGCCAATTATACTAAACATTTTTTTCAGAAAATTATGCAAAAGTATACAACACAACACTGTTAAAATAATTCACTTTGCACTGAGGGAAGAAAATTAATCTGAAGAGGAGAGAGAAGTATATCCAAGAATACTTCAAAATATAAACACAGGGACAACGAAAATCAAACTGTCAGAAGGTCAGAATGCCCTGGATGAACAGCTTTCCAAATACATCTGGATGATGAAATATCACTCGACATCAGGAAAACATGACAATATTGCTTGGTTTGTTGGGTTAAGATAATTCACACTTTGACCAATGTCTGATTGCATTCTTAATGAATAAAATTTAAAACCCCAAAGCGCAGAACTTTATTGAATGTTTGTAAATATACGGACAAAAATACCTACTACTTTTTTCAAAATAATTATACTGTACATTTGTAATTGCACAACCTTTGTAAACAAAGTAGATGCATACAGATGAATTGTGGCTGTGTATGTCACACTTCAGGCATACCAAAGCAAGTAACTTGGTAAGACGCACTGTTCTTCAAATCACAGAGTGTTTCTAAATATACTGTTGGGACACAGATAGCACTGAACTTTCCCCGTTACTGTACCTTTCAAGTGCCTGCCTGTAGAGTAACATGCATTTATGCGAAATGCACCTGACTGCACTTAGCCATTGTAATAAAATACATTCTTTCTTCACTGCTTCCATTAACTGTGGAATCGGAAAAGAGACCTGCATAGACAAAAGAAAAAGATGTGATCAGCCACTATTCTTAGAAAGAGATATTGTAGCGATTAGTTCCTGTAGCAGCTTCAAGAACTGGTTTCAAAACTTCAGTTTTACTAAAAGGAGCATTTCACGACAAAAATTGAGAATGACAGGAAAGCTTTACCAAAGCATTACCCTGTTTCAAACCTCACTCCAAAACAGCAAACAATTTCTATACCATTTATATGCTTAATTCTTCCCCATTCTCATGCTTTTTCACTTGTTCTACATATGATTGCAGCAAGGCATGTCTTGTCTCCTTAGCACCTACTTGCTTCTCTGACTAGAGGCCAGCATTCAATAACAGGTAAATCTCTCTTCAAACCCATTTTCAGATACACTGGCAAAAATTTTAGAAATAAGTTGCAAGATATTGTGTAGAATATTTAATAATCATGTCATATTTGGAACTATTCTGTCATTTTAACTCTAAAAACATAACTCAGCAAAGGTGAGAAGGCAGAAAGTCACCATTTTGTGAAAATCTATAAATTCATTCTGGAAATAGTCTCACCCTTTTAATAAAAGGCAAAACATCGTTTTGCTTTTGCTGAAGATATAAGAAAAAGTTCAGCTCCACTGAACCCAGTAAAAAACCTGAATTTGAAATGTGTACTTTATTTCATGTCGCCACAAATATTCCTTACCTGTGCTGTTTGATGTCATATGTTCAACTGGAGGATTAGTACTAACTTGCCATGTTGTTTTAACCTCCTTCTGTCCATGCCCACTACTTATTTCAACCTTCCATATTTCTGGGTGATCACTGATAGAATAATCGAGAAATGTCAAAATTCAGTCAGGTGTTCAGTCACATCTGAATTTTAATGCTGCAAAGATTGAAGTTTCTCTTACTTTTGATAGAACTTCTTGACGAGCACTGGTCTGATTGGCAGTTGAAACACATGCTTCACATTTAGAGGGTTTTCCTTATAATACTTCATGCAAATTCTACAATAAGAATCAACTAGTTAGTAACTTTCTTTGGAGAAATGCTTGTGCAACACCACACTCACAGATTTTATGATTTCATTTGGTTTCCAATTTTAGTCACAAAGCAAAATTTAACAGGAATATCCAACTGCTACTTCTGTAGTCTCATAATCATCCACATTAAGGAGGGTTGCTTTTTTTTTTTAAAGAGAGTTTCTTTACAATGGTTGAAGAGAATCTACTTGTTATTGTCATTTAAAAGCAAGTAAAAATGAAATAATTACTGTGTCAAAGGGAAGAGGTTCTCATGTTTAAACTGAAGTAAGACTGTACAGCTGACCATTATTTCCAGCATATGGTGAAGCTTTTGAACACGATGAACTTGTTCTTGTAGATCTACAGATGTGGAAATGAAGTAATCCTGGAACAGCAAACAACTTCCACTCTTAACTAGACACTCAATGTCTACAGACACACAACACATCCTCAATATACTAAAACAATTTTCTCACTTCTTTTGAGAGGCCAAAACTAAGAATGGCCCAGCAGAGTCAGAACAAAGTTCCATGCTATCAAAGTATGAGCAAAGGTTCACCGTCCTGCCTGACAATGACCCATATCAGATATCTAGGAAATAATATATGAATAAGATAACAATGTAATGACATTACTGCAGTATAGTGGTCCATCCTTATGATTTGCAATTCAGTTTCTCAGCTCATAGGAATGATATGACTTGCATCCCACAATCAGCTAAGTGTGCTCTACTTTATACTTCTTTCAGAGTAAAAAACCAAACAAAAAAAGCATCTCACCAAGTAGGTTAATGTTGCAAGTTCCTGGCCTGTAAAAAGAACAGGGTGGAAAAAATAAGTTAGACTTACTACATATTATCAGATGAAATATAAGCAACATTCAGGTAATCAAACAGGGAATTCTACCAAAGAAAAGCACAAAGTCACTAGGACTATGATGTTATTTATTGACGTGACTGCTCCTTCAAAACAAGAGAAATCCTGTACAGTGTCATTGTAGAGGCATCATCTTATTTACCACCAAGGCTGCACAATGAAGAAGCCTACAACATACTTTGAGACAACCACCCTCCTTGGGACATATAGGTTTACAAATAGTGAAAATAAAAAAGCAAATGAAACAAAGAATGAAAACAGGATGACAAAGAAAAAAAGAAATCAAGAAATGAAGAAGTGAAGGAAAAGGAAGTGAGTAACAACAAACAAACCACAAAAAGTAAACCACAAACCCCTCCCACAGATTCAGAAGAAAAAAAAAAGTTGTAATACTGAAAACAGAGCCACAATGTTTTCAAGAAAAAAATGTACTTCACAAAAATCTTTCCGCTTTTGTTTCCAGTATAATACATATTTTAAAGTAATCAAAAATATCTAAATACTACAGATTGTACAAACGCAGCTATTACATGTAAATACCCTTGCCTGATTTCCTTTTAGCCCATATAGACCATAAAGGAAAAAGACAGAAAGAGCATGAGGGTCTTATTTTTTCACCTACAGCAAACAGATAAAACAAAACAGTCCACAGTTATATAAATCTGGTGTTTATTTTACTTGTAGTTCCACCTAAAGGTTTTTTTCAAATTGAAAAAGAAATACACAGTTACATAAATAATAGTTATTTTGAAACAAAATCATTTTTTACATTTTGAAACCACATACAACTACGAAGAAGGCTGGAAACAGCACTTCAGCAGATGGGAGCAGAAGTGAGATCAAGGTTACCAAAAACATTATTTCCTGCATAGAGTACTTTTTCTCTTGAATTTCTAATTGTGTTAACAGATATTAGGCTTACCTATGAAAAAACTGACATAATCCTTCTTCATCTTATCCAAACCAATCTCCAAGAGCATTTGAATTGGAGTGATGCCACTGAGGGAAACAACCTCTATCTTTCCATGATAAGACTGTTGAATCAATTTACTTAGCAAACTGCTACTCCCTTGATGAATCTAAAAATTAGAAAAGTTTTCTTGTGATGTAGCTGTACAAAACATCATAAACATTGTTTAGAAGTACAATACCATGGAAACAGAGGCAAACTGTGACATGTGAAAGTAATTTAAAAACAACACAACACAGAAATGAGGAGCAGTTAAGTGACAAGAACTATATTCTACTTCAAACAACTCAAAATTGTAAAATTTATTGTGAAATACAAATACATACCCATGGCTGTATCTCACCGTGTTCCAAGGATTTTAGGATCAGTGTGAAACACTTTATCAACTCCTGATAGGAACTGACACCTTAAGAAAAAAAGATGCAAGATTGCTGTGAAGTCAGTAACAATAGGCCAGCACATACTTGCAAGAATGACTCCCCTCATTTAAAGAATGATAGCTGAAATGACAGATCACACTGCTTTTTGTTAAGTTGTCCTATCATGACTTTAAAAAGGGCTACTCTAAAGAAACAATGATCAAAAGACCACGGAGCTGCATACCACTGTTCGAGAACAGCACATGGCAGAAGCAGATTGTCATATAACACATTTCAGCTACACTCTCTCCACATACATTGCAACTCAACACATTTTATAAATTTAACTTAACAGCATCCATCTAGAATAAGAACTATTAGTCTCTATTTATCCAACCAACTGCTTCCTAAGCAAGAAACAAACCTCCACACATTGTGTAGCTGACACTGCCCTTTAGCAGGACACAGCGCAGTCATCAGTACATTTTAGCTATCTGGTTTCGATTCAAACACAACAGTGGTTGCACTAATAGAAATTAAAAGAATTTAAAAGTTACACACTCCATACCTTAAACAGAAAGGAGTTGTTATAATCTCTGGAACAGCTTAACAAAAGTTAATTAGTAATCTGGAAAAATAGTCATAGATAAATAAAAATGTATTTTACTGAAGGACTGAGAGTGGTATTACAAGAATGATAAAGTTTGTGCACAGCTTTATCAACTTAAAACTTCCTTCAGATCTAGGAAGACAAAAAATGTATAGAGTTTTCAGTTTTAGAGGAGCTGAGTCCTACCGATTGTTTAGTACCTTTTACAATCAAATGAAATGTAGTATCTCCTGCTAGATGTCGGTCTACCTTTATATGTTGTAAGAAAGCGTATCATCTAACATACCTAAAAATAGCTCTTTTAGAAAAAGCCCGGTAATAACATAATTTTCTGAAGAGCTGATCAGTCCTTAAATCTCACATAAAAACTTATATTAATTTCACTGAGAAAGCAATACATTATAGTAGATACAGAGAACAGAAGTAGTAAAGGAAAACAGATGGGGTAAAAAAAACACAATACACTTACTTCTCATTTTGCACCATAATTGTTCAGCAAAATCCAGGTCTCCTCGCTCACTGAAGATTGATTTTATTGAACTGTCCACTGCAGCAGTGTCACATTTGATTTTCTGAAAGAGTTTAAGTAAAAAATGATGCCTAAGATTCAAAGACCTTACGAATTCAAATTTTCTCCAGAGATCAAAACTGGGTGCATCACTAATTTTTTCCACTTTTCCAGGGAAAACTACTGCATAGAAATTACTAGTGCATAGTCATTTGGAAGCATAGTTTTAAGTGAGACTAATTCTTTCTACAATTATGACACTGGGTAATTGCTAGCTTTGGACCAGGAAGGGAAGCCTACTATCAGAAAGACTTTTGATCATAGCCAGGTAAAGCGCAAATGGATTGTCTAGTAAAAAACAGTTGCTTAGCTCAAAATGGTCCTTTTTGCCTTATAATGGCACAATGCACGGAGTGCTGGTAAACGGCAGGAACACAATCCAGCAAGCACTAACTCAGAATACAACCTATACTACACTGAACTCAGAGATTCTTAAATGACTGTATGTACATCTAGCAGAGCCCTGGGAGGCCAAAATTAATACATACATATATTCTCAAAACAAAGAACTCTTTTCCTGTTATCCTGAATATTTCTGGTTTAGCTGATACAGAAATCATTATATTTTTAGGTTATGAAAAAAGTGCACTTCCCTCGCAAATGGAAAAAGACCCAAACCTTTCCTTGTAGGCTGAAATGGGGAAAAAATATCTTAAAATAACTGAAGACATTTTTAGAATTTGAATTAGTTCATTGCTTTAGAATATCATAAACCTCTAGGTAAACGGGACAGATATCCAAGTGATACTATTAAATTGGCCCCAAATAATTAAATTAGGCAAGAAAAGCAAATTAGTGGTAAAATGCAATGGCACAAAGGTCAGAGTTCCTGAAAGAAACTACAACATCATGAGACCGATAGCTTTAGGAGATGACAGACAATGGTTAAGACAAGGGAGTGTTATTGCAGTTGATATAATACAGTTCAATTTGCAAGCAATAGTGAAAAAGGAAGGGAAAGAAGCAAATCAAAATAGCTCCACATCACTAAATTATAAAAAAAATACATATAATAGACACTGGTACACTGGCAGACCACTTAGAATAAAAAAAAACCAAACAGGGAAGTTTTCTGAAGGTAAAAATTACAGTGGACTTTCTATTAGAGGATAGCTATGGAATTCCCAATTTTGCCTGTAAGGTCGTCTTCCATTATTTTTACATAGCAGAAACAGAAAGCAAGGGATCTTTCTTTACATCTTTATGCCTAATGTATTTACATATATACACAAATAATATACAAGACATAGCCAAAATTTGAAATAACCACAGTTATAAGGCAAACAAGATGACAGGGTAATTGGTAGGAAATTGCATGTACCTCTGTTTCATTCTTGTTTCCAGATATACAATATCCATCCAGCTTCTTCTTTAAATCTAGTAGAAGAGAAACATAAATTTCACCGCTATGGAAAAAAATACAATCAAACCAATTGTATAAATCCCTGGGCACAGCATAATTAACAAATACACTGACTGGATGGCTAATAGACAAAATTTATCCATTTTAAAATTGTTTTTACTAGGTAAGCACGTAGACTAAAAAAAGTAATTTCTTAACATTTTTTCTTATAAGCTATACATTTTCCCCATATACATTTACTATGTTGTTATCTAAGCATTAACTTGTTAAGTTTCAGTGATGAAGTAGGAAGGAGTAGCAGATGATCTAACAAGTGTCTCTAGTTTTCTTCCACATGTATTTGTCAGTTTTTGTCTGTTCCTTGAAGTTTTATCTACATACTCATTTGTGAAAAATTTACAGTTGCACTGGAAAAATCTCTTGGTTCATTCCCACATCTAATTTTTTTTTTAGATTTGTTTTCTAATTTCTGAAACTTCTGACAAGACACATACTATTCACGACAGTTTCAGAAGCAATCAGTAATTTTGCATGCTTCATTTTAAGATGTCGTCAAAGTACTGTTTTCCACCACCAAAGGGACACTTAGCATGTTTAGAAGTTCACGTGCACATCAGATAACTTGGAAGACACATCCAGAACTCTCTCAATTGCTTTTTAAACATAATTGTGTCATTTTATAAAGAAATAATTATTACTTTTGTACAAGGTATTAGGACAAAGAAAAATGAGAGATGTACAGACTAACCTATTTAACTACTTTGTGCAAGTTGTTATAGCATAGAAATTAACATCTCTAATTTTAATACTTTAAAAATTGTATGTGGAATTCCCTTTTATTTCTGCAAAATGTGACATCCCTCTGTCCCAGTGTAACAAGGAGCAATTACCAGTCAGAAATTCCTGGACCAGTTCAACAGCTGATTCAGACTCTAATGGCTCAGGCCACTCAGTCACGCCTGTCTTCAAACCTTCGGCCAAAGCCTAAAGGCAGCATCAAAACCAAAACAACGCAAATCAGTTCTTGTTTAAGGTTCTGCATGTGTCATTGTAGTTAGCTTCTCCAAGAATCATACATCTCTCTGTACAGCTAACCATGAATTTAGAAACTTCTTGAATTTCCTGGCTTTAGTGTTCATGAGTTGTCCTCTAAACTGAACTCAAAGTTTATTCTAAACTAAAAGCGTAAAGCTATCTTTGAAACTTCTGATGAAGTTTTAAATAAAGGAAATTATTAACACATAAAATCACCATTCCATGTAAATCTGAAATTGGAATTTCTCACTTATACTTACAAGGAGAAACTGCAGTTCTCTATACAGCTGATATACAGGACTTCTGGGGTCCCCAGACTCCAGTGTAATATTCTGAAAGTTCCGGAAGTTTAAGTCAGTTTCAAACTTTAGAAATCAAGCGCCCTAAAATTTTCATTAGTGAAATGCATATTAGGATAATTTATAATTCAGATTATGAGCACCTTGTGTTGCTTATATAAAGAACAATAAACACAGATGTCAAACTTATTTTCTATCCTTTACACTACTCATGATGTAAGCCGTGGAAAGAGCTTGAGTTTGTTTGCTTCTTCCTTGACTTACCAGTGTGGCAGCTGAAATTAGTGGAGGTGTTTCCAGAATCTTATCTACAGTATTCCATGTAATATCAACATATATATTGCTTTCAGATTCCACAATTGTGTCCTCTATTGCAGCAGCTCTAATAAGTTCATACTGAGCAAATCCTTTTGTCATCACCTAGAACAAACAGATTTTTAAAAACAAAACAAACCACAACATTGATTGTTCTGTATGCATGCAAAATAATTTTAAAAGCATTTCACACACACAAAAGAAGGGCTAATATCTGACAAATGCATTACAACATAAGGAGCTCAAATGTTATTTCAGAAGAGGCTATTATACTATAGAATCATACTAAAGTGAGTTTCTAAATAGAATCTGTAAAGCTTCCCAAAACCAGTATCATAAATCCGAAACCAGAGGTTTTAAACTTAGATTGGAAACATGACAGACCATAAAAACCTACAATAGATGAATGATGTTTCATTTTATGCGCCATTTTGAGCTCTTCCAGGTTTGCAAAATAGGTTTTGTCAGCTGTAGGACCTAGGAAATGAAAAAAGTAAGAATTAAAAAAGCATTTGGCACAATTCAAATTTGGCACTTAAAATTAATTCTCGAATACTCCATTTGCTCAAGTACGACTTGTGCTGCCCTTTAGAAAGCAGGCATTCTTCTTGCATTTGACCTATTGATAATAAGAGCTGGAGCTCACATATGAATGTTTAGTCAGAGTTGGTGCTTGCTTAAGAAGTTCAATGGTAGCAATTTAAATTTTCTAAGTTATTCCACCTGAGTGAAGGTAGGTCTGCACAGCTACTGTTGCATTAAGTACATTAAAAAGTTATTTCTCCCACATGGCATGGGTTAAAAACATCTTTTCTTTTCTCTCCTCTCTTTTTTTTCCCCTCTTGTTTTTTAAAATGAGGAATATAGAGCAGTACCAAGCCAACATCACACAAAGGACATCAATATTCCCACATTTTTAAGCCTTCCTCATTTATTTTTATGTGTAACATTATAACCTTACCATCACGTGTAACCATATAAAAATTGATGCCTGTGATTTTGTTTCCAGCTTTGAGAGGCTCAGCTCCAAGCCAACAAGTATGTTCAGGATCGGAGCCATCACACCTTATCCAGAGGGGAGGAAGCATAACCAGTTCATTTATCTTCAAGTGGGTCATGTTTGGATTTTGTACCATTGTATATAATGAAATCAACTGCCTAGAAATGTGAAAAGAGGAAAAATAAAGATGCCAGCAAGTATAGCTAAATCTATCCCTTACATAAAACTTAACTCCTACCCACCATGCATTAGCAGACACCAAATCAGTTTACAAGAACAGCAAAGCATTATAATCCTCCTTTTACAGGTAGAACAATGAAGTCACAAAGGAGGAAGTAAGATATCATTACTGAGAACATATTTAATATCATATTTTAATTTACATAGTATAATATTTTAATTCTGAAATCATAACTGAATTTTACATTTTGAGCATGTTAAAAGGATAAGTTAGTTAAGCAAACTAGTCACCACAGTTTGGCACCATGCCTTGGTATTTAATAACAGCCAAAGACCCCAATCAGATTTTTATATTTTTTTAACAGAAACCTTACAAAAACAAGCATTGAAGTCTTAGTAAGCTTTCTTTGCTCACCTACACCCAGACAGTCCCATTAACCTAATGGGACAGCTCACAAGTGCTTTTCCAGTACCCTGACTTTAGCTACACTGTGTTAGGAATACTTTTAGTCAGGGAAGGCCATTTTGCAGGATGAAAAAGGGTCATATCCCTTCACTAAACTAATGAGTAATTTAATTTTGGGGGATTAAAAATAATACAGGTTCTGAATATTAGGAAGAGAGACAAGACAAAACTGCAAAAGAAAATTACATCAAAAGGGGAGGCAGACCTTTGACACTTACTTTGCTCTTCTGACAGAAAGTGCTACTGGTCCAGAACTCTCCCTTGGTAAAAGCTCAGAGGCATAAAAAGCATCATCTGTTTTTGATTCTTCCATTGGGTCACTTTCTTCATTGTGTCGCTTTAAAAGAAACAAACAGGTAAGTCAAAAAATGCAAGGTATGTGAAAATACTTGATGGGAATTCAAAAGTCTAGATTACATTTCAAAGGTTAACAACTAACATACACACTTACTGCTTTCTGCAAAATATATATCATATCGCTTCCATTCCAAAATCTTTCAATGGGACTTTTGCAACTACCACCAATCAAACAAATCTCTACATCAGTCTGAAAAAAAAAGAAAAAAAAAGGTTTTAATACACTACATATAAAAAAATTGCTGAAATGCAGCATTTATACCAGAAATTGCAAAACTAACTAATTCCACAAACCGTTTTCCAACCCTATTGCAACCATTCATGAATCTAAGTCTTTCTTACTGCAGGAGAACAGATACTGCATGCCATAGGTGGAATCAAAACAATATGCAACAACTTTCAAGTAGCCAACACAGAAAATTTAATCTCTAACAGGCTGATTCTATGAGAAACTCAAGTTTGGTTTGATGAACAAAACTTCAGATAATCTGAGGTATGAGGGATCATTGTTGTCAAGTAGCAACTGCAGTCACCAGATATCATTCAGATGGAGAATACTCACTTAAAGCAACATTAAATATCAGTTGATCACTTCTCCAAATGTCTCATGACATTCTCATGGAGACATTAAGTAACTCAAGCCTGTTACAGAATCATAGAATGGTTTGGGTTGGAAGGGACCTCAAAGCCCATCTAGTTCCAAGCCTCCTGCCATGGGCAGGGACATCCTCCACTAGCCCAGGTTGCCCAAAGCCCCATCCAACCTGGCCTTGAACACTGCCAGGGATCCAGGGGCATCCACAGCTTCTCTGGGCAACCTACGCCAGTGCCTCACCACTCTAACAGTAAAGAATTTCTTTCTAACATCTAATCTAAATCTACCCTCTTTTAGCTTAAACCCATTACCCCTTGTCCTATCACTACACTCCCTGACAAATAGTCCCTCCCCATCTTTCCTGTAGGAAAAGTGTTCTTGAGAACAAAGGTATATCAATCCCTACTTAGGCTTCTGCATACACAGTGAAGTACTTCACATCTAGATGGTTTTTCACATTACTGTATTTTTCAATAACCACTTGATTTTATTTTCAAATGATTATCAAACATATAGACCCCAAGATTAATACAACTAAACAGCATTATATTTTCCAGCCATCCCTATATTCCAAAAGCCATTAGAAGCAATTGCTATTTTCACACAGATATCCCATTCCCCGTAAAAGTACTTAGATAAAAAGCCTGCCATCAGAACTTGCAAGCTTGAAACCTGAAAATACTGAGTGCAGGTACACAGCTGCCGAGGAGGGTGGCTGCTGGAGCAGGTCTTTTCTTTCCTCTCCCCCCAGCAGCCACCCACCTTCTGCACTCTGCATGACCTCCACCCCGTAACACTCTCACATGTACTTGATCCTTACAATCATTTTTAAACAAATTAACGGTTAACAGGTGCAAAAAAAATGCAGGGGGGGAGGCAGGAATGAGTGGGGAGGTGAAGGCTGATGCTGGCCCCGGGAGGGCAGCTCTCTGGTACACGGGCTGTCGTCTCTGTCCTGAGGTAGGGGCAGATCTAAAAAAGTTTTGCTGAGGTAAACTTTCATTTTTACGTGATATCCCCGCACCTATCTCAGCTGTTGATCAATGGCTGCATGTTTTAAACATACAGACTCAGGTTACACGGCCGTATTTTCATACATATTTACCTCAAAGAGATACGGATGTTCAGGGATACTTTCCCTCCCTTCTTCATATATTCTGAAAGAAAATGTCAAGGTATATAAAGTTGGGGTTGTTTTTTTCTCCCCCCCCCCGCAGCATTACTCATTAAACAGTAAGTCTAACTGCATAAACTAAACCAACACGGTCCACGATCAGAGCCTCAGCAGCCTCCCCGCAAACTACGGCCCCACCCGGCACCCCCGGCCCAGCCAGCCGCCCCGACCGAGCCGCCTCCCTCAGCGGAGCGGTCCCTCAAGGCATACAGTGTTCCCTGCGCCCGCGGAGGGCCGTGACCCACCGGAGGAGGCAGCCGTACAGCTCAGCTGCCGCCCGCCGCCGCCGCTCCGCTGCCATCGCCGCCCGCCACAACCGAACCGCGCGCCTCGCCCGCCCCCCCCCCGGCACTACATCCGGGGCGGTGTACCCAATGAAGGCAAAAAAATTTTTTTTTTCCTCCCCAATAGCGGGTGTTATTCAGATTTATTCTCGCCGTACGCCTCCCCATGAAAAAAAAAAAAATCCCTCAAAAATTTTATAATTTCTGTGGGACTTCATGACTCGTCACGCTGAATACCTCCGCCAGAAAAAGAGTCCCCCGGTTTCAGAGGCGACCGGGAGCAACGAAGGCACCCGGAGGGAGGAGGCTCGGTACCGTGGGTCGTAGCGTACGCGAAGGAGGCTCGGGTCGAGGCTGGGGTCAGAGCCGGCCGGCCGGTGTGGCAGAAGGCGGCCGGCAGGGTGCGGAAGGACATCGCTCATAGTGAAGAAAGAGTAACGAGTCCTTCCTTTTCCGGTCGGGGCTGCGGCGGAGACGGGCGGTAGCACGAGACGCTCCGCCGCCGCCACCATGGTGAGGAGCGGGCTGCGGCAGCGTGACGGGCCGGGAGGGCCGGGGCGGTCGCCGATCGGGACTGGCAGTGGGTCGAGGCTGGTGGGAGCCAGGTCTGGCGGGCAGAGCCGTGCCCCGGGCAGCTCGCAGGCAGGAGGCGTGGGGCGGCCGGCTGGTCGCCATTTTGGAGCCGTCAGCCGTCGGCCTGCCGCGTGGAGCCCGTGTGGGGAGGCCGTGCCGGCGGCCGGGCGGGCTGAAGAGGGGCCGGGCCGGGCCGGGCCGCAAAGGGGGCCGGGGCCGAAAGCTTGGCCTGGTCTACTAGAAGGCACCCTTTCCTCCGGCAGTGTGGGAGATGGGGCCCGCCTCGCGTTTTGGCAGGGCTTATTCATTTTGCTGTCGTATTTCTCTAAAGCATAGCAAAGCCACATGGCAGCTTTTGAACCCAAGTAGAACTAAAACGACAGTTTCTGTAACACCCAGTTTTTAATATTTTTTTTAACTTTGTTGTTGTTGTTCTGAACCAGGCTCTAAAAGGCCTTGGTCTGGAGCCAGGTTGCAAATGAACAACTTTTCTTACTAATACAATTCAGGTTGTGATCTGTTTCCTTCACCCTGATCCAGTTTGTTCCGTGCTTGTGCTGGTGTCTCTGCCATTACTCCAGGAGTGAGTGCTTTGCTAGTAACCAGCGTTAGGTACACACATAGTACTTTCATTGCTGTTAGCTGGCTAGTTTTGAGTTTTGTTGTGTTTTTAATACCTCTGAAATGAATTGTGGATGGGAAAGGGAAGGAAGATACTTTGCCTGTATTATTGCTATGAGCTATTAATTTAATTACAAATACAGTCTAATGCTGAAAGATTTGTTTTTAAATGGTGCTCTCCAGACCGGCAAGCTATTATTTGACATTTTTATTCCCTTTTTTGAAAGGAAGCTGGTGCTACTAGCAGTTGAACTTTTCACCTCACAGATTTTGAGGCACCAGGGATTGTTCAGAGGGCCCAGACTTCACAAAAAATTCCTTCTGACGCAGTTTGCTTGCTTGTAGTCGTTGTGGGTCTTTGTATTGAATTAGAGAAGTTGGTTACAGCATTTCAACTGTTAAACATAATCTAAATAACAAGCCTTTGGTAAACTGAATAAACACAGGTGGGTTTTAGATAGGCTTTTTTAATAGTAGATGGGAAGTAGCTTAGAAGGTGTTACTAAAGGGTTCAGGGATTCAATTCTAGATTAATTTTACTCAGATGACTTGTAAATCTATTGAATTTCAAACCTCAGGTATAGTTTTCTGAATGCAGATTGTGCCATGGAGCGCTGTGTTAAGTGAAAATTATTGCTATGATGATGTAATTTGCGTCTTATCCAGTGTTCAGTGACAGTTGCCTGCTGTCAGAGTGCTGGCACTGTTGAACTGAAGACCACTTCATTCTGAGCAATATTTGATGGATTTGAATGCTAGCAATTGAATTTACATGTGCTTAAGATTTTTTTTTCCCCTTTTTCAGGCTTGCGCTCGACCGTTAATATCCGTCTACTCTGAGAAGGGAGAAGCATCAGGCAAAAATGTCACCTTGCCTGCTGTGTTCAAGGCTCCCATTCGCCCTGACGTTGTGAACTTCGTTCACACCAATTTGCGCAAGAACAACAGGCAGCCCTATGCTGTCAGTGAACTTGCAGGTATGGCAAGACCACAAAATGGACAGAAATATTTAGATTAGCCTTGGATTTTCAGTATAGGTGGGCTAAAATTGAAACAAATTTAGAACTAAGGGAAGCACTGTTGAGTGGGATTCTATATAGGAGGCAAGGTGACTGTTGTGGTTATTAACAATCTGATTTTAAATTGTACGAAACACAACTTTTTTTATTATTCTGAAGAACAGCAAGGTGTTGTAAAAGTGTTGGAGTACTCTGGTGTCTTATTTGGAATGTATACTTCTGAAAGCACTGTGGTGCCTAGGTCCTCGAGTGGAATCTACATCCTTCGCAAGAGGAACGCAAAATGTCTGACAGTTATCAGGCAGAAAAGTGATGAAAACCCACCCTTTATAAGCCCTGCTCATGTTGACCACAGGAGACTTAGCCGGAGCATTTACCAAGAAGAAACCTCTGCAAACAGGCATTTGTTAGAGTTGCTTCAGAAGCTACTGGGTGCAGGTAGCTTCTGCTTCCCAGGAAGTTTGTGCCAGGAACATGTGTTTTCCCATATTTCTGATGACGTTTCACATAAGCATCGTAACCCTGTTCCCATAGGAACAGCAGTGCCAATTCATACCTCCAACTTGAGGTTCAAGCTTAGAAATCAGTATGTTAATGCTCGTGATTCTGACCTAAGCTGATCTTTAATATGGTAAGAGTTAATTTACCTGATCAGGACTTGTTTTGCTGAAATGATGAGATTCCACTTCATTGGTCCGTGTTTCTGAAACACGTGCTGACAGCGGAAGCTCTGACTGGTGGTCCTGAATTCTGCCTAGCGGCAAGGTTATGAAAGTTGCAGTGTTGTCACTCTGTCTGAATTAAAATCTTTCTGTTCCAGGTCATCAGACCAGTGCCGAATCTTGGGGTACTGGGAGAGCTGTTGCTCGTATTCCTCGAGTACGAGGTGGTGGAACTCACCGCTCCGGCCAGGGTGCCTTTGGAAATGTATCCTTTCATTGCTGCTGCTTGCATCAAGTGTAAAGCTGAACTCATCAAGCAGAAAAAATATTTTTTAAAGTATCTAAACATGAAATGGAATCTTCTACTTGAGGTAGTAGGTACCTACAGTTATCTGGACCACTGAGTTTGAGAAAGTTGTGATGTGATTAGAACCTTCTGTATGCAAATTCAGACTTGCTTTAATGAACAGAAGCTTTCATTGATTCCCACCACCACTGCGAAAGTGGTGGATATGTTGAGTCTTGTGATGCATACAGTCTTGCCGTGATGTCGTAATTTGCGTCTTACTCTGTGCTCAGTGACAGTTGCCTGCTGTCAGTATACTGGTACAGATGGTTGACGAACAATTAACACTGAGCAAGGATTAAAGAGTTGCACTAGAAAAAGAAGCTTCAAAAAGGTTGTTCTTAACAGTCAATGCATAGATGTGTCGTGGAGGCCGCATGTTTGCCCCAACCAAGACTTGGCGGCGCTGGCACCGTAGAGTGAATACGACTCAGAAGCGTTACGCCATCTGTTCCGCTCTGGCAGCGTCTGCTCTTCCAGCGCTGGTCATGTCTAAAGGTGGGAATTCTGTCTGGAAGAGTTTGCCTGAGCCGTATCAGTTACTGTGTGATCACTTGAAATGTTTATTGTGGGTAATGACATTCTCTTTAAAAGAGTTCAAGAGGCAGTCGGCCCACTCCTCAGTAGGAGGGGTGTTTCTCTCGCATGCAGCTCGGGAAGGTGCTTTGCAGTTAAGCGTGTCAGAAGTTGGGGGATGCTGGGGTGCCTTTGTGTGCGTTGCTGACATGAATCTTGTCCACGCGGTTTATGGAAACTGAAACTGGGGTTTGAATTACATAGCAGTTAAGTTTGATTTCCGTTCATGGCAGCCAAAGATTTGCTTAATATTTACTCAGGTACAGAAAGTGCTGTCTGAGGCAGAGCCGCAAGACTCTGCTCCAACTTCCCTCCTGTAGTTACGATGCCTGAATATTAGATTGATGAATTTAATTTCCACTGTTTATCATTTTGTGTCATTTCTGAATACACAAGGCAATAATCTTGAGAACCATGTTCAGCCACGATCAGTGGGTAACTTAGTGTCTTGAAAAATCCTCTCTAGGCCACCGCATCGAGGAGATTCCAGAACTTCCTCTGGTTGTTGAGGACAAAGTTGAGAGTTACAAGAAAACCAAGGAAGCTGTTCTCCTTCTTAAGAAGCTTAAAGCTTGGAATGACATCAAAAAGGTGAGTTGCTGCAGGTATGTCCTTAAGAGCAAAGCCCAGGTGATTTGACTCTGCTGTTGTTGCAGTAGGAATTCCAAGTAGTTCTGCTCTGATTTGATGCCGCTAGAAATCCCTTAGACTACAAGAAACTGAAGAGTTTAAGCAAAGTAAATTTCTTGCTGTGTCGCTTTTACTCTTATTTGTCTTCATTTCAGTGTTGCTTAACATTAATAGGCTTGGGAGGTTTTTTCTTGACTCTTAAGAATGATGAACTTCTCACTGGTCCGTGTTTCAGATAAGCAGTGATGATTGTGAAGTTCTGACTAAAGCAGTTTTGTTGCATCTTACTAGGGGCGTTTAGATTATTTTGAATATTATTCACGAGTTTTATTTTTTATATAGGTTTATGCCTCCCAGCGTATGCGGGCCGGAAAGGGTAAAATGAGGAATCGCCGTCGCATCCAGCGCAGGGGACCCTGCATCATCTACAATGAGGACAATGGTATCATTAGAGCTTTCCGGAATATCCCAGGTAACGTAATTTGGGGCACCCTTACTCTTTGTTGGGAGAGTGCCTAGAATGATGAGATTCCACTTCATTGGTCTGTGTTTCTGAAACACATGATTGTGTGGAAGTTCTGACTTGCTGAAGTAGCTAATACGTTCTTTCTAGGAATCCGTTTTGGTGATGTTGAGGATGTTTATGACACTTTGTGGCTGTCACCAACCACAAACTGAGTTTGGAGCCATTAAAAATGGGGCCGTTAAGTTGGTTTGCTGGGAAAAGGCTGATGATTTTTAAAAACTTAAAGTATTTTCATACGTAGGCATCTGTAAGTTTGTAGTGTAAAAGCTACTAAGCCCATGTCTGTTTCTGCATACTTTCTCATCTGTTTATATCTTAGTCTTGATTTTAATCCCAGATTAAAGGGATCGGTCTGTCCATTTTTGCACAGGAATTACTCTTCTTGATGTGAACAAGCTGAACCTGCTGCGACTCGCTCCCGGTGGCCACGTTGGGCGTTTCTGCATTTGGACGGAAAGCGCCTTCCGCAAGCTGGATGATCTGTACGGCACCTGGCGCAAAGCTGCCACGCTGAAGAGCGACTACAAGTAAGCACCAACAGGGTGAAAATGGGCTTGGGAGGTGGGCGGCGGGTGCTGGTCAGTCCTTTTTCCTAAAGCCTGTTTTTGCTGAACGGGCCACGGTTTTATCATCCGACTGACACGACAACCATTTGTTTCGCAGCCTGCCGATGCATAAGATGACCAATACGGACATTGGAAGAATCATGAGAAGCCAGGAAATCCAGAAGGCACTGCGTGCTCCGAAGTAAGAATTTTTATCTGATGACTGCAAAGTGCAGTCTCTGTAGCCGTGGCCGAGTGCGAGGCTTTGCAGTGACATCAGAAATCTCTGCATTGGGATGTCAGATCAGGCTGGGCTCCTTTTAGCTTCCGGGTGTAAATACTAGGAATTAGGGTTCCCCAAATACAATTTCTGGGAAAATTGAGCAGAACTTGACTTGTGAAATGAGATCGTGATACACGTCGGTTCTTTGCAGGAAGAAGATTCGCCGTAGAGTCCTGAAGAAGAATCCTCTGAAGAACCTGAGAATCATGATCAAGTTGAACCCATACGCCAAAACGATGCGACGCAACACCATTCTGCGCCACGCGCAAAACGTGAGCGAGCATGGGAGCGGGTAATAGATGAAGTGGGGTGTAGTCCTCCAGATTACATACTGATGAGCCTTTTGTCTTTTGTAGCACAAACTCAAGGAAGAGAAGAAGGCCAAGGCCAAGCTCGCAGCCAAGGTCCCAGCTGAGCCCAAGGCAGAGACCGCAGCCAAGACCCCTGCCAAGGCCAAGGCTGAAGCATAAGCGCCCTGCAGTATGTCATCCACGTGGGCTCAGAAAACTGTACTGTGGAGTTACAGTTAATAAATGGTATTGGAACAGAGAAGTGCTGTCAGAGGTTTCTGATGGGGGGGGTTTCCGACACGCAGTTGTGGGCGGGTTTTGAAGTGGAAACTCTAAAGAAGAGTAAAAAGTAGCGATGGCCTTTGCTGGGCTTCACCTTTTCCCTGATTTAAACCGGCCCCGCGTGGGGCCATGACGAGAAGTGGCCGCGCGGTGGCAGCTGCCGCCCGGAAACGTGCAAATGGCGGCGGCGTGACGTCAGGCGGGGGCGGGGCTCCACCCCCCACACGGCAGGGGGCGCTGTGGCTCCCGGCTCCCCACGCGCGCGGCGCGGCCCGGCCCGGCGGAGGATGCTGAGCCGGCTGCAGGAGCTGCGCAAGGAGGAGGAGACGCTGCTGCGCGTGAAGGCGGCGCTGCACGACCAGCTCACCCGCCTCAAGGTCAGCGGGCACGGGGCCGGGGCCGCCGGCGCCCGGTGAGGGAGCGAGCGCGGGGGCCTCAGCGGGCGGCGGCCGCTGCCGGCCCAGCCCGACCCGGGCCCAGCCCGACCCGGCCCCGTCCCTCCGCGGCGCGGCCCCGGGGTGGGGAGGGGGGCGCGGCTCGGCGGGACGGAGCGGGCGGGAGCGCGGCCGGGCCAGGCCTCCCCCCCCCCCCCCGCCCCGCCTCCGCCTTTTTATTTGGGTTGGGTTTGGTTTAATGCACGTAACGCTCCGGAGTTGTGAGCGAGCGGCAACCTGCCGCCAGGCCGCGGCTCCGGGGGGGGTGGGTGCGGCCTTTGAGTCCCCGCACACGGCCGGGGTCCGGCGGGAATTGAACCTCAGGAGTCAGGAAACAAGTTTTAAAAGCTTTGGTGTCCCTGTTGCTGATTATTCAAAAATACTTAATTTGTGTATGATAGAGTCCAAGAAATAACTACTGCAAAGGCTTCTGTGTTCCCTTGCGGGCAGGTGGAAGAGCTGGCGCTGCAGTCTATGATCAGGGCCAGGGAGGAGAACCGAACAGTCTCTGCGGCAGCTGCTGCGGAGGAGGCACACAAAGTAAGGGAAGGCCTCGGCCAGTGAAAAGAGGGGAGCGGGCTTCCCCTCGGATGGGGTGAGCCGGCAGGAGCGACCGGGAGGGGAGGGCAGAGGAGAACTGTATTGCTTTGAGAGGCTTGTAGGTGCTTCTGTGCATGGTTTTCACCTGGAGTTCTTAATGTCGACCTTGTTTGTGCTGCTCCTTAACCAAAAAGCTGAGCTGTGAAATCCCTCTGGTTTGTTGCTGGTTTGTGCTTCGAGGGTTTCACTTTTCCCATCCCTGAAAGCAGCGTGTTGTTTCCAGGGCAGTTGGGAAATACCTGCTTTACATTCACATAGCTTCAGGTTGCCGTTCATTAAGCATTGTGTCTAATACTTAACTGGCCGTGCTGGTGTAGCCAGCTGATCGTAGGGGATGGTGGTGCAGCTGTCTTCGGAACATTTTACTGAATATATGGTCAGCCTGAACTAGTTGAAACTTTTCTGTGGAGAACTGGTGCTTGTCACTGGGACAGGCTCTTGCAGCCAACAGTTCTAGTACCAAATTTCTGAAAGAACATGTGACTGTGCAGTTTTAATGGTGATTTGAGAAGTATTTTGGTGTTGCTGCTGGTCTTGAAAATTAAACTTTTTTATTGTGACAGACTCTTGGGCAGATGGACAATGAGGCTGCAATCAATCAAACTGAGTTACACCTAAGTCTTCAAAATCATGAAGAGGAGGAGGAGGAAGAGGAGGAAGAATCTGATTCTTGAGAGAAAAAATCAGAGATGGTTTTTAATACAGACTCAGGAATTTCTTCTTCATTCATATAAAATTCAGCAACTGATTTTCATTTTGTCCTGTACATGAACTGTATGATAGGCAAGACTCCTGGAGTCTAGTCTAGGGAAGTTCCACCAGAACACATGAATGTCACAACCTTGGCACATCTTGACTCAGATGTTAAAAGAATGAAAATTTGCTGCAGAAATATGTAGCATAATCTGTTCCATACTTAAAACCTACCATGTAGCTTACTACATCTTTATAGGTGGATGGGAGAAGTCATTAATCACGTCAGTCTAATTTAACATGTACACTAAAAGCAATAATTCATCTGTTCTTATTTCCTGATGCTGAAAAATAAAACCAGGCCTGGAGGCTGGTTGCTGAACCAATGATTATATTACAACCTCATCTGCTTAAACTGGGAATGTTAAGATGTACAGTGAGAAAAGATGTGTCCAGGATTGTTGTGATCTCAATTACACGGAAACCTGGACTTATGCTCCCTGTAAATGTGATAGAGATGTTGGTACATGGGGAGGAGCAGGGACCGCACCATCAGCCTAATCCTGGGCGTGGGAACCTCTTTGTACCTCCTGGTGCTCTTCTAAAGTACTATCAGTCTGTGACAGCACAGTATTTTATGTCACGCTCTTTCAGAGTAGCAGCCAATGAGCCTTTTATTTGTCCACAAATTGTACAGTAAGAATTGGTCCCTGTGACTTATTATTTTTAAATTAGTGGGTTTTTTTACCCTGACAGTAACTTCAAATCAATGCAAATCCACCTTCTGCTTTCAAGTGAGCTTCAAGGAGGAGTATGAGGAGTTTAAGAACTTGGTTATAAACCAGAAAGTGATGTGAAGTCCCCTCCATGGTTCTTCTAATCATACAGTAATAAGCTAGTGCTGCTCTTACCAATGACAGTATGTTCTTTCTCCTTGTGGAGTACAGACACCATGTGGTGCAGCTGGTTATTGTTAAAGACTTGTTTTAAAGCACAGAAACCCAAATTCTGTTAAGCTGATTCAAAACAGACAATAAAAGTAACTTTGTCAGCTTTGTCCCTGTCACTTTATCAGCTGTCTTAAAAGGAAAATAGTTATAGCCTCCAACCGTCACATTCAAGTGAGGACAAGCTGAGGGAAGCCCTGGATATGTCAGCAAGTCATTTCCTACTGCCACTGGGTGGAAGAGGGCTACTCTGTACCTCTCTGCTACTCCACAGTGTCAGCCAAGTGGAAGTTCATGTCTAGAATGATTTGAATTCCTTTTGGGAAGGAACTTCAGCCATTTCCGTGTCTCAAGCATCATTTCAAAGAGCTAAGCTTTTTATAGTGCAGCTGTTCAGAGAGCAAGACTTTGTTCTGAGGACACATAGCTGTACCCACCTCTCCCTGTTCTGTGGCACAGATTAAGGCTTTGGTTAAGTTTGAGTTTCAAAAAAAAAAAAAAGCTTCAAGAAGTTACTTGATAATATATTTATTAAGAGAATTCATTGCTAAACATCTGAGAGAATAAAACAATAGAGGATCTTCATACACTTTAGACACTAAACACAGCTGTCATGATTTTTTAGGTTAAAAGAAAGCAAATTGCCTGGATCTTTGTCTTGATTCTGTAGGACACTTCCAAGAACTAACTTTTAAAAATCAATTAGAAAGACAGACATCACTAAATCCAAGTATGATATGTTTTAAAAATAAATATAGAAATATGAACAAGTCTACAATTAGAATATTGCCCTGTACATTCCAAGAAATGCAGAGCTCTTGCCTTCTTTACCTGGAAAGAGAGATCTCTAAACAACAGCAAAATCAGCCATTAGGCCTAACTTTCAGATACAGTTTGGCAGCAGCGAAAGCATGCTCGACAGATACAGTTTTGGAGCATCCCTAACCCTGGTTGCGTGGGAGATTAGGTAAGCATGATTGAAGTACCAACGATTTACAAAGAATCTTGATAAAGTTCAAACAAGCTGGGGGCAAATGCCCCCAGTGATATTTTCATTAAGAAAGAATATCCAGAATCACTTAAAACCAGCAAGCACTGTAACTTAAACATCTTAACGTTTTGGTCAGTAAACGAATGTAATCCAATACAATACCAATTAGTTTATGACAAAATTTAAAACCATTTGGCACATGCTATAAAGACATTCTTCCTTAAGAGGTGAAATACATGTTTGAACAGGTACAAGCTGAGGAAATAGGACCAAAATAGCATTGTTGTTAACAGATGTACAGTACAAGATTTGCTCTTCTGTATTCAGACTCCAGCAGCATGCGTGGGTGTACTCGGTTGGTTAAGGCCTATGGTTGAACAAAGCCACCCCGCAAAATCCACCTCCTCCGCTTCAGATCTCTTAATGAAAGCATGAATCTGAGCAGAGACGAATATCGTTATTCAAGCACTTGGTCTCTAATACTTTTTAACAACATCAACTACAATAAATCCAGTTTATTTTCGGTATTCAAGTAGTTATAACATTTGGCAAGCCACAGGAAGTGACCAGGAGAGCTTTTCTGCAGGATTACTGAAATAACCAGCACATGAAATGTACACATTGCAAAGCATTCCAGAGGAATACTGCCTCCACAGTGCCTACTGCACAACACTTACACCGCAGTACACGATAAGGATGTGACTCAGCCCCTTGAGATAATACTCTAGAAAATGTCTGCCTGTGCACAGAAAGGCTTTTTGTAAGAGGGTGATTGCATTTTGCACCCTTACTGTACAGCAGGATCAGGGCAGGGAGAACTGCCCAGTACTGCAGAAAACAGAGTTTAAGTCCTAACATTACACTTAAGGCCATGAAATGATCCACTGAAACTGATACGGTCATTTCATGCAGAAAATGATGCAAGATCTGTTTATGTCTAGTAGTTCTACAGATTTTGCAAGACAAAGCTGGTAAGAGACAAATTTTATGTTTCCCAACAGATAAAAGTGTATTTAAGTAGTCCATAAGGCGTGTGGAATTTTGTTCTTTTGTCCTCTTAAAAGTAAACATCTATGTACTTTATAAACTCAAAAAAAAGAGAATTCTTTTGCGAATTAATTTAATAGCCTTAAGTCATCTACTCATGTCATTATCACATGGCAGACTCCAAAACCCACCAGTCTGGGTCTCCTTGACATTCCCTGTTCTAGGAGCATGTGAAAGCCTGAGGCCCCTTGATCTCTGGATCAGAAAAACAGCCCTCCCTCACTGGGTTTGAGCTGCTTGTGCCAGAGGCCACAAACTACACGCTTGGCCATATGCTCCGATCCTGGTCTCAGGTCAGCTGAGGAACCCAACCTGCATGGAAGAGCACTCTTAGTTCAAGTTAAGAACTTTCACTTACCATCAGCTGCTTCAAATCAGCTCTCTCAGCAGGATTTTTAATTAAACTAGGAAAACAAAAAGTGTTACACAAGTTACACACTATTATCTTTTAAAATAAAGGTCAAGTTATAGCATGTTAGTACACTGCTTTGGTCACAAGAAGATATCACTCCAGATAAAAGCATTAGGTAACATAGTGCCTCTCACACACACAGCTGGGTCTGGAAGGAATTCCCTCCTGTAGGTTTCACAGGTAGAGTTTTAGGTATGAAATCTGAGTTGTCCGATACTGTTTGGTGGGGGCAGGAGTGAGCGTCTATAACCAAGCTGGAGAGATCAAATTCCCATTTAAACAAAAAAACCTCAACACTATGAGCCACTTTATCCCTTAAGTTTTTTACCTAAGTCTTCTCAAGCTCAGTATCAAGTACGGCTATTGTGGTATTGCTCTTCCTTCTAGAAAAGAAGTAAATAAATATATGCAGCTTTTAATAAACAAACTAACTTTTCAAGCTGCAGTGAACTGCCTTCCTTAGCACTGAATATACTGGTTCAGTGCAGGTATCACTGAAGTGCAACTGGAAGAGTAAATAGATGGGAGAATGACTGGTGTGGTGAAGATGTTAGTTCAGTGAAGCACTGGGAAAGAAAAAAAGCATCTGGAGCCCACGAGACTTCTGCATTGTATGGAACAGTCACTGTGAATGCTGTGAAGGTTACCCATTTAAAGGAGGATCCTCCTTTAAAAGTGTGTTGTATGCTCAAAGTCCGTAAATACTCTGGTGTCTTCAACACTGAGAAATTACTAATTAAGTTGCACACAGAAGCAGAGATCATATCTTAAAGAGGGGAACATCTCTCAGCTTTGGGGTTCTCTGGATGCACACACTGTTGAGCTGGTGCCCGTAAAATGAGCTTTAGGCACATTAACAGTTGGAGAAAGAAGATTATGCTAACTGAAATTACTTTACATTTGCCATGACCTTCAAGCAGGGACTCAGATTGCCAAGTCATTGACACAGTAAAACAGCAGGGCTGATCCCAAATGCCTCCCTTTGCAACTCAGCCATGAAGAAAATACTCACCATTTGTTAACAAAATCTTGAAATTCAGAACCGAAAACACCATTGGGCAGTTTTGGAGGTGGCTTAAAAAATAATAAAAAATAATCAGCAGTCATTCAGCATAACTAATACATGATGACACAGAATCTACCCAGAGATCTACCAATTCCGTGTCCTCCACCTGGGTAAAGCTGTAAAGCCAAGTAACACAGCCCTGACACTGCCCAGGCTTTCTTGCAAAGCTGAGCTCTGAAGCAAATGTCAGGCAGCCTTCAGCTTCCATGCATATGAATAAAGGGTGTGCTGTCATATGATTTATAGAAGTAAAGATGCTGAGTTTATTACTGACTAGTTTTGGTTATTACTCTCACAGCTACTGGATTTGAGGTGTTTCAGTAATAAATCAGACCAGAGAGTTTCTATGGTACAGGGTGTTTGTGGATTTTTGCCTTTCTTCCCCTATACACACACCTGAAATGGGTTAAACACAGCCTTGAACAGTCATTAAACACTCAGAGCAGCTGGCAGTAATTAGCATTGTGTTATTCTCCCTACTGCTAATCTCCAGTTTGGGGAAAGGAAGATTAGTTCCATAAATATTTTGATCTAAATATTCTGTCCCAGGGAATGAGTTTGTTCAGGATCTGAATTCAAGAAGAATTCTGCTAAAGAAAGAAGAAGCTTACTATATAAGCCTGCATATTATTGTCTTGTTCTCCACGACATTTGCTATAGGATCAGGGTTAAGTTTTTATTCTTGCACCATGGGTCTTGCAAGCACTTACGCTTGGGTTACTTGTATGCACAGGGTTGAGACGTGGCCTGCACTCAGTAATTCACTGGTGTACAGGCTTTGTTGGATGTAGCAGCTCACGCTGAGGATTGCTTGCGCTGCAGCAGAGGTGACAGAAGATAAATCTTGCCAAATTCTCAACTACTGCAGCTTTTCAGTTTAAACAACTGACCTCCTCAGGGATGCTACAAGAGCAGCACCACAGTATCCTAAGTAACCCAATGCTAACTCTATTCCAAGAGTTAGTGCTGTCATACTAAAAGTATTATAGAATATGCAAAATAGGTTTGTAATGTGAGAGGAGAATTGTGCATGCAGGTGAGGAACTGCAGCGGTTTATTAGCGCGTGTACAGTAGCATGACCAATGCTAGTCTTTGCAGGGACCGAGGCACCAACTGTGCTTTTGAAATAGGTGTGCCAGGCACTTCTTATCCTTCATTCACCTGCAACAATTATGTTATCCAGCTGTTACAACAACAGCTAATGAGCTTTTTTTGTTTTGAAGGACACAAGCAGTGGAGTGATGCGAGTTTCAGTAGCCCTTGTGAAGTCACTAGAAGCAGACTATCAATTGTAAAATACCAATCTCTATTAACTAGCCTCGTAGCTCAGCTATTTGAAAGATACAGTATTATAAATGAGATTGATTGTAGGACTAAAACAAAGTAAACCCCCAGTTTTATATATGCTTGATCATACTGTTTGCTATTAACTGTCCTAACAGGTTACACGATCCAGTCTGGAAAACCCATAAACCTACCTAAAGGATGAAAAGAAATGAACTGAAAGTTTTCCCAGGAATAATTTAAAATCAAGCCAACACACATAACAAGGATGTGTCTCATACTGCAGCAATAAAAGACCAGAAGACCTGGCTTATCCTAACACTAACCCCACACCTCCTCAAATTCTGGAATGCTTTTAAACATTTACAACTGTATTAATACACGTGCAAATAGTTGATTACCTCATTGACGATGTAATCAAGAAGTTCAAAGATTGCCATTGGGGGTCTGCTGTCTGGTCCATAGGCTAAGAAGAAATTGTAGAAGTGGAAGAATACAGTGTTACTCTCCTCCCATGGTAGAAGTATTTAAGAAGCTAACAGTCATATACTCTGTTCTTACATGGTGGACTTGCTAGCACTAGGTAGATTTATATGAAAAAAAAAAAGTGGAACAGCAACAGGATAATACTTTCATGCAAGGAGACACTGTTTTCAGGTCTGATCCAAACTATGGACTTCCCTGGGAATCTTCCTACTGTACTTTGATCAGCATTGCATCATAGAGAGGTGAACCATAACAACAGACCGGGATCTTAATGGTGCTCATGAACAGCTCAGTTACAACAAAAGGATCTCTAGTTCTCTGATTCTCAAACTCAGATACCTCCTCACAGTGAGACTGAGCAAGGTGCGCAATGCAATCCCAATTTTTTGAAAGTTTAAAGCCGAACTATGCAGATCAATATCAGGTAAGGAAGAACATTAAGCTGACAGAGAAAGATCTTAGAGAAGAATTTAAGAGATTGCCATAACTTACAGCTCACTGGTCGACCAGGTGTTCTTTGCCTGGGCGAGGTCTCGGTGACTGGAGAATCTCCCTCTACTGGGCAGCCAAACATTAATTCAAGCTCCTTGGAGTCGGGAGGAGGAATCGGATATCTGCCAATAGCCATTTCTACTAGTGACAACCCCATACTCCAAATATCTGATTGCACTGAATAATGAGTTCCCTGCAGTCTTTCCGGCTACAAAAAAGAGAGAGGGGGGAGACAGTATTGTAACAAGAAAGAAAAAAAAATTGCATTCTGCAATAGCCTGGATAAAATGAGGGATGAAACCCCAACTTATTAGTATGACATGTTCCAATGAGCGACTTATTGACCTTTTCTTTAAAGGTCTCACCTGGAGGTCCAGAAGTTCCACAACCATTGCATACCACCACTGCAAATAACTTTGAGACTTCTTAAAAATGATGCTATTATGTTGCTGGTTTACTACTTTAGCATAACATCTAAATGTTGCAACTATTAAAAATGATGGGATAATTAAAGAACAAGAAAGCAAAACTAGTATGGGCAACTAAAGATTCACCTCCTTTCCCTGAGCAGCTGTTCTTAGTTTTCTGCTTTGGCAAAGAGAGGAAAGGGGATTTTATTGATTCTCTGTGGCTCCAGAAGTGACTTGGTGCTTGAGTGATAATCTTGTTATCTGTGACACTTCTCAGCTGATACTATTCTGATAGCTCCCTATAGCAGAAATGTATTTCTTACATACATGCAGACTGCAGGTTTAGATCCATATTCATGTAATTTCTAAATAAACTGTTGAGCTCTATAATCCACTGAAATGATAATAAAACATAACATACAGATCACATGATAAAGTATTATACAGGGCACAGACCTTTCCTGGAGATATAATGATTGAAAAATATATACAAGATAGGAAGACAGGCATGTTCTGCCAGCTTCACCACTTGCATGTTATGGCCTGACAAGCAAAAATGAAATACATTGAAAATTTTCTCAGGAAAAAAACAAACTAGAAAGGGACAAACACAAATTCTGGATAGATTATATACACATGGTAACATAAGCATTACAAAAACGTACAAAGGTAAGAGACTCAGCTAAAAATATATTTTGTATTATTTTTAGGATACTTGAACACTGGAAGGATACTTAGCTATGGGATTTTTGTCAGTTGAATCATGATTAAAACCATATCTAGACATCCCAATTACATTGCTCCAAAGATCCTCAGTTCTGCTCAGTGTACCCATCTTCTGTTTCTGCTTAAAGAGCTAAAACGTAAGATTAGTCCCTAACTCCTTTGGCTTAGTTTTTGTACTTGATTTATCAGTACCGTGTTAAACGCTGAAGATAGTTTCTGCAATTTTTAATACGTGAATCTCCATCATCCTTGGATCCTTGGATCAGTTTTTACTAAGACTTCTCAAAGAAAATGTTCACTTTGCTTTTCTGTTCTCTTTTTAAAATCAAACTCATATTACAAAAATAGTGCAGATTCTTGCCTGTCTATATGCGTATTCTGGAAAAAGTGTATGTAATTTGAAACTTATTCTCATAGAATATAAGAATGCAGTGTAACTAAAGTTTCTTCCCTCTGCCATAATGGGCAGCAGTTTTGTTAAATTAGTTTCAACACATTTACTGAGATTTCTCAAGTGTCCCACCTCAGCTAGTTCCAAAGCCATCTGGATAAACTAAACAATTGCTGGACAATGGATAAAAATGCCCAAACACAGAAGATACACAGTAGATTTGTGTAAAGGAAGAAGTGAGTGGATGAGAAAAAGCAGGCAACACACACAGTAGTAGTTATACAAAAATAATTAAGATCTAGAAAATACATTCAAGTTAAGCACTGTTGATTGTACACACCTTCATTTGGCAGAACAGGACATTGTTTGGCATGTAACAATTCTCTAGCTGTTAGTCGAAAAAGTATTCTAAGGAAGACACTGCAAGAAAAGGTACTTCTGACACTATCAAAAAAAATAAATAAAACCACCACCATGGCTTTGTCTGTGACATATGGCGACAGAGTAAAGCTAAATCTCAGTCTGGTAGAAACAATACATTGAGGAAAACTGAAGGCCAGTAGCACTGAGGTCTCATTCCTTCTACTAAAGGAAAAGGAAAAACCAGTAGTATGTCGAGGGCTCAGAAGAGATGCAGCTGTGAATTTTTTTGCTAATTAGCAACAGCCCCTAGATGTATGTGGGAACATAAATCACAGTTTTATTTCAAGTATGTTACCAATATTAAATGACAAAAAAAAAAGAGAACACTGTCTCCGACACTGAAATGCAGGTCCAATGCTAAGCAGAAGCAGCATTATTATGCTTTTTTCCTGTAAGTTTAAGCCCACGCAGTTTCAATCCTACAGCAGAATCTCTGAACACTCTGATTGTACAAGTTAATTGGTTGTATGCTGAACAAGGTGAGTACATTAGAATAAAGAGATCTGTTATTTCCATCAACTGTGACTTTCACATAATGCAAAGAGTTCCTCTGAAGAGCCAGTTTCAAGGTATTCCTCATACACGGGAATAAAGAACACACTGTAAAGAGTCTCAGATTAGCTGCTGTGGCCTTGTCCACACCAGCCACTCCCATGCTTTCTCTTGTTGCTGCAGCTGTGCTGGGTTCCTGGGAGCAATCACAACAGAATCACTAGCGAGGCAGCAGCTTGCCTGTGTGACTGCAACAAAATGCTGGAGTGGAAAGAGAACCACACTTAATAAGGAAAGTAAACTATTAATACCATTGTTTTTTTCCTGAAGACACACGTACACAAAACCCAAATGTGTTAACCGACTGGATTCTGCGATGTAGATGCAATTGCGTCTCTTGTCATGTTATATAATATTCCATATT
The DNA here is from genome assembly GCF_028858705.1 of Grus americana. Lineage (NCBI taxonomy): Eukaryota > Metazoa > Chordata > Aves > Gruiformes > Gruidae > Grus > Grus americana. Next base: position 21,953,056 of record NC_072861.1, on the reverse strand, counting down.
GCTTGGCTTTTCTAGCAACAGTTATTTCTCCACACACAATCCGAAAGGATACTGGAATATTCCTGGAATGCAGGAAGCACTAAACTATGAGCGGCAGTAGTAACAGCAATAGTTGGTTTCTTGTTTGATTACTGGAATTGTGATAACTCTTACCATAACGTATAGTAAACTCAAAGCTATAAAATCTGTACTTACAGACATGTAGGAGCGTGTGCCAACAAACGAGTTTGCCATAGAATCTATCAGTTGTCCACTGACACCAAAATCACAAAGCTTGATTTCACCTCTAGAGTTTACCAAAATGTTAGATGGTTTAACATCTGGAAAAAAATGAATTGATGATTTATATTTATAATAGATAAAATGGGAAATTTGACAATGAAAGTAACATGAAAGGTGATAATTACCACATGCGTCCTTTTGTTTCCCTTCTAACTACAACACAGTTCTATCCCTTCTCTGGGAATACACAGAGAAGAGATTTGGTTCCCTACCCAGGCCCATTTCACAGGCTCCTTATTTAAATACAGATAAACAAAAAGAAATTTTTTAAGCTACAAGTGCAAAAAGGCTGTTAGTTTTAAGTTTCAATTTCACCCTGTTTCTTGGCTTTCAAATATTAAGTTTGGATATCTGCATCCTCCTTGCAATAACTAACATTTGAGATAAAGAAGAGTTATGCTTTCAAATCTAATTACCTTCTTTTGCCTAGAAATAATCAGTAAAGAGGCCCTACGTATTTATTTTTACAAAGGTCAATGAACTAGAGCAGCCACACCATCATCTTTAACTTCGCACCTCTGTATGTAGGTAAGCATAAATCATCCTATAGCAAAACAGTTCTTGGGGTGGTCTTGTTTTTGTTTGTTGTTGTCAGGGGTTTTTTTTAAAAGCTCTGAAAAAAATTATCCTACTATTGAAAAGCTGCATTTAAAATGCTTTGAGATTGTTCATCTGTGATAGAACCCCCTTATGATTTTGAATTCCTCACTTTTCCTAAATGGAAATTTAATAAGGGTCACTGGTAGCTAAGCAACTAATAACAGCTATTTGTGAATGCAAAGGTACAGAGAACAATTGTTCAGTATTTCTTTTATAGCTGTAAGAAGATTTTTTTTAATATATCTTGCTGCTTAGCTGGTCATTACTAATGCATTATTGAGATAAGTAATCAACAGCTCACATTTGCAAGTAATGCTCCAGAAAAAAGGGTACTATAAATTGGTTTTGAAGAAAGATCAGCTCAGCTTATCAGAATTTCACTTTAGATTCAAGAGCAGATCCAGAAGTCTATAGTATATTTTCATTCGCTTTTCACTTTTAAACACAAATATATTCCAGGTAGCTTTCCTTTCAGTGACTGAGGAACTGACCTTAGTTTGTGATGTCAACGAGATGTCACTGGAAAGATGATACTAAAGTACCTCCTCATCACTGGAAAAAGATCTCCATGCAGAAGGTTATGCCCCACTGAACAAGATCCATGGAGATTGGAAAGTAAGACAAAACTGTATTTTAGCTGTTTCTTCCCCCAGCCCTCTTTTAAAGAGCAAAACAGCGCAAAAAAGTTACCACTTTTGGAAATTGTGGCTAGATTTTCTGGATGCTGATATCACCTTTCTAGGTAACTGAAACTGTCCAGGCACACTGGAAACAGCATTTTGTGCTGATTTGTGTATACACAAGTTCTTCTAGGCTCACCTACAGGACAGCAAGCCTACAGCTTGTCCACTTTGCTTGGAGCAAGCATCAGCCTGTAGAAAATCCACACAGTGATCCAATACAAACTATTCCCTAGTCTTAGCACAGAGGAAATTGTGCCTGTGTACATCTTTCCACTGCAAAGAAAATCCCAGCTGCTTTTGCCAGGTAGTCTTCCTCCTCATGGAGGGGGGAGGATATGGGCATGTATTTTGTGTGTACTACTTTTAATTCCCCATCCCTAGAAAAGCAACTGGTTTGTAAACATTGCTGCTCTCAGTAGACTTTCCTCCTCTAAGATCAGCAGAGGTACTGGGCAGTTTGTGGAGCTGTGTACCAGGCAGAAGGTTAGACACTGGTTAACTCAGAGCAGGGCTTCAGTAAAGAGATTTTAGAGGCTTTCTGGGCAGACAGCTGAATCTTCTGCTACTTCTACCTCCTTTGTGCAAGTTTTGACTACTTGTAGAGATCTCACCACAAGTACAGTTCACAATGAAAGGGAAGAATCCAGTCTAGGAGCTTGACCTGGTATCAGTTTAAAACTCCAGCAGGGAAAAAAACAACAAACCCAAACGAACAGAAGACCACCAAACGAAGCAGATGGTGGTGCAGTGAAGCAGGCAGCAGAGATTAGAGATTCCCAGCTACACAGGAATCTTCACCTGAAGTTCTGCGTAAAAGCAAGGTGGAAAAAACAATGTTTGCAAAATATGTTGGAAGCACTGCAGAGCCAGAACAAATTATAGATACAGCCTTTAGGTTTGTACTGCTTATCTATGCACATCTACTAGTTCAATTCAGAACAAAGACATAAATCCTCGCTTATCTCTACAGCTCATGAATACTTCATGATCCTAATTAAATGGCAACAAACAACATTAGCATTTCACTGTCAGTGAACCAAACAACATTCTCTTTATAAGCATCTTACATGCTCTAGAATCCACCTGGTCTTTTGAAGACTTAACTTTTACCTTCAGTGTTTCTCTAGCTGGTAATACCCCATCATACCTTTCTTACGGCAGCCCAGCAAGCCATTACTCCTCACTGGCATTTTATATAAAGCTTGCCTTTCCCTGAGCATATTCATTTTTCTTGCAAGGCACCTAGCATGATCGGAGTGCAATGTTTGGAAGGCTGCTGTCTTTCCACCCCTCTAAATGTAGCACGCTATGCTATTTTAACTCCAGAGCATCTGAGCACTTAAGCAGTTTCTCTGGAAACCAAAGATCTGTATTGCCAAATGGAACAGGAATGCTAAGGCATCCTTCAAAATGTACGCTGTAACTTGCAAGAAATGGACAAATCTAGAAAGGAAGATCAAGTGTGCTACATTAGTGAAGTATTTAAGTTTTAAAGAAAGTGAAAGGTCATTTCATGTATCATCCCAGAAACTGAGCTGTGCAATTCTAGAGAAGTCATCAGCCAGTCCAGAGGGATAGATACATGACACTGAAAAGGGAGCTAGTTAATATGGAGAAGTTTCCAGGATTTACAGGATGTCTTGTAATCTCTGCAAGAGGTATGCGTCCCTGCCTGAGCCCTGCTCTCCCCCACAGGCACAAACCTAGTTCACTCTGAAAGAAAGGTGGCCTTGGACATTATCGTAACACCATCGGGCAAGAGTTTATTCTGTACAGAAGTTAACAAGTAGGCAGACACTTCAGAACATATTTGTCTTGCAGCATATTATTGGTTTCTTTCAATCAATTTCAATTTCCAGGGGCAGGTTCTCATAAGAATAATCTAGAAAGTAACACACTAGAATTGAGCATTGACAGCATCCCTGCTGTGTGGCACCTCCTACTCTGGGGCTGCTGGCTACAACTGGAGTTCAGAAATCTTACAAAGTACTCCCTATGCAAGAGACCTTCCAGAGAGAATTACACTCCAGACTGTGCTCAGAAAAAAACTAAAATTTATGTTCTGATTAAAGGATTTTTATTCATCCAGAAATAAAACACAGCAAAAACCCCTCAAAACGTTTGTGTGTCTTAACAACCTGCAGCAATATGCTTTGTAATTAGTTACAGGGCATTTCTTTCCTTGTCATTTAGTGTCGTCTTGTATTAACCACAAAGGTAAATAGGATCATAGAAGCAGCATTTTCTATACCATTCCCTGTTATAAATATCTTTATTTAACAGAATAGGAGATATTAGAGAATATCTACTATAGTCACACTCCTTGCCCCTTCCTTTTCTGTGCCTGCTTTGTATCCTACCAGTTTGTCTTTCAGAAGTTTTGCAATTTCTATCATGTCTTTTCAGAGAGGACCAAAACAAAGCATGGCATTCCAGATGAGGTAGGTAACAAGTCTATAAAAAAAGACTGTATTTTTCCGTTCCTTCCTTAATAAGCCCTAATGACTTCTTTCTTGAGGTGTCTGTAACAACAAGCAAATACTTTTCCCCAGAGGTCACAGTTAGTCCAGGATACATCTGTGCATGGAAGCAGTTTAAGTTAAACCTCACGTTGAGCAGCTACCATGCTCCATTTGGATTTTGCAGCCCTTTATGTCTGTCATTACTTCTCCATCAATCTGAGTAAATATATCACTGACGAGTTTTGCCGATTTATTTTTTATTCTTTTCTTTCAGGTCAACATTATTGTTCATCTAACAGCAGCCTCTTGCATTCAGAATGCCACGTGCTAACTTCTACCAATCATTATGGAAAAACAAACATCTTCTAGTATCTTTACTCTGAAAGACGCTCCTGTGAATTTTTGCTCTGTGGTGATGTTTTAAGTCCTTTGTTTTACTGCCCCACAATAATACCGAAACCTCAGTTGCAGTAACCATCCTCAACTGCTATCAAACTATACCAACACACAGACCTTCAACACTCTCTACCCAAAGCAAGTACTCAATCTCTCATCTTAAAAAAATAGTACTTTCATGAGGTTGCATAGCCAAGAAAAATAGGAGGTTTTAAACTGTTCTGTATGCACTTAGTCTATTGAACCGTTCATTAGAACACTGAAAGCTAGACAAATGAAGCATTACCTGAAGCTCCTGGCAACTTGATTTAAACTGATTTTTCTTCCCCAGATTTATATGCAGTGCAACAAAAACTGTGACATGAACACTTGATTTATAAAATATACATTAACGGGTAAGACTAGTCAAGAAACAAAAAACCAAGCTGGATGCCTATGAGCGTCAAAGGAGGGATCTCATACACAGATTTCTCCCCACCCCTCATCTTAGTTTGTAGCCTTATACTGCATAAAAAAAACCAACCACCAAACCCCAAGGAAAAATACTGAGAATGGGCTGTTTATTTGCTGAGTAGGCAATATAGCTGTTTTGATGTGAAACAGCTGCTTTTTTAAAATAAAAGATCTAAGCTCACATTTTGCATCTTACTGTTAGAAGATGTTTTATAGCATCACACTTCTACTTTTCCTGGCAATGGCCAGGTCAACATTACAAACTGCTGCTGCTATTGCAGTGCCACACACAAGTAATAAAACACAGTAATGGAATAAATTCCTCCCTGAAAATGAGTTGTCACAAGCCCTGCTCTCTTTAGATTCAAGAAGAAATTTTTTGGCCTTATGTTGCTATGTACTTACGTTTACTGCGGACATCTATTAGTTTTTCAGTCTCACCACAACACAAAACCAGCAGAACTTACTAAACCAAGCCCATCACTTGCACACATTTTTCCCAGGGACAGGATGAGTGAGAACCAACAGTACATGTCAGATCTTGGTCACACTATGTCAGCGCAGTGCTAAGTAATCACTGAGGGCAAGCTATAGGGGCTAGAGAAAGCAAACCACAAAAACCTCCAATTACTATAGCCGTGTCACCACAATAATGCTGACCCAATTATATCAAGAGAAATGTGCTTTTACTAGTGTGTCCTGGTTTTAGCTGAGAGGGTTGATTTTCTTCATAGTAGCTAGTGTGGGGATATGTTTTGGATTTGTGCTGGAGACAGTGTTGATAATATAGAGATGTTTTTGTTCTATGGACTTATTGTTGAGCAGTATTTACACGGGGCCAAGGCCTTTTCTGCTTCTTGCACTGCCCTGCCAGCGGGATGGCTGGGGGTGCATAAGAAGTTGGGAGGAGACACAGACAGGACAGGTGACCCAAACTGACCAAAGGAATATTCCATACCATATGACATCATGCTCAGTTTATAAGGAGCTTGGGGGAAGGGGGGGGGGGGGGGGTGTTGCGGCGGCGGTGTTCGGAGCGATGGCGTTTGTCTTCCCAAGTAACCGTTATGCATGACAGAGCCCTGCTTTCCTGGAGATGGCTGAACACCTGCCTGCCCATGGGAAGTGGTGAATGAATTCCTTGCTTTGCTTGTGCACACGGCTTTTGCTTTACCTATTAAAATGTCTTTATCATCTCAACCCACGAGTTTTCTCACTTTAACTTTTCCAATTCTCTCCCCCATCCCGATGGGGGGGGGGGGAGCAAGTGAGCAGCTGCGTGGTGCTTAGCTGCCAGCTGGGGTAAAACCACAACATAGTGCTATTTATTTCACCTGGGATTCAAGAAAGATGACTGGAAAAGTGTAACTTTGCCAGAAGAAGCTTCACCTGCACTACAAGGGTTTTCCCAGTGTAACATACTGCCATTCTTACACTACAGACCTGGCTTCATTTTGGCTTCACTAGGAGGCATCCTTAACCCAGAGCCATATGACTCCAAGAGTTCTTAACACACAAGAAATTAAAAAAGCCTAAGAAAGAAAATAAAATTATAATGTAAGAAGCTTTTTTTTTTTCATTACAGAAAGGCCAAGCATCTAATATATTAAAGAGCAGAGAAGTCAGTACATTTACAGTGGTATTCTTGCATTTTGAAGCCATATTTAACAGACATGCATTATCTAAGCATGTTCTGACAACACTAAACCCTACCAACACCACTCTACGTACTTTTCACATATTAAATTTTTCCCACATGCCAGTCCCTCCTTAATCACAGAGTACCACACAACAGTACAGCCAGTATACTGCTGAGCATCAGCCAACCTCCAGAAGAGAACTTCACACTGCGGGACGGCATCTTGCTCACATATCTGACATGCAGGAGGCTGAACCAGGGCCCTCCCCAATGAAGATAAGCTGTAACAGCTCAGACTAGCATGCCAGCTTACACGAGGTCTAATTTACATATGGCAGTCTACAAATAGCGCACAAAGGGCAACCTGTAACACAGACAGACTGGTGGACAGTATCAAAGGCAGAAGCCAGCAAATTTGGCTCCATATATTGAGAGACAGAAACATTGTTCTGACTGGTTTTCCTTTTAGCTGCTAACACCAGCCCTGATCAACTTCCAAAACATCATTAACTCCCACTTTATAAGCCATCGCACATTTCAATGAGAGCTTCCACAAAAAGTGTACAAGGTCATGATGTTGTCAGAGCATACAGCATGAAAACTGAGCTGAAAAAAACCCCCACAATTTGTACATGGAATTTTACACTGCAGGGCACATTCAATCCAGTAACATTGGAAGCAATGTAGGAGAGGAACTTTTCTTGGTCCATGCATTTGAAGTGTAATCTCTGATGTAGCCAATACTGTGAGGTTAAGCTGCACTTAAAGGGCTTTATTTTGGATTTATCGGATTTACAGATAGGAAAACTGAAAAAAATTTGCTGTCTCAGCAGTCAGTTGAGCAAGAACAACCTAAAAAACCCCCAAGCAATCAACATGGTAACAAACCCCTGCTGCGGCTGAATTGAGAACTACGAAATACAACAGTCACTCTTCCAGCATGCCCTAAAATAAGATGATCTCTTTCCCAGCAGTCTTCCTTATGCTCTGAACAGAGACAAATGACTTTGCAACTACCATCAGAAATCTTTACAGAGTCTAACTCCAGCCTCCTTTCTCCAGAAGAGAGCTATATTTGATTAAGAAAAAAACCAAAACAGAAACATGTAATAAACAGTCTACTTGATGTGTAAGGTGATCCTACCACAGATCGCATAAACTAGGATTGTTAATTACTTTTTTGTCTGGCCAACAAGTGTAAACTCAGTCATATATTAGTGTCTGATGAAGATATTTTTATATTCTGAAGATTGATCTCATATGGTACAAAACTCAAACAGTTGGCATAGTTTGTACATATTGCATGATCACTGCAATGAATAGTGCCATTCAAACAAAAACATGAAATGCTCCATCTCCAGTCTTGTATTTACACTCACATCAGGAATAAAGGAATTTATTACTTTACCAGATCAAGTGTCATTTTTGTTTAATGGAAAATGCAACAGATTTATGAAAGAGCTGGATTATAAAAAGGGCAACTATAAGCTTAAAAAAAAAAACAATGCAGGACACTTATTTTACAGTAAAGTAACTAAAAGCCCCGGGAGTGTAGAGCAGCACTCATTTTACATAGCTTCACTGTGTTTTTAAAATAGTTTAAGTATAAAAAAGATGCAATTTTCTATGATAGATGTCTATAAATAGCATGTGAATGTAAGAGAGCTGGTAGAAATAGCTACTTTCTTTTAAAAGTTTTAATAGCAATACTAAGTGTTGAACTGTCAAATTAATTTTACATCAGAGGTTTTAATTGTGATTCTCTCCAAAGATTTTGTTGTCACACTTAATAGATCTGTTACTATCAAAAGACTAGCAGTTACAATGAAGAAATAGATGCAGTGGGACAATGCTTTTTAATAGAGAGTTTTCTTCATAGCGTTAATTATACCATTACAAAACCCCATTCATAGGTATCTTAACTGTCTTCGCCTTCTCCTTCTCTGTTGAGTACAGGAATAGGAACTATATGAAGATCTCACCTCCATGCACGTTGCCTCATTTTAAGTGCTGACATTTCTAAGATACTGCCCACAACTATACCAGACAGGGAATATCTTCACTGCAGCTACACTAGGCAATGGTTAACTTGGCCCATGGGCCACTGCTGCAGGCAGAAATGTGAGAGCGTCTTCAGAGCACAGCACTGCCCAAGACCACAGCCTCTACGTGTCTGAGTGTACCTAAAAGTTTATCATGTACTTTGTGTTGAAAAAGTGTTCTTCTCTTCCCATAAAATGCAGGAAGACTTATTTGGTATTGAAGGAAAACAGAGACTGACTCACTCGGGTCCTTCAACATATTCCTATCTTCACTGCAAAGGGAGTGCTTCTGGTCTCGAGTTAGATTCCCAGCTCTAGCACATACTCCCAACTGGCCAAGTCACTCTGGCAGCAAGCGGTTTCAAACACAGAAATTCTGTGTGCGCATGTAATACAAGCATACCTGGTTTAAGCAGGGATTATAAACCCAGATAAACTGCAGTAAGAGAGCAGAAGTTGAAGATATATGATAGCCATATTAAGGGATTTGGATTAAGAAAAGTTTGCCTTACACTACCCAAGAAAAACCCTCTGAACCAAAGTCATATTGAACCATAAAGAACCAGTCACAGAAAAGCATTTGTTTTAAACTTGAATAAAAATTATACTCAAAGATACAATGTAAAATTCTCACCTCTGTGCATTATTTTATGCTTTTCTCTCAGATATGTGAGTCCTTTTATTACCTAAAGACAAGAAAAAATTAATTTATGAAACAGAAGAGATAATTGCATGCTTTGTCCGTACAAGAATTCCCACTGAATGCAACACAACAGAAATCCCAAACTGTAATCACTGCAAATCAATATTTTGTTTTAATTTTACCTCCAGCTCAGACTAGAAAACCAGAGTCAACCAACCCCTTACTGGAAGTTTTGCATACAGAGCTTGTTGCACAATAGATATGAAACAGTAACATTCAACATTTTTTTAATGAAGTGTTAATTCTGTTCTTATCCAGAAGCATCAGCTGATACAAAAGCAGAAAAACCAAAGCAAACACAATAGAATGTGTTACTCATCCCAATACTCTCAGCTACCAAATAATGACATGTTCAAGGCTGCTTTTTAAAAGAAAACAGACTTAAAAACCTGGTAATATTTCTCTCCCACATCCTTCAGTCCTGAAGTGGTGGCTTCCTGCATCTGGCATTACCACACAGACACAAGCGTACCCACTTCCAGCCTTCGCGAGCTATGAACACACTTACCGCAATGCTAACTTTGCCCAGTATCTGCTCTGGAATTCTTCCAGCCTTTTTCAGTACTTGATCCAAGGAGCCGCCATCCTAATAACAAATGTTTGAATAGTCGAGCTTTAATCAAATTACTCTAAAACATTTTAAACAGGACTGTACTCTGAAGCCTAAATTTGGTGAGAAAAAAATATTGCTTTTCATGTTTCATTTAACATTGTCATGGTGCCTATCTGAAAAAATAAATCATTTCTCTGTAGGAATTAGTTTTATTAGGCCAGTAACAACATCCACTCAAACCCTTCACACAATGATCTTCCTTACTAGCATTTCCATGGTTTGGCTCTTGTTAAGGAAGTACTGGCCACAAATAGCCATCAACAAAGTATTAGGAATTTTACAGATTTCTGTAACTTTCAGATCAACGCAGTAACATGTTTGTTTTCTTGTCACAGCCATCGCCTGATACTCCCTCCCCCTCCAAAGACAGAATGAGGAGGATTGAAGCACTATAGGAGATTTTGTGATCCTGATTTCGGGGATGAAAATTCACCACATTGGAAAGACAACAGAATTCTCTTCCTGAATATAATATGTGCTAGTGGGCACCCCATGATCATAATTAAACCCAGATCCCTGTTCCCCTCATCCCCCACATGAGATCCTACACAGAGGAAGCTAGCATATCCGGGGTCACTGTCACCTTCCAAGTTGATTTGGCATGGGTCTTAAAGAACCAAAATAAGAAGAAATGTTTTAAAGTTCCATGGTAAGTAATAGTCTTGCTAATTGTCGTGGTTTAACCTTGTTAGGTTAAATTGAATGCACGCACACACACAACCTCAAAGTCAAATATATTCCACTGTTGCTAAGAGCTTTTGAGAAGGAAACTTAGAAAATGCTGTTTATTTTTAGCAACTGATTTAACAATAGGCTTGTACATAAGTTCTAGATTCTCGACAATAGAGAATAAAAAAACTTTCTAATTTCTTGATTGTATTTCAAATTAAAAACCAATATCCTGTTGTCCAGATCAGCATTTGATATCTCCCAGAAATCAAGACAAAAATCCAACTTGAGAAAGTAATTACCTTCTGCCTTAACCCATCCTTTGGATGGGTTTCATCACCATTTATACAAGTAAAAAGCTAGAATGCAAAGTTTTATTATTTGAGGTCTAAAATCTAAAACTCTTATGAGAAGGAAAGGATATATATACTTATTTGATCATGTATTTTTGTAAGAAACACAGCCACATACACCACATGATTAAAAATACACCAACATAAACAAATGTCTATATATATCTCCTGTGTAACCAGTCTGCATTTCTGGACAGCTGTCTCTGCTGAGACACCGGTACATTAACAAAGATTTCATACAGAAACACAACAGCATTTTGTGTGTCGTCCGTGTCCCGTCCCCCCCCCGAGGACTAGCTCCAATCCTGGAAGAGGCTGAACACAATTCAGCTGCCTAGTGTTGGCTGCAACCTTCAGTGTCTTTCGGGAGCAAACTTCATCCTTTTGCCCATTAAATACCTGCTGCTCAGCAAAGTTATGTACTGATTTTGAATTTATGTACCTAAAAATATCACACAGTCAAATCTTCACGTTCCATGCCTTTTCCACCTCCAACTTTTTGTTCATATTCACACTTATGTTTTGTAACTCACTGCTAAAAATAAGAATTTTGAGTGGCAGTAATTCAAAGAAATTTATGTACAAAAAAGACAAAGGAGATTCTCATCCAATATTTTATCCAAAAGGAGACCGAAAACTTCCACCTAATGATCTGCATTAAGCCAACAGCTTAATGGCTTACTTAAGACTACAATTTAAATAAATCTTTCTATTTCATATCTTACTGATCAATTGTACTATGTGTAACATCTTGTATCCAGTCTGACTTAGACCAGATTCAGCACTGAAACACCAGATTTCATACTGCCTTCTCTTAAACTGAAGAGAGGTCTACTGTCAGATATATCAATGCCTGCTTAGGAACTTGCAAACCCTGATCACTCCTGTTCATTTTCACATTGGTAAATAAATTGAGATTCTTTAGGCTTTTTATTTCTACATGTAACTATATACCACTACCATTTCTCTTTTGGCATGTGTTAACATACGCAATGCTAGATGTGCACATTTGTGACATTTAATAGTGTATTCTGAAACAATGCTCAGACAGCAATTTTTAACATCTATTTTCCTATTTTTCATTGTTTTCAATTTTGAGAAACTAACTCCTTTAATTCCCAATTGTCATTTATATTTTGGGGTATGCACACCTTCTATTCAGCTAGCACATGCTTAAAAACTGGATCATGATCACTTGTTCCTAGGCAACCATCGATTTCTTCCAAAAATTTCCGTAAGAGAAGACCAGAGAAGCTTTAAAACAATCACATGTACTTTCCAGAAAAAATAACATTTCTCTCCAAAGAAACAAGTTTCCAGGGAAAAAATAAGAAAGTTTTCAGATTTATTGTATTTCATGTTGTTAAAAACATCCCCTACTAAGTGAGGCAAAAAAACCTGACTTTCAATTACAGAAAATTTACTTTTAGTGTATGGCTCCATATGGTTAGAGAAAGGCAAACAGATGTCGGGAAGAATGTGTACTTTTCTATTAAAATAAAACACAGTTAAAAATATTTTTGGCATTAAAAAAGTTGTATAATATTCTTCTGGGCTTGTTCATTTCCTGTGCGCTATTCTTTATGTTTGCATTTTCTGTAAAATTTTAAAATCTAGATAAGAATAAACTAGATTCTCATTATCACAGCTACTAAGGGCTACACAGCTGTAGTTTCAGAGTGATCTGGTCCATTCTGCATAAAACCAAAACTAAACCCAAATCAGAACAAGCATCTGCATCAGGTAAATATTTTTAAATAGAACAAAACAAAAAGGACCACAGATAAAGGGGAAGCAATCGGGAAGCTACATTTGTACAGCTTAGGCTTGTACAGAAGACCGGGTACTAGAGAAGGGGATAAAACGGATCATATCAATCCCAGCCTCAACTTTACAGAGTAAATCCAAAACACAGTATTTGATTCTTTATTTGTGCAGAAACATCCACTTTGTTAACTTAACTCTCATTGAGACTCAGGTTTTGCATTAATGGTCTGTTAATAACTTCAAACCAAGACAGATTTTTATGTACTTACCATATGTTCCATGCAAATGCTGATTTCTCCATCACTGTAAAAAGCTCCATAAAAGCCCACTATGTATGGAGAGTTGCACTCATGTAGAACTTGCAGCTCACGAATGATCTGGTTTCGAATAGCTGGCTTGATCTCTAGGTGAATTAACTGTAAAAGAATCCACTCTTATTATTTTCTTAGTGGCAAAGCGCCATTCAGAAGGAACAGGTTGTTCAGAGAGGTTTTCAATACCTAGCTGGATAAGGCCCTGAGTAGCCTGCTCTGATCTTGTAACTGACTGCTTTGAGAAGGAGGTTGTACTACATCACCTCCTGAGGCCCCTTCCAACCAGAATAATTCTATGACTTACCTGTAAAATAATCCATCCTTATTTTCATAGTGGCAAAAGGAAAACACTACAATACAGCATGAGAAAGTTAGAACATCAGCACCCTTGAAAAGGTGGGATTTCTGTCTCTTCACAGAATATTTCTCTATCAGAAACTTTGTTCCAGCACATTTTCTTCACTTATCTGTTTTTTATGCATAGATCAGAAACTGAAGCTCTATGTTGAGGAAAAGCCATGAACAAATGCCTTAAGCAAATGTGTTAAAGACATCCTGACTCAGAAGCAGCTGCTGAAAAATATCTGCACAGGTGTTTGTAAAGCATTAATGGAAGGAATGAGCTGAACTTCAAATTAAAAACTCTCCACACTGAATCTAAATCTAAAGAGGAGATTACATAAAATACTTTGTTCCACTAGTCTGTTTATCTCATACAACACCAGAAGTGTATTTCTTTTGTGAAAGAAGACTGAGACACACTATGGAAATTTTAGTCAATATACAAAAGAAAAATTGCAAGCATCTCAGCTGCATCCAATATTAATGAATTGGGGTAAAGTTTCCTGTGAAAGCCACTGTAGGTAAAAAAAAAATCAATTAAATTGATTTAGTTCAAGTAAACCTCAGTGATTTGTCTATTTCATAATTCTCACACCTCAGAAGTGGGCATTTTTCTTTGCTTCTCTCCAAACTGTCAGCGTACTGACCATGGTTTGTTTATTAAAGCCAGCACATGCACATTTTCCTTTAGTTTTGCTGAAGGTGACAGCATGCTCTTGCTAAAAAAAGAAGTACCTGAAGTCTTTCAACTTCTCAATTTAAAAAAAATGGAAGTTTTCAGTGTAGGGGATATGGGATTTGAGCATAACCTGTACTTTATCCTTCTCAAAGGTTAGGTTATGTTTCCCATGAACCTCAGTAGCCTCCCTGCCATCTCACCCACTGCAGTACAACAGCCTATGTCCTGACACACTGCCTCATAACAAGTGCCACTCATGCAAAGAGCTTCCCTCCTGGAGGAAAGAGGCATGAAAAACCCAGACAGAAATAATCAGGCAGTATCAGAGACACATTTCCCTTACTGTATTTGGTTCCCAGGGACATTGAGAAAGTGAGAGCTCCTCACATAAACCAAAATGAAAACATTGAGCTATTTCAGTTAAAAAACCCCTCAGTTCTCTTACAAACAAGGTCACAACTGCTATTGGTTGTAAAGCATAAAGCTGAATCATTGATAAATACTCTCGCCAGAAGGACAAGTACCCTTCTGCACAGAAGCCACCTGCACCCCGTGATTAAACTATAAAACAGGAGATGTCACTGTACTCCAATGCATTCCCTCATCCTCAGTTTGAGTTCTCATTTTTTCCAGTGTCACTCAGAGGCAGCTGTGAAGGAAGATCTTAGGACAGGTGATATCTTTTCCATTCCTTTAAACTTATGGCCCAGAATACAGGATATTGTCACTTTTTCCTCATTTATACCTTTCAGTACCTTCTTTTAGGTCTTCTACTCATTAGAAAGTCCACTACATTTTCTTTGAAAGATATATACCCAGCTGAAAAGATCCTATTTGTCAAAATAGGAAAAGCAAAACATGAAAAAAGGGGGAATGAATGACTATCATTGCTAACACCTGGGACACCTTCTGAAAATCTGGGAAGCTTAGGATAAGCACATGCAACCTTTCTTTGTTTTTGAAAGACATCAACTTCTCTGAAAGCACTGGCATTAGTCTCTTTTTTGTGCCAACACCACTCACTTCTCTAAATAAAGTCACTGTATTTCATCAGAAACAACCTCCTTAATAAAAATCATCCTTAAGTTCCTATTTTTGAGGTACTCACCTTTCTTGCCATTATGAGACCAGAAGGCTTGTGAGATACTTTGAAGACCACACCACCATTTCCTGCTCCCAGCTCACTGATCTTCTCAAAGTCATCATCCTTCAGCTCTCCAACTTTTTGTTTCTGGGTAAGGAAAGCTTCAAGGCGCTTTCGTTGCTGTTCATCCAACTCTAGTTCTTCCAGCTTCTTCTGAAGTGCTTCCAAATTTGTCCTGTACGACAGAGAAAGAATAGATTATTATTATTAAGCTGTTTGAGCTTACCCAGCAGCGTTGCAAGAGGAAGAGCAGTAGACCACTGTGGTCAGAGATTAAACGCACTACATTCTTGCACCTACATACATTATCTAAAAGGACCCAACTTCTACAGTCATCCCCACGAGACATATATTAGTAGAACTTAATTAAGGACACAGTATTTTGTTCCAGATAAAATAATGATGTAAATACAAACAGATACCCGGTTTCCCCATCTTTGAGGTTCTGTCCAAATTCATGCATTTAAGTTGCACTACCTACAGGAGTGGCTTAATGACTCAGCATTTACAATCAAAGATCTCATGAATTGCAGCACAATGCTATTTTTAGTTTCGCATTTTCAGGGATTGTGTTGTAATTTCCTACGGAGTTTGTCTACATGTTTTATCTACTGATTTTCACATAACTATATAACTAATAATTAATTCAGAAGCTTCTTATTTAGATCTCAGTAGAGTTAGCAAGTGCAACCAAACATGCATTAAAAACATGGCCACTGGAAACAAAAGCCTTTTTATTTTTTAGTTTAACTGGGGCAAAGAAACAGACCAAAGATTTTAAGCTTACTTTTTCTCTTACTTAAGGGGAACATTTAATAGAAACCTAGGTTTAACATCATTAAACAATACAAAATAGAAATACAAAACTTTAAATAGTGGTTAAATTTGGGACTACAGGCAGAAGTTCAGTTTCCCAGGAAGATTCTTTTTTAATAGCTTAACTTCAGATCCCATGAAAACACTTCAATTCCAATAACGTGACAACTTAAAAGCTCATTTAAAATTTCCCACTTCCAACTGCAATAGTAAGTTGCTGCAAGAGTAAATATTTAACAGCAAATACCTGTTTTGCTTAGCCAAATCTAATGCAATGTTCCCAGGGAATGCAGTGTTGCTAGGATGAAAAGTTTGAGGAACTGGATCTACTTCAGAGCCTAAACCACTTCCCATTTAAAAAAAGAGATTAGATTTCACCAATAATCAAGAAAACTATTCATCACTTCTAAAATGCCCACTTTCAAAAGATGCTGTACAAAAAAACATTCTCCGAATGCCCAGCATGGTGCTGGTCAGTTGAGGAGATACAAGGTTGATTCTCCAAGAAGCAACAAACAATCCCCAGACTCAACGGAAAGATAGAATTCTAAGATGAAACCCTCTACTCATTCAATAGAGAGCCTGCACTTCATGGCAGGATAATCATCTTGGTTTGACTATACGTAAGGTTTAATCGAGGCAAATAAAAATATAAATATTCACAGCTCCTCCTTACTACACAATCACTCTGAAAGTTTAAGTGATGACACACTCCTACTTCATTTATCAGTTTAAACACGTTAGACAGGATGGAATTGCTTAAGCTAACTTCGGAAGCAATAATTCTTAGAAGAGTTAAATACAGGAAATGGAATGAGATCTTTGATGGAAAGGTGAGTTCTGTTCAGTCTGTTATTTTGACATTTTAACAGCCCAAGCATAAGATTACCAGGCAACACTTGTGAGCAAGTTTCACAGAACACTCACCCTGGGTAAAGGTAATTTGGCAATGCTGCTCAAAACCAGAACAGTCTTACATAGAAAATTTCTATGTACTTATTCTATTGTAGTTATACTACCATAAGTGTCTCTTGCCTTGATATAAAAATTTCATTCTGGTGCAGATAGTTCATTTTCAGCCTATCCTACACAGAGAAACATACTCTTATTTCTGTCCTCCTACCATGCTTTATATCAGTGTAACCATACTGGAATACAATCCTACAAACATCCAAAGTATCCACAATGAGAAATTTCCCTGTGCAGAAATCTAATTTCTAAAATGTAAACCAGAAAGCAAATTAATCACTGGATTTTTTTTGCCCCGCAACTGTGCCCAGTAAAGGAAACAAAACCCAGCCTGAAGTCAAAGTAACATGTCTTTTCTAGACTGCAGCTGAACTTAGCTCTTCTTACACTACGAACGCAAGATAAAAATCGGAGCAAACCTAAGCACCTCTTACTTTCCTACAGTAAACTGCAGAACAATGAATGCTGGACACAAACTCTGGATTTTACCCTAGAAGGTAACTGTTGTGAGAAGACAGAACTCATACCTACACTGACAAACCCTGCCAGTACGGATGGCACTCTGATACACTCTGCACGTCAGCCTGCCTGGCCAAGCAGAGAACACTCTGCTTGCTCAGGTGGTTTGCTCTTGTAGTGGGCTTGAACAGCAGCAAGCTTTCTGTCTTGACAGATACATAAAATCAGGGTTTTTTTTTGTTTGTTTGTTTTTATTGAGCAGCATGTTAAACATCAGTATTTTTAGGAAGTACAGGTTATTTTTTATTCTATAAAACCCTACAGAACTAGTAGAAATGGTATTTTTGGGGCCGCTTACCAAAATAGGATCCTTCAAATATTTCTTTATATTAGAAGCAGAGCAACTTTACAGTTCATGTTTTGTCATTAAAAAACTTTTTCATAGTGCCTTTTACCCTATGCTTATATCAAAATCATGACTGACCAGAAAAATACGGCCTACAAATATTAAGACAGTTTTATTGGATATGACTTTTGCAGAGACAGATCCCTTATTCCTTATCACTGCTTTAAAGAAGTCAGGACCACACGAGCTCAGCATCCACTACCTGGATCTCTCTTTCAAAAGAAGCCAGAACAATTTAGAGTGTACAAAAGAATTTGAAGGAACATCCAAATAACAGCAAGAGTTTTGTTGAATTAACTTAAACATCTCTGAAAAACAAATATATCAAACTCCTAAACATAATATTTTAATGTTGAATACCCTTTTGACATAGAGGGTCAGGTTTTCATAGGAGCTCAGCAAGCAACACAGACTATAAAGTCTGCATACGGACTTCATGAGAACATGGAACCAAAATCCCCCCCAAAAAATCTGACCTTAACAGGAAATTTCAGTTTCCTTTGAAATATCTGCTCCAGTAAGCCACAGCAAGAAGTAACCTTTATCTTTATTTACAAGTTTTAAAAAGGAACTTACTGTGATTTTAGGGATTAGTGAAGAAAGCAGGGCTGCTCATTTGGAAAAATAAAGAAACCAGAGACACAGAAACAGGATGTAACATGGCTTTTCTTACTGTTTTGAAGAAAACGGCCATTCATTTTTTTTTTCTCTCAAGCAGAAGAGGTTTTCTGGGTTTGGAGACAACACAGAAATGCTTGAGCACATGACTTGGAGCAGACAAAATGCTAGTGTGATCAAACAAAACACTGTCATGCTGATGCTTTAGTAACAAAAAATTTGCTAGGATAGCATTTATCACATCTGTGTTAGTCTAATATACATCTGTATAAGGCTTTTTTTTTAAATTATATTTTACATTGCTCACTTCATCTCAAACTTCGCATTCACTTAAAATACAGGCATTTCCATGCTTGAAAGTATAAATTATTGTTGAGGTCCTTGCTCAAACACTAGTAGGAAGACTCCAGGAGCTCTCAGATGGAAAAGTATTGATCTCAAATCTCAGCACAGCAGGTTTCTCCCTCTATCTAGAATGCGGCCACCAGCAAAATCACTGGAATGTTCTAAGCTCTTATAGTAAAACCTTCATTACTTGCAGTGACATGCAAGACAATGACAGCAACGAAGTTGTCAGATCTCAATTGAGTTTTTCAGAACCAATTATTTAACTGTAAATTAATCTGAAGACTTTTTGTGAAAGATATTAACCCAAACAACACATTGTCAGAATTACTATTCAGGATGTAACTGTAAGTAACATCTCCAGTTAGTTTTATGATAACTGAATGACAGACAACAGGACAAAACTGAATTCTTTTTTCATGCTGGTCCTTTGCTTGAAGCACTAAATACTAACCAATTTCAAATGTAGAAACTTTTTTAAAAAAGAGTATTTGTGTCATTAAAATTGTTGGTGGTAATCTACTCTCAGTACTTCTAGGAGGCAGAACTTTGATAGCTAACTACTCTAAGAATACTACCCTGACCAGTAACTATGACTGTTATCTGGACCCTCATCACAAAAGCATCACAGCCATGTTGCAGTGCAAAGCACATACAGAAACAGGTGGATAAAGAAATCATTGCATATAAAGTTTTACAAATGAAACTAAACCAATGCTTACAAATAGAGGAGAGGGAATACTTAAGTCAGTTCATCACTAGGACACCATGAAAATGCTAAAGAAGCTTTGGTAGCTAAAAGTAGCAGCATGTTAGCATGCTAACGTCTGCCTCCAGAAGGAGCAGTAGTAGTTACTTAATCTTATATAAAACTTTTATTCAGAGACAAAGATTCCTATTAAAATTCATCACCATTACCTGCTGCAGTCTTGGAGTTGTTTTTTCACTGTCAAAGCGCTATGCCTTTGCCAGGGTTCCATCAAAGCAGGAAATCAAACCACCTCAGTGCTTCACTGTTCCAAGCACTACTCTAAAGCAACAGGTTATCATTTAATTTATTGCTATCAGTTTTAAAGCCAAGCACATACTAAACATACTGCACTAGGGAAAGAATCCAGCTTTCGTAATGTGATCATCTGAATGGAGCTGCAGGGAGGTCAGTGCTGTTTGTTCCTTTTGTTAAAGACACAGTGTAACTTCACAGAACACTATCAATACATACATTCTTCATCAGTTAGCAGAAATGGATAAACACGCTGTATAGCTAGCAGACAGTACCACTGTAAAAAAGTGTATGTCTTAACTGCTGGACTTCAGATACAATTATCACAAGATCTCTCTCTTCCAGACCATATGGAAAGTTAAAATATGCATTCAGTGCAAGTTTTTTGGGGGGGTTGTTTGATTTTCCCCTCCAAGTGCAGCATCAGGTATAAGGTGCTCAAGAGGGGGAATTATGTCTGCCCACACTCAATCAGGTAGGATCCTTGCTATTAAATCAACTTTACTTCTTCCTTCTTGTATGCAAGGAAGTATGCTGACAGTGCAGTGTCCTTCTAGTCACAACAGCACTTCTGCAACCTCAGAAATTTAAAAAGAATGCAGAACAGAACTTAGAGTGCAGTCTCTTACCAAACACAGACAAACACACCCAACCCCCCCTAAACACCAATACAACCTCTGATGTACACAGAGAAAATTCACCTCTACTCTTGCCCATTTACACTTTGCTAAAGTCCTCATTTTAGAGGCCAGAAGACACCTGCAATCTAACATCCTGGGAGAACCCACATCCACCCCTTCTGCAGCCAGTTTGTGGAGGACCACAGAGGCGAGAAAGGTTTTCTGAGGAGAAAAACAGCATGGGATAGTGGGAGCTTTTCCGCCTCAATGACACCTCAACTGTACAGAAGCTCAGCTAAAGGCTTTAAATTGTCTCACCTATCCCAGTATCCCACCTCCCAACAATGGCCAAAAACAGATGCTTAGAAAAAAGTGGACAGCAACACCTCTAGTTACTGCTGGACTAGATGTTTTGTTCTCTGCTTCCCAGAGATGCACATGGTCTCATCCACAAACTCCTGAACAGTCAAGATGGGTTGCAAATACCGTCACTTCACCAGGTTACCAGATCACTTTGAGACTATCATAGTATGTTCCCTTAAGGCTTGGTTGTGGGGTTTTGTTCTAATTTTTTTTCCAAACTAACTTTCTTTTTAAAGGTCAAAACCCCCATGATCTATTACTGCTGTAAACATGAGCATATCACACACAGATGGGCACTGCAGGTGCATGTCAGTGAGTTACAGGATACTGAGCAACCCTGTATTTCCTTGCTCTGATTTCCTACGCACAGATTGGGCAGGGAGGAAGAACAGATTCTTCAGAGTGCTCTCACCCTATATAAAAAGGGCAGAAGGCAAGAAGAGACTTAGCAGCTCATGCTTTTGGGGGCAGCCACCCCAGCAGTGAAGAAAGCACTCCTGGAAGAGATGCATTAGGCATTTTGGAGCGTACTTGCTCTCTTTGAGCCAGTAACGAGAAGAGAAATGCTGCTAATACATAATGTCATAATAAAACCAGAAAGAAATCCTTACTCTTAATTCATACTAATAATACTGCAAATCTTTGAGAATTTATTGTAATTCATAAACTCAAATCAAATCATATACTCAACCTTAAAGGCTACATTAAAGCTGTACTCAACCCTGAAGTCTACTTTAGGGAGAGAAGAAAAACTGTGGTAGAGAAAAAAAGTCTGACAGTCTTTAACAGTAATTTGTCAAATAGTTGTTCAAAGTTATTACTATCAGTTTTGCAAGCTGAACAATTAGTATGAGTGAAAGCATAAAAAAAAGTACATTCACTTTCAGATCTACTGTCACATGAGGATACAGGCTTGGGGGTTGTTTTCCAGAACAGTGACAGTAATGCTTTCCTCAAGCCTACACAACTGTCAATTTAGAGAAGAAAGTAGGCAGTTCACTACATCATTTCCATGAACAACCTCAATCAGAGAGCTGAAATAAAGTATTAAGAACATGAAGACATTCTGCAGTTTTGAAAAGACAGACTACTATTTTGCATGACTATGCCAAACCTGGGCAATAAGACAAATTTTTATTTAACTTTTCCTTTAACAAAGAACAGTTCACAGAATAACACAGAAGATAAAAGTAATTACAGTAGTCTCATAGCTTACGGCATAGGTGTGTCTCTGTCTGGGCTAACTCCAGTGCAGCCTCAAAATCTGCAGTTAAAACAACTCAAAAATATACCAACTCACTATAAGTGCAAGAGTCATGTTTTAGAAAAATACACTTTTCTCAATTCCTCCTTATTTTCAATTCTTGCAACATGTTAGAGGTCCTTCCTAAATCACCCTTATCTTTAGGTGGGATATATGATTACCCAATACACCTGCTTATTTCTAGCATGAGTTTTAACATTTGAAAATACCATTCCACCTCCACAATGCAACAGACACGGCAGGGCATATTTTGAGGTTTAATACTGCCAGAAAAAAAAAAAAACAGTCAGAATAAGAGGCAGACAATTTGATTAAAATCTATTTCTTACTAAAAGGTATGTAAAACAAAACTATTAGAAAAGTATTGTTCTGTGCAAAAAAGTATCCAGCTAGACTAAATCAATATAAGAATTCTAATTTTTCTAAAGCTGAAAGGCATGCATTTTAAAGAAAAGATGTAATAGAACTTCAAGTTTCCTGTTGAGTCTCCAATCAATGGGACAGCTTAACTTCAAAAAACTCCTTTAGGCTGAGCTGTTGGGTAGGAATCTTTGCTTTAAGCTTCCTCCCTCTTTTACTTTAGCCTAACCACTATCCCATTAAACATTTCAGACTATTTTTTCTTAAATAAGCCAAAGCATGCCAAGTTTAAATTGAAGACAGTTCACCAAAGAGAGTAAAGCCACAGATGCAAGCCGTGGCACAAACGGACAGACTGCAGATTCATGCCCTGGCTGCCTCTTCCTACCAGATTTTTTTGCAGCTGTTCCCAGCCACCACTTGGAGTTTCAGCCCTTTATCCAGTGGCAAGGCTAAGGCACTCCTTTCACGTAGTGAGCTCTGTGGCTAAACAATACAACTGGTTTGGGGTTTGTTTTTGTTTTGTTTTTTTTTTTCCTCAGTTAAAAGACTTCCTCGGGACTTACTGTAGCACTGAATTCAAAGTTCACCACAAATAAACTCTGCCATCTCAAATTAAGAAATTCAAGAATCAAATCTCCAGAACCAGAAATTTAAATTCTCAATCTCCCTTTCATAAATATATCTGCACTTACCACTGATTTTTCCTAGCCAGCACTACATACAACCAGAACAAAAGAGCCAGAGGGCAATTAACACTGCCTTATGGACAGAAAAAGGAACCTATGTAGTAGGTATTTAAAACACAACACAGAGGATAAATAGAAGTTATAAAATCCTGATCATCAGCTGACACACGTATTTACACAAGTCCTGCTTTTCCATTGTATTATTTCTCTGAACTTTGGGTTAAATTTAATGATAAAAACAAGGGATAAACATGTGCAATAATAACGGTAACAGTATCTTCACGACTCCCTTATGTGGTAGATACACAGACTGAGAGACACTACAATAATAAAAAAGATGAAGTTACAGTATCCATTTACAAGGCCCATGAAAAAGCCAGGACTAGAATTGAGACTCCTTCTGTGCAAGAGCTGAGCCAGGCATAGAAGCACAGACTTCTTCAAAAGCTGCAGTTAACACATCAAGGACTGGGAAAGAAAATTGCCAGAATGTGCAGATGAAAACATAAAAAACCCAACCCATAACCAGGATTCAGACAGAGTCATGGATGGAAGGTTTAGATCTTTGCCTTATATTTGAAATGGATGGATTGCATAACACAGAACATTTGCCAGTATAGCCATTTAGTGGAAGAAATTAATAATTTTTACTTAATATATGTATAGACTGTACCAATACATATAGAAATACTCACCTGTAAATACACACACATCTCTAACCAGAGTATTCCCCCCCCCCCCAAAAAATGCATTCTGTGATTGTTTTATTTGCTACAATAAATCTGCTGACTCATCTTCCCACCACATTGAAAAACATCCTAGAAAAGCACAGAACAATGCTGAGTTGTAAAAACCATTGAAAGAAAGAAGAGTTGCCAGGAAGTTTCAACAGTTTGTCTTAAAAACCCGAAAGTAGATTTTTAAGATATTTGTTCATCCAAAGATCACACACTGCTGGAATCTCTCTCTCCTAGTTCTCAGCCTGTAAAGTAAAATAATCTGCTTCCATCCTTATTCCTTTTGCATGTGTCACCCAGTCACAGACACCACTGTATACTTCCTTCTGCTGGCGAGGCCACTCAATCCAGGTAAAAGACCATGTCCTCAGCTGCGAGTAGGTAAAAGTTTTGCAGGAATTCACTTTCCTCTTGCTCAGACAAGACTCAGGATGACAACAGCTTCTCAACAGATGTTTGCAAAGAGATACTGAGCAGTGAATTAGTCTTTCCCGGTTGTTCAATTCCTGTGGGCAGTAACTGGCAGAAAGCCTTGCATATTCATTCCAAAGTATAATCAAGATTTTGTCTAAGTAATATTGAACATATATCAAATCAGAAATCATCTGATTGCTAATTTCTAGCAACACGTTAGTAAGTCTTCTAGAGAAAAAATATTCCATTCCTTCCTCTAAAAAAAATAATTTAAAAAAGTATTTGGAATATACTGCTCCCCCAAAAATCAGCAAGCTAGAAACTGATGTTGCCAACTAAGACTGCTTCCTCAGAGACATTTTTGTGTTTTGGCAGTGGAATCCGTACACTTTATAAAGCCCGGTCAATCCCCAGGGCAATGATGGGAGAACAGATGCAGCTGTAAAAAGGGTAACATGGGCAAGAAAGGGGAGGGGCAGGAGGAAGCTTTTTTACTGGAAAATTTAAAACTTAATAATTTAAAGGGAACATCTAGGCTTACCATACATAAGAAAACTCCTTCCTCAGTTCATTTCAGGACTTTCCTCCTATATACATTGAAATATTTAGTCAATATCCACTCAAATATTGAGTATTCCTGATGTATTTCCTGTCTCATGTAAATTCCCCACAATTTTCATGTTTTGTTTAAGCCAGCGCTAAAGCAAAGACCCTTTGCCCAGATTAACAACAGTAGCACTGTTATGCCAAATAAATAATTCAACTACGTATTGCATTTACTTAGTCCCTTTCAATCCTTTTTTTTTTTTTTAATCTTCAGCTACTAGATAACACTGGAAGGTTTCACAGCTAACGTGATCCTCTTGAGGCAGAGACTTGAGACTATTCAATTAAAAGATATGCTACTCAGAAATTGTTGTAATTACTGAATTTCAACATATCTCAATAGTATCTCTCAGGCTCCAAGTATACTGTCACTTAATCCTGCAAAAGCCTGGGCTCTTGCCAAAGGAGGTGGCTCTGCCTCATTCTGCCCCTAGCCATTCATTCTGAAGTAACCAATTCAGATAACAGATCCATTTAAAAGTTAACTAAAAATACTGCACATTTTCAGCCAGATTATTTCTGTGATTAAGTTCACCACGTGGCTATGTCAACGCTGCTGCAAGCATAAGAGGATAGCTCTCCTAGAAAACTAATGTAGGCTTCTTTGGTGGGTAAGTTCTCAGTCAGATCACATACACATCTCTCTAAGAGCTGATAGAAGAAAAGAAGCATCAGGATGATGTGGGCACAGCAAGGAGAGGACTTCTGAAGAAGGAGCAGGTTCTTGCACATGCCTAATTGTGAAATCACTTTGTAACCATCTACAGAATTGGTGCTTTATGGGACAGAAAAGGAAAAGTGGCTGGATCAATATTTACAGCCCGCACTTTCCTTACCTTTCATCTCATTGGAATGCAACATTTATTTTTACACCCAGTTTTTATTTAACTCTCCAAAACTTATTTATGCTTTTTGAACAAAGACAACTTTATAATAACTAAAGGATGCCTCTATGACTGTCATTACTCTTAAATATAGGTGTAAATACATAACAAGATTTGGTATTTACTGTTACCTCAGTATTAAGTGTCTTGAAATATTTCATATATCCATAATTGTAAACTGAAAGCTGCCTATGAAGTAAGAACAGCATAGGTCAATTTGCCACTTGTGTTGATTCCTGTATTAGCTGTGTACACTTACTTAGCTGTACACTTTTTCAGCACACACATCCAGAAATAATATAAAAAGTAAGGTGATGCAGGCTCTTACATTCTGCTATTTTAACAGATCTGGTGTTCTATTAGCTTCTGAAGTATTTTTAAAATGCTATTTCTAATTCAGTGAAGGACTATGCACAGGCTCGTGCACATTTAAAGAGAATGCTATGAGTATGTTTTAATCTAAATTTGGACGATTTAATGAGTAACAAAAGGCTCACAGCTTTCTTGGAATTATCTAGCATTTATTATTGCCTGCCCAAAATGCATTCTGTCATACCACATGTATTTGTAAGCTTGGTTAATCCTTCATTAGTAGGAGATGAAAAAAAGAAAAGTAAAATATTTAAGAAAAGAATTCAGAAACAAGTTTAGAGTAATTCCACATACACATTCAATGCAACTGCAATCCAGCCAGAGCAGTTAAAATTCCAGGGCCTAATCTTCCAGACCACCACACGCACACGAAGCTCCTCTGAGTCAAAGAAATTCCATAGATGGGCTGCCCCTCCTCAGAGACTTTTTGGTTTTAAAAACAAAGAAAAAAAAATCCCCAAAAACCAAAAGGCAGAAGTGACCCAGAAAGCATTAAAATTAACAACTCCATGAAAAAGTCTTCCTTCCATTTCATCTAAACTCACATCCGAGAAAACTGACAAAAACCAATTACTCCATGGAGAACAAATCCTCTTGGAACAAGCTCTACTGGGACACAGCCCACTGGTTCTGCTGCTCCCCTCGTCCCACTCCATTTTACAACGCAAACTTGAAGACCAAAAAGCCCAAACCAAAACCCACCACACTACAGATGATAGGAGACAATCTGCCTTTCTACTCCTACAAAGCCCAAACTGACCTTCCCTTGAGAATGATATTGAAAAACATGAATATTGCAAGGTGCCTGGTAAGTAAGCAACTATTTAGTTTGCAAATTGCAATACAAATTGAAGTTCAGATCAGTTTTGCATAACTCCAAAATTGTTCTTTGACTATCAAATACAAGCAGTTGCACTCAGAGGTCATGCCAGCTATTCAGGGGCTTCCTTAATGCAATTTAAACAGAATAAACAGCAAGAAGCAACAAGAAAAAGCTGACAAATTAAGACTGCAATTCTGAGCCTATGACTGGAATTTGCCAGTCATCCATTACTATGAAATTACTCTTTGGTTTGAAGGGTTCTAAGGCATGTATGTACTATACAGTTAAGACTTAAAAACCAGAAAGCCCAAACCTGTTTGTCATGGGTGTAAGCACCACCAGTAACAGCAGCCCCATTCCTGATGACCTGTTTTCACTCACAGTTGCCTTTGGACCTTCTTTCAGGCCACGTCCTTTAAAGAAATACAGTTACTAAGGTGGTAAAGACCTACAGACAGTATCTTCCTAAAGTCCTCTCAAAGACTTACTTCTTTACAGCATGTTAAAGGCAGATGCAAACCCCATGTTCTACTTTTTTGTTTACATTTTTTCTAATTAAACACAAAACAGAAGTGTTCTTTCATACTGTTCTTAGTCCTCCTCACCAAGAACATAATCTTACTCTGCTCATTCTACCTCATGTTATACCTCGCTACGTCACGTCTGAGATTTGCTTAGCCATGTCTTCCCAGAGCAGAGATCATACCTTAGGTTTGATTTGGGAGATACCAGTTGTTGCTAAAACACAAATGCAGTTTATATATTTTGGAATTCTTTAGAACAAATGAAAAAAAGACATTTCAATCCCAACCACTTTTCAATGTGAACTCTTGTACACCACGGTTGTTCGTACAACACAGTTTGTAGACATATCCAAACATAACTGATGTACACAAAAAGTAATCTTAAAGTGCCTCTTCTGTAATTAGAATTTTTAAGCAGTGAAACATTAACATACATCCCTAACCGCAGCAGTAATCTTACATGAAAGACAAACTAAAAAAATAATTATAATGCTTATGTGGTGGCTCACTGGATTGTTGTGCTCTATGACAAAATACATTGTATTGACTATTTCTTTCACTTTTTAAAGTAAGCACTACAAAACAGGCTGTGAATACAGTCTACATTATATTCCAAAACATTTTATCTCATTAAACATAACTTAGAATTGTCATGGTTTAACCCCAGCTGGTTTAATAGGATAACAAAAGAAGAATAATACATATTACTAATACAATAATACTAATCAACAAGTGATGCACAAATGCAATTGTTCCCCTCCTGCAGAAACCCTCCCCAATGTCCAGTGTGTTTCCGCCCCAGGTAGGTTCCCCACTATATATGGCAGGGAATATCCCTTTGCCTGTCTGGGTCAGCTGTCCAGGCTGTGCTCTCCCAGCTTCTTCTGCACCTGGCAGGGCCAAGAAGCTGAGAAGTCCTTGACTTAGTGTAGGCACTACAACTACCTAGCAACAACTGAAAACATCAGAGTGTTATCAACATATCCTCATACTAAGTCCTAAACACAGCACTATGCCAGCTACTAGAAAGAATATTAACTCTATCCCAACCAAAACCAGGACAAGAATCTCAAGGCACAAGTTTAATCAATTTTTTCTTCTATATGCATACTTCTGGACATGGGCATTTTAGCTGAACTTTTAATGCACTTTCCTGAGATCAGTGGACACTTCAAAATTCATTATGCAGTCTAACTTACAGACTATATGTTTTGAAGAATACCAAAAAAGGTATGATTTTTTTAAAAATTACATTACAAAGCTGTAACTATAAAACTCTTGCATTTTTATACCATCTCAGTCAAAAGCACTTTAAGTAACTTAATCATGTCACATATTTGTTTCGAATTAAAAAAAGTGATCAAGCATCTATTTGGATCTCATTGAATATCGATTTTAAGAAGCCAAAGAAGTTAAAACACAGTAAGAATTTGACATGCCTATAATATATTAATAGCATCAGCTGTTTAGGGATTCAGCGATGAGCCGTTATAAGACTTAATGTGTCAAAGAAACCAGAGACCAAAGTTGGGAAACAATAAGGTACCCTAATTCTGTTCTGCCATGTGAGAGAACAGTTAGGTGGCCATTCAACATTATGTTTTCACCCAGAAAAAACCTAAAACAAATACCTAAACATATAAAATTTGAGACAAGACAGTGAAACTTCTGTTTCAGCATGGTTTGTACATACCATCATACATGCCCTTACCTGGCATTCACTGGACTACCCACAGCAAGCTAAAAACTAGTTGTACCTTGTCTTCACTGGAATTTTTTATCAAACTAACTTTCTCATTATAAATATGACCCTACCCTCTGCCTACTTTTTTTTTTAAAGATGCAATTAAAGAATAACATGAACAAAAAAAATATTGTAATACAGAAAGCAGCATTATCTTGAAACCTACACTCCTGCTTCTTTGCAGAGCTTCCACTTCATGTTCTGGGTCTAGTCTGGATTTAAAGAAACATAGAAATTGGGTAACAACTGTCAGATATTCCAAGGGACAGGGAGTAAGAAGTTTGAAAGAAACAGAGAGTGGAGATTTTGTTCTTGTTTCTCATAGCTATTAAGACAGTAAACTATCCCAGCACATTCAATCAAAAATGAAGCATTACTTTCATTAATTTTCTTTCAGGTTTGTTTGGGTTTTTCCACCTGTTTTCTCTGCAAAATCTCTACACAGGTATAACAGCACAGCTCCAAAAGTACCAGAATGAAGTTAAACCTGCCGTTGGCCAATGTCGTCTTGGTTTCATTCTGATGATCTGAAACACGGAGCTCAAGAACAGCAGCACAGGTTCAACTCTCTCTGTGCAACTGCTTCTCAGCAGGAAGTGTCAAAAACAGAAGTGAAGCTCGCAGCGTAAGAAAATCTTTTATTAAGTTTTCTCTATTGTCCAGCAGGGTAGCTAGGGATTTGGAAGGCCACAGAGAGAACCCACAACGTCCTGTACAAATAATTAAAGTAATCGCTACAAATAACAAAAACTGTCAGAGAAAAAAATTGTGAAATTTTCAATAAAATATTCAGTATACATGTATTTAAATTGCAAGTACCCTAACTCTTCTTTATGCTACCTTGCCAGGGAAAAGAAAAAAAAGAAAGAAAAAGAAAGAAAGAAGAGTCATCCAAGTGAGAGCCAGGCCTCATATGCATACTTCTTAAAGCCCTACACCTCATGCTGTAAGCTTTTTCTTATTCTAGTCAATGAGTTCCCATGGCCAAATAAGGATGAAGACAGATGACAGGACACGAATGGAAAGCAGGACATCCTGAATCATCCAGCCCCTTCTTCTTTCATTTCCTCCCTTTCTCCTTCCTTTCTGCCAGGAAGTCAAAGTATCACATGTACTCATTCCTAAAAGTATTAAGCGTCAATATTTTAAAGCTAGCAAGATATTCTGGGGGTCAAATACCCATCAGAATATGTTACAGAACCTTCCACCTCTGACACTTAGAAAGTTTCCAAATTCCAACATACAACTACTGATGGGCAAACTATATCCGTTTGATTTTTGTGCCAACATTCTCTTTGGGCCTAAGTAACTTCCTTCCTTCTGGATGTTTAGGTCCTTCATGCATTTACAGATAGCAATCATATTGCCTCGCTCTCAATCTTCATGTTACTTAGCCAAGTAATTTGAGCTCTTTTCATTCTTTCTCTTGAGAGGTTCTCTTCTCTGAAAAAGAACAGGGAAGCATCCAAGATCATTTGCAAAGTGACAGGTTTGTATATGGTGGAAGCAAACGAGTAACTGGAGACTCACATAGCCAAAATTCCATTAGAACAGGAACAGAGCTTTAGAAAGTGTTAATATGGTAGTCCACAGATGCATACCATACTTGAAACGCTTGACAATGTACACAGGCTGACAAACACCTCTACTCTTGATTTCAAGCAGTAACCAAATGGGGAAAAAAAGGAAAGAGTAGGAGAGGGAAAAAAGAAACCATCTTACAGATGAAGAAAAAACCCACAAAAACCCTGAAGAGTTTTCAATTTAATTCTAAAAACATTTCCAAATTCTGATGCAACTATTCTTTGTCATTTGAAATCTTTCACAACGAGGATTTAATATTAGCAGGATGAGGGGATATTTCCACAATTAATTAATTCTGGCTGTTTATAAGACAACAGGTTGCTGGATTTACTTTCACTAAGCTACTTCCTTTAAAAATACTCAAAACATCTCTAAGCCTGGCAAAAGCTGGGTATAAGGTCTTATGTATGACAAAGAACAGAAGTCTAGGAGACACACATAACAAACAAATCAACACACAAAACAGAAAATGAAGCAAGATAGTTCATCAGTGTAAACAAGACTCGAGACTCCCATGAGTCTCTGAAGGTTTCCACGTAAATGGTATCAGACATGTAAAAGTAATTTAAAATTAACGGCATTTCTTGAGTGAAGAAATATATATTGCATGTTTGGTTATTAATTTCAGGTACTAAATCCAGCAAGTGTTAGGTATATCAGATTTATTCTATAAAACAAGACCCATATGCAATAGGGATCCCTGAAGACTAAATCAACATATCCTCAAATACCTTGAAGAAAATCAACTGGAAAGTGCTATACAGGCAAACATAAAAATAATATTTTTTCCCCCATCAATCCAGAACAAGTCCTGCATGATATTCAGAGCATAATGTTTAGATATAACCAGTAACTCCCACCAAAGAGTAGTTTTTAAACAGCTCATCTCTCAGTTAACCATCAAAAGAGTTTACTAGAAATGTCACAGCTGGAGCTGCTAGATGATTTTTTTTTTTTTTTTGAGATGTTTGGGTGGTTAAATGAGATCTAAGCCTGTCAGAAAATGTGGCAACCATGATACATGCAGAGCACTTGAAAGCCCAAGGCTTGCAGATCTTACTGCAATTCTGCCTCGTGACCCTCTGTCAGGGTGGCACACAATTGTATCAGAATTCAGTTTACATATCTGAGAGAAGACTGAACTGACCATACAGGGACAGGAATCTGTTCTTTCAAGATCCATCTTTGTTTCAAGGCTCAGTTAAGAGCTAGCCCATCACCTTAATCTAAAAATTAAGCAGTGAACACAGACCTGTTAACCACAAAGAAAATCCTTTTATAGCACTTCAGTACTTTAGGGCGCTGGCACCGTACCTGTGTAACTGAAGCCACCACGCTCAGCCACATCCATAAGCTCAGAGACTTCAGAAGCAACATGCAATAATCCAATGTCCAGGCTTTTTTTTTTTTTCCCTCAAGCATATCCACGATTACCTTAGACCTACCTGCCACACATTGATAGAGTTTAATGTTTAATTACACACAGGAAAGCTGAGAAGCATTTTCACCAAACACACTCACTGATGTGCCTAGCATTACATGCTAATTACTGAAAAAGATTTACCAAAGCTAACGTTAGTTTGGTTTAAAGCCAAGGAGGAAAAAAAAAAAAAAAACAAAACACCTTTTCTACAAATCTGGAATTTTCAATATAACTTCTCCCACATACATATTTACAAAATATGCTACTGGAAGTGTAAAATTTGGCACTTGCTAATTATATAATCTAAGAATTTAGCAGATACCATTATTGGTTACAAGAGTTATACAAGTTTTCCTCTATTTTTTTCCCCAGCTTATTTACCTCGCATATCTGACAGAAGTTTATTTACTGCCGAAGACACCATCCACTTATTCCGTTCAGGAGACTCTTAGCAGCTCCCACAGAGGGGCCACACACCCCCCCGGGAATCAATAATTTTGATTTTTCTGGAAAGCAGGCGGTACCGGTTTAAAGCAAGACGGCTTAAGGAGAAAGTAACCCAGCAGCGCTGGTGCCACTTCACCGCCCCGGACACGCTCTTTGCCCCGCTCGCAGCGGCGGGGGCCGGTCTGCAGAAGCCCACCGCACCGCTCCGGGCGGCGGGAAGGCTGCAGCGGGGGCGGCCGCGCCCGTCACCTCAGGGACGCGGGACGGCGGCCGCTGCGGAACGCGGGCAGCCCCGCCGGTGCCTCGGCCACCCCCCAACCGGCTTCACTCACTCTGCAGAGCTGGTACCGTTGACGGCGGAGCCATCCGGAGCGGGGTTAAGCTGAATCGGCCCGGGCTTCTTCTTCGGCATTTTCGCCCCCAGACGGCGCAGAGGGTACCGGACGGAGAAGCCCCGGCCCCACTTCGGCCAGGTTCGAGGGACTTCCTGCGGCGGAGCAAAGTTGGGAGCTCCCCTCGCCGCCGGTGGCTCCACGAGCTGCAGGCAGCCTCCTCAGCAGGCAGGTGCCTGTGCCGCCGCCAGAGCCCGGCCGCGCCGCGCCGCGCCGCCCCTCCCGCCCAGCGCCGACCTCCCCCGGCGGAGCAGCGCCGAGCTCCCTCCCGGCAGCTCCCGACAGGGGAAACTGCCCGGGCTCAAAATGTGTCCTTCTTCGGGACTGCGCCTGCGCGCACCACTCTGGGCCGCCCAGTACGCAAGCGCCACGGACAGGCGCATGCGCACCGGGGCTGAGCGAAGCCGTCCCGAAGCCCTGCCCTCACTGTGCTTTGCCCGCACCTGCGGGGTTCGCACGTCGCGGGGCGGGGGCGGTGCGAGGGAGTCGCTCCCCTCCGGGTACCGGTACTGCTCGGGTCCGCCACCGCCGCTCTCCGGTGCATGCAGTTGATGGCTTTATCTTCAAGTTTTTGGGGGTTTTGGTGGTGGTTTTGTTGTTGTTGTTGAGTATTCTCATAGTGATTAATTAAAACAGCAGTTTCCAACAAGCGACATCGTTTTCTCCGAAGAGAAACCCCCTCGTTGAAACGATGTTCTGTGGAGCAGTTTCTTTATCTCCCTCCTATGCAATCATTAATGCATCCCGATGTGGAAACTACTGTATTCATAATTAAAACGTAAGCCTCGGCTGGGGTACTAAGGGCTGCTAAATTTTTCCCAAAGTAAATGCCTAAATTAAAAATGGAAGCTGAGGATTACAGTTACAAAACTGTGAATTATAAATAGTACCACGAGTATGAAAATGAAATGCCCAAGCTGCTTTTGATAAAGCATCGCTGTGGCTACTAGGAATGGCCAGATTTGGTCACATATATTTCACATATTAACATGATGATGGTTTTATGTGGGTACATTTCTGAGAAGTTCCGACTTACATCGTGATGACTTCAGGGTTCTCCAGGTTTTTTGTAATCATGTTATTTTAGTGAACTTAAAAATATAACAAAATTTTATTTTTCAGAAGCTCTCCATGACATTTTGGCATACAAAAGCAAGAATGCATGGCTGAAAAAGTATGATGTATAAATTAAATTTTTACAAAACATCAATGTTGAATATGGGGACTGTATGAACAGTTAAGGTTAAGCACACGAGTCCTGAACTATTCGGCAGCAGGGCTGCGACCCCACCCCATGGACGGAACAGTTCCTCTTTTGTATGGATTATCTTGGGGAGAAAAACACCAACATACGTAAGTTAAAACTGCAGCAAACGAAAGCCACTTTACTACTGAAAAAATCTTCCACATTGGAATTTAAGATGAACACTGCCTTAACATCAACTTGCTTCCACACGTCTATGAAGTACTGATTTGTCAGAAAATAAGCCTACCACATAACCCTAGAGGACGTCAGAACCACACCATTTGGAGCCACAAAGCCAGTCTGGCTATTGCACATGTGCAGTGTAACAATGGCATTCCTGTGCTAATCGTATGACAAGATTTAGAAGATAAAAGGAGTTCCATGTATTTGACTTCTCTGAAAAGAGTGACAATACAGTCCTGCCTCTACTGCTGAGATCTGTAAAGAAGTTGGGTAAAGTCTGTGCTGCTTTGGAAGATTAATTTCTCTTTGTCTGAATCCAGCAGAAGATGAAAAGGCCTGTA
Organism: Grus americana; assembly: GCF_028858705.1. Taxonomy (NCBI): domain Eukaryota; kingdom Metazoa; phylum Chordata; class Aves; order Gruiformes; family Gruidae; genus Grus; species Grus americana. Next base: position 21,918,283 of record NC_072861.1, on the reverse strand, counting down.
CTCTGAGAAGTTCTCCATTAAGCAGATTTCTTCTGTTTTCTGACATAGCTGAGAATTTCTTACCACTACTACTGTAAGTTTTTGTACTGTACAGTGCTCTAATCTGTCAACAAATGTGACACACCTAGAAGAAAAGACTCTACAATTACTCAAAAATTTGCTTAAGTGGTAAATTAAATCTCTCAGAGACACACATTCACCAGGAGCTGACGTAGTACCATGTGACTTGGTGCTAAGGTGGCTTGGTACTGGGTAGAAGAGTCAAACATGAGTTTCTCTGGCAGTTCCAGCACTGATTGCTCTAACTGATACTACATTTCTGTGCTTTATGTCCTTTGCCCAAGAGCAGAAAAATATCAATGCCTAGAAACACCTTTCTTCCTTGCTAGGCAGGTGCTCCAGCTTCAGAACCGTGCGTGTGTCTCTGGGCAAGGAGCAGGAACTGTTCACAAGCTCTGGTTGGTGTTCAGCGCCGGTAAGGAACACTACACGTGTGGTTTCGGTGTGAAGGCAGGGACCTCCATCCTGTGAGGCAGTTCTCATTCCATAAACTGCAGTTTTTGCTGAGATTCCCTAACTTTTGAAGCGATACAGTCTTTTTCATACACAACGCAGACATAGGAATACATCACTCAATAACTTCTTTACAACTGTGGACAGGTTTTATACTCCAATGAGTTGGTTCAGCCACAAATTAAAATTTAAGAAATCAAGATTTATATAGTTATTTGAGAATTTTTAATTATATGCTATTTTCCTTTCTTTTTTGCCACAGGATTAAGGGACTACAGTAAAATGGAATGACTAGTATTTGCAGTTACTCATGGAGTATCAAGTCTTTCTATGCTAAATTCAGACTTTTTTTCTGAAGAAGACATCGAGTTGCAGCTGAGGTTGTTTTTCTCTTTACACAACTGTGTGTGCAGAAATGCAAGGACTCCTTTGTCTGAAACTCTGAACTTTGCAGCGAACGTGAATATTAGGCAAATATCAAATACACAATTACAATGTAAGCCCCGTATAATTGCAGTTGCCCTGTACTGTCATTGCCTACACGAGTTACACAACTATAGTTATTCTATTGTATTGCAAAGTATGGCCTCTTTTTCTCTGCAAAGATTATTGCAAGGAAGTTTTTATTTTCTTTTAAATAGTTGGACTGAACAAAGAAGAATTTTAGTTGTGAATCTTGAATTTTCATATAGAGTTTGAATTATTTTTCTCCTTGTAACATTGTTTTTCTCCATCAGAAAAAAAGCCTACGCAAACAGATGAATGACTGGACATAACTACTGAAAACAGAGGGTTTGGTATGCAGAATTTTTGAAACATAGTGATAAAGAAGTGTGGATCACATTGGTTGACTCAGCTGACAGTAACAGTGCAGAGTAAATTCCATAACAAAATTTCTATTATAAATACTTTGTATACAGAACCACTCTGAATTCCGTATGTTTTAATTTTCTGTGGTTTGCAAAAGTAAAATAATATTTTTCATCAAAGTAGTCATTAATGCTTCCATAGAAACTGAAATGATGAACAATCTTCCCTATATATTATGTGAAAATGCTATATCGCTCCTAATATTTTACCATTTCTAAAGTAGAAAAGATTAAATCATGATTTTCACAGCTTTGCCATTCAAAGGCACGCTCCCTCCATCCAGTTCCAGCTATGAAGAGATAGCTCCCTCCCCTGGAGCACTTTATACTTGCACTGCAAACGTGGAAACTGGAAAATTACTGAATTCATCTGTTTTAAAGTCCCTTTGACCTATAGCACAAAAACAAAGGTATTTTGAATTGACCGAATACAGAAGTAAAGTCATGAGCATATGGATTGATGCTACCGCAGGAATAATTTCTGTGGAACTGCTGCCACCACCGCCAAGTTCCTCAGGCACAATTGTACCCCTGGAAAGACACCTTATTTGTTTTGTTGTCGTTGATTTTTTATAATGGTTGTCACACTGATCTATACAGGCATATTGAATGATCAGTTTTCTTTGATTATATAGCACATTTGAAAAGTTTCAAGATTGTTGTAGGTTGAGCTCCAGTAAAACAAATAGGTTCAACTTCAGTATATTTGCAACTGAAAATTAAGCGTATTTCCCTAGCCAAAACAAAACACGTTTTGGGAATTTGAATATTCTCTGTGGAAGGGACCACGAACAGGTGTTTCTGAAGGTGGATCAGAGAGGAAAAAATGAAGAAAAAATACTGTAAATACAGTGAAAATAGTGAAAATAGTGTAATTTCTATGAAAGACTTCTGAGCAGGGAGACTGATTTATTGATTCCTCCACTGCTTGGAAAATAGAACTAAAATATGGAACAAAGAAGCCTGTCTTCATTACCACTTTTTTCCTTCATGGAAACCTGAATTTTGTCTAGTTTCTTGCATGAAAAGGAAAACATGATTACTATATAGATTCATTGCCTCACTAAATTAACCCAACTTTTAAAACTTGATTGCCACATAAAGCTGCATATTTTACTGCCAAAACACATTCACAAACTTTTATTTGTAAGATTTAATACTTCTTAATCTATTTAGTGTTTAACAAAGCAATTTAAGCAAATAATCAGTCCCATAAGCAATGGAATTTAAGAAGCCTGATTCAAATTTGATTGAAATTGGCCAACAGGATCAAAAATTATTAGAAGGGGGCTGACAGACCAACTTTCAAACAGACAGTGATCACAACCTGTCTTGCACATCTTGTTTTCCTCAAGAAGCAGGGATTTAAAAGAACACTGTGGACCAGAACACAATCTTAAATGATTAGTAATATACTAAAAGCTTAGAAATGTTTAAGGTGACTGTATAATGTAGAATTCAGATTAGATTAGCAAAGTATAAACTACAAATAGCTGAAGTTTGCTAAATCCATAAGATGCAATCTCCCACTAACACAACTACAATGGTACCAGTTTTGCCTAGGGTTTATGGTGTGAACAGCTTTGCCAACGTAATACTTAGCGGGGTTTTGCTGAACAAGTATTACTCCCATAGGAGTAAAACCCTTCTAATGTAGAAGTAGCCAATTATCCATTTTACAGATTTTCTTTGCCATACATTTTGTGTAACATAAAACAGGAAATGAGCCTGAAATAAAAAGGTGCTAATTTTCTGCAGTTTTTCTAATGAAATGACACTGTTCAATACAGAAACAAACAAGTAATATCTCCATTTTACCTAAACCAGAAACCAGAAGTGTTTTCTAGAACAGAGGCAAGCTATGGGGTTTTTTTCCCTGACTTATTATTTTATCAGCATGTGGCTGGTTATTCATTTCCTGAAGAAAAAACAATAATCAATGCCTGCCAGCATATGGTTTTCATTTAATTAGGAATAAAGGACTAGAAAGAACCACCTAAGTCATCAAATCCAGTCTCTAATTAAACACTCTTCAAAAATATTGATTAATCAAAGCTGCATAAATAGGGTAGGTTTTATAACATTGTACTTCTCTGCAGAGATTGTAAGTCATCTTCTGATTTAATCTTTGTATAGTATTTTTGTACCTTTCCAGCACTTTTTTCTTATCTGTTATCTACCTGTTCTGGCAAAGACAAAACACTTGCCCCAGGACAGAGCTCTGCTTATGCAGACCGGCTGACCTGGGTATATGAAAACTGGCCGGCCACGTAAATTAATACTACCTTCTCCCTGCCTTTGCTCTGAGAGAACCCTATATCCTATTTCTTTTCACTTACCAGTTGATTTTGCAGAAAATATACAAGAACTTATGTGAATTTTTAAATCCTGAGCCTATAATAAGTCCGGTTAACACTAGCTAAGTATTTAACATCTGATTATTTCGCATACATACCCCCCTCTTAAATATTAAAGAAAACTTACATGAAAAGATGTATCAGACTAATAGCTATGAATCGGATACTTAGGCTACTCCTAAATAATTTGTTTATAAAGATTTTTTTAATATAAAGAGTGACAATTATTTTCAATGCAAAGAGCTCATCATATAGACATTTGATTTTCAGTAATTTTATATGACAAATCTTTACAGTGTTTTGAGCTGGGAATTAGCACTTGATCTATAATTATTAGTATATCTTGGTGTTTATTTTCATACTCATATGCTTCAAACAATTGAAGAAATTGGCCATATCTAAAAAGATAAATGGATTCAATGCTAACAAATCCATTAATGCGTTCTCCCTATATTTAAGGTATTCTTCACTATAAAAGATGCTGCTGCTTTTGGGAATACACATTTTAAACACTAAGTGGTAAAATAATTTTGACTAAAGAATGATACATTTTTTTTTTTTAACTGGAAAGTAACTGCAATTGATTTTGTCATATTAGAAGGAATAAATTACCAGAAACATTATATGTCAAATTCAAATTTATAGAGAAATAAGGGAAACCCAATTCATTTAATGTATTAATATTTGACATTAATTTCTCTCATTTTGTTTAAATGAAGAGCCTATAATTTAAGTCAGATACACTTCTATGGACTGACCTGTAAAAATAGGAAAACAGAATTTTTCAGATGCAGCAGCACTGGAGACCGCAGCCTGGAGCCTCTCTCCTATTGTTTCTGCAGCCTGCGGTCTTAGTCCTTAAATGGCATTTTACATGCACAGCTGCCAAATCTCAGAGGGTTTGAACTATTTATTACAGCCTGGACAACTGCAAACTGTTGAGTTTTAAATTACCAGAAGGCTCTAGCTGGCATCTGTGTGGAGAAAAGCTTGGGATCGCTACCTGTCCTGGAAGTCCTTTCCTCAGAGACAGGGAAGCGAGAAAAGGCTCAATATACATCACTTTACATCCCATTTCTGGGGCTGATTCCTCGTGAGGCCTAGCAGCCTTAGATGTTTCGACTACAACTCCTATCCCCAGCAACTTTTAACCGAAAAGGTGACACTAAAGCTCACCCACAGAACACTGAAGGAAACAACCGTCCAACAACCCCGCCCCGCCCAATGGCTTTGGCGCCAAAAGCTCCGCCGCCGAACTGCCGCGCATGCGCTCTGGCACGCAGCCGCTCTCAGCCGGCCCATTCGAGATCTCGCGAGATCTGTGATTCTCGCGACAGTTTCCCCGCGCGCTGCCCGCCTGCTGTCGCTCGCCGGGGCAGGAAGCGGAGGAGGCTCCGGCTCGGCGGGGCGCGGAACGTTGCTCGTTCGGGTGTGCGCGGGAGGTGGCGCGGATCGGTCTCCCCTGAGAAGGCAGGCGAGAAGCCCTCTTCACCCCACTTCCCGCCGGTGGGAGAGGGAGAGCTTTGGGGCTGCTCGGGCGGTGTGAGGGGAGCGGGGCCTCTGTGGTGCCTGCAGGTTGTAGCTCTGGAGGTCGGTCCCTGGGGACCTTAGTGAGCTCCTTCACTGCCCTCTCTCTGCTCCCTCAGTCTCCGTGAGAGTTTCGCAGCCCGGAGGTAAGGAGCTCACTTCCGAAGGTCAGTGTAGAGCACAGGGTGTCCTCGTTACTAAAACCATCTGAGAGGCAACTTTTCCCTTAAAAAAGAGCGGTTTCTGAAGCCTTGGGAACGCAGCCGTGGTGAGACCGGGTCATCCTAAACCCGGTTGTGCTGATGTGCTAAAATCTCTGGAATTGGCTTTGGTTAAGGAGCCGGAGAAGGAGAATCCTCTTCCAGACAGCATTTCTAAGTGGGTAAGCTGAAAATCAGGGGAATTATCTCCCCCCTCCCCCCCCCCCCAAGTCTTTGATAATCAAGGATGTGAGTGGAAACCAGCTGTCTCGATAAGTGCTTGATTAGAGATCCATTTCTTTTGTTTTATTCCTGTGACCCGTACCTGCCACTCCCAAGTAACTTTGATGAGTTGAAACATGACAAACCCTTATTTTTTTCAGCCTAGTGAGAGTGGATTGTGTCATCTGTATGGTATCTGCTTCTTAATTTGTATAACACTTTTTTCTGGTTTGCAAATCTTTTTCTGGAAAAGTTGCAGACGTACTGTATATAACTGATGTTTAGCTGCTTCTGTGGCAGCTTTTTCTTCTCACTGCTTCTCTTTAAATGCATTTGGTATTTCCTGTAGGAGGGAAGAAAAGTTTATCTGTGGCAATGATAGATCCTTTAGAGAACAACTTGTTTGATCTTCCTGATTATGAGAATACAGAAGATGAAACGTTCCCACCTCTTCCACCTCCTGCCTCTCCAGGAAGAGATGATGCTGAATGGGCTCAAGCTAATGGAGGTGAACACCTGTGACCCCTAAAGATCCCATTTTGCACTATGGACAATGAAATGCTGTGAAATTGATATTACTGGTGGTGTTCTTCACTGCCTTGAGTTTACTGCATGAAAGTAGTCTTGTGTAGATAAGAAAGCAATTTAAGTTTTTATTACTTCTATGCTTCTGATCTTGTGGGAGAGGTTTATTTTTGTAGATTCCATGAAAATGTGCACACAAATGAATCTGTATAAAATTCAAGCTCTTCTGACAAAATGTTGATAAAGATAATTGCACAGTGGTGATCTATAGTTACCCTTTATGCCTTGGATTTCAGAAGAGGTAAGACTATTGAATGTAGTATTCCAGGGAGATGTTGGTAGGTTTTGTAGGGCATATGACCTAGGAAAAATTGAAGACACTTCAGGACAGTAAAACTTAATTATTTGTATTTGAAAAGAACTTCCTGTGTACTGAACAAGCTAATGGAAAGTATAAAGATTGTATTTTAACTATTGTTTACTTCTAGTAATTTTGCCTATAGTGTTAAACATGTTTTCCTTGATCCCTGCTCTGTCTGTTCACTAGAAAATGGGGTTTTGGATAGATTTGATTCCTTGATACATGAAAAGGACAACATCTGAATTCCTGATGTTCAAAATAACAAAAAGTAAACTGAGAAATCAGAAAGAGAACTGCTAGCTTTGAGATAAGATGGGCAGTGGTGCCTTGTTTGTTGCAGTCAAATAATACATACTGGCCCTAATCAAAAAGTGTATGCACTTTGGTTCTTAAAAGACATGTTGATTGTGGTCACACATTGCCTCTTTCTCTGTTTTTTGAAGGTGATGCTGGTGGTTTAGGTCTGTCTTTCAGATCTATCAGTGGAAATTTTGGGACACACCTGTCAAATTATGTTTATTGATAATTTGATTTTCTTAACTTTCAGAAGCAGCATCTACTCTCAATACATTTATCATCAGAAATACAATATAAAAGTTCTAAAATTAGGAAATTTCCATTTCAAGGAAGCTACTTTGCTAGAAAAGTCGACTCCTCAGTATGTTTTGAAGAGACAGGTTTATTTCCAATCAGTCTTGTGGGAGAAGCAACGTGAAATATGCAGATGTTTGTTTGGAGTACTATACCTGCAATAGAATAGTTGTGACTCTGCCTTTTTGATAGGGTAGAAACTTAAAATATACATGATATCATTCTAGTTGATGTCATTTGGATTATACACTTAAAGTGTGCGTGGGTTTTTTTTTTTTTTTTATTAGAACCAGATGGAAACCAGCAGTCACAAGCAAAGGATTCTGCTGTAGCTGCACAGAAAGCAGTCAAAAGACCAATGCCTAAACTAGATGCCCACAGGTAATTGTTTTTACAGAATATTTCTTTCTGTGATGAATTTGGTATATGGCTGTGGGGGACCGATTAAGGTTACTGTGATCCGTGCTTGGTCATAGCCAAGTCAAAGATCAAGAGTTTTGGAGATGAAAGTGCCTCTTGCATGCTGGATCTCAACCTTTTCATTCCCAGCCTACCTGTATAATGCTATTACTAGTCTGACTTTCTTGAAGTCTCTTTGGGACTTAGTACATGACTAATAATTTAAGAGGTATTTATTATTCATACATGGGACTCTTCCAGCTGGATCTTCTTTATTTTGCTTTAGACATAGTACTGTAGATTTCTTTCTTTGAGTGTGCTTCAAAATAAAACCTCAATATAATGGTGACTATAGGGTACTACTTAAAGTACACTTACACCTGACTTATGTACAAGCTGGATAAACTCTGTATAATGATAAAGGACTTTAATATTTTCTTTGCTGTTATCACTAAAACTGGTATAAGTTCTTTATAAGCAATGGGAAAAATCTGAGCTTTCAGTTTCTTCTGTTTTAAATGTCCTGATGAACTTAGTGATACCACAGGTGGATGGTATCTGGTCCTGCATCTAACTAGTTGGCCCATAATGATACTAGAACTGACTTTCCCTGTAATCAAAATAAAAAAGCTCCTTGGACTAGGAATGTATGTATGGGGAAATTTCCACATAAGTCTTTGGTCTTACAGAGTCTTCATCTTTTGTGCATTTTCTTAACAACTTCCATACATCAATACAGCTCCATAGCTTTAGGCTATATGAAGGAAGGTGAGGTTGTTTGTGTGGTTTGGGGGGATGGGGGTTTGTTTGTTTTATTTTTTTGTTTGTTGGTTTTAATTAGAAAAAGAAAGTATGAGTTTCAAATAACTTCACCCGTTTTCTATTAACAGGTTAATTTCAGAAAGAGGACTTCCAGCCCTAAGACACATGTTTGACAACGTAAAGTTCAAGGGTAAGGGGCACGAGGTAAGATATTGTGAGTTTTTGCTTTGTTTCCTGGGGGGCTAATCTAGATTTGATAGATTGCTGCCCATGTGATATGGGGAGAACTGATAATACCTGGTAATACACTCTAATTAGCCAGCTTTCTAACAGTATTTGGATGTAGTCTGATGGTGTTTGTAGTTGCAAGTTTGTTTTGTTTTGTTTTGTTTTGTTTTTTTAAAGTTTTAACAAAATCCATGTTTTGATCTTAAAACTCTTTTCTTCTACTTCAAAACTAAAATATGCTGCCTGTGACTCTGTTGTTCACAGAAAGGTTTTGTTTTTTTTTTTAAATTGGAAGAGCCTTATAAGACTGCCTACTACATCTGGAATGCCTCTACCATCTTATTTCATGATCAGTTCCCTCTGGTAGTGAAAATCTTCTGTGACACCTCTATCCCAAAGTTTTTAATATTGAAAAAAGTGTGACATACCACTTAAGCAAAGAGAAAGCAGTATTTTCTCTACAAACTGTCTCATTGTCTTAACTTAAACATAAAAACCTCATTTTTCTTTAGATAAGGATGCCTGTGCATCTCTGGTTCACAGTGAACATTCATGGTATAAATTTTCTCTTTACAGCACAAGAAGGAGGCACAAAGAAATGAGGCAATACTGCCAATCTGAGAAAAAATCTTTACTAGATAAGGTTATTTAGATGTACATTTTTCTGTGTGTTCTAAACATCAAAATAAATGCCAGCTGTGCCCCTGCAGATTTTTCTTTCAGTCTGGGTTCAGACCTAGGTTGTTTAAGGGGAACTTCTCAGAAGCCTGTCAGATGTCTTACAGTATATGCAAATGCTTTTCCTGAATGTAGATGTTTAATATTTTCCTGAATGTAGATGTTTAATATTTTCAGAAATGTTGCTGTGATGTTTCCCTCTGCAGTCTATTGATGTAGTGAACTTTCACTAGCTGGATATCTTTGTTTATTCTCTAGGCAGAAGACCTGAAGACCCTCATACAACATATGGAACATTGGGCTCATAGACTATTTCCAAAATTGCAATTTGAGGATTTTATTGACAGAGTAGAGTCTTTGGGAAACAAAAAGGAAGTTCAGGTATGTATTGTTTCGGTCAGTTTCTTTCCGCGCAGTACTGAATAGCGTAAGAGGTAGGTTTAGAAGAGCAGTTATGCGGCAGAAGAAGTGCATATTACTAAGGAGTATAATGTTATTTAAATTAATTTATCTCTTTTTTTTTAAAAAAAAAAAAAAAAAAAGGTCTTTCCAGTATTTACTGTATTTAAGTACTTAGATATAACCTTTCTTTATTTGAAGTAGTAGTTCAGAGAATTGGCTTCAACTTTTTCAGGACATCTTTAACCAAAGTAATTTGCTTAAGAGTGCTGGAACTGAGTGGGGTTTGAGGTTGTGTTTGTTTTTAACATTTGAACCTGCAAAAGACGACTTACGAAGAATGCTGCTTCATCTGGCTTGGCGATAGATGAAGGACTAGGAAAACAATCTACAGCATGTAAGTTGTGGGTTAAACAGACGTGTAGTGAAAGGAATATTTTTTCAGAGTAATAAAATGTAAAGGGAAATTGGGAGTAGTATTAAAAACATAGCAATGTTGCACAACAGATATTGTTACAGATGAAATAGCAGTATTTTAATCTCTCATTTGCAGACCTGCCTAAAGCGGATTAGACTTGATCTTCCTATTTTACATGAAGACTTCGCAAGTAATGAAGGTATGCTCATTATGCTGTTTGTTCAGTACTTCATGCTTAAAATTACTTCCTTTTCTACTGACCAGAAATTAGTGATTATGATATGTTTTTCTAATGTAGAAGAAATTGTTGAGTGGTCCTCTATTTTAAAACCAAGCTTCTGTGAGACTTAGGATTACAAAACTGATCTGGTACTTGGACTAAAATTATATATATATATATATATAAAAAAGTGCGTGATATACTGAAAAGAAATGGAAAATGGGTATTATTACCAGCATTGGTAGAAATGTTCTTCCAACCCCCCACCCCCTGCAAACTGCAATTATTAAGTGAACATACTGGTTTGTATTGTACTCGTATGAGCGTCAAGTCTGAAGAGCTCTTGGATCTTACTAATGCAGAAATCAAAGACTCATACCGCTTATACTACAAGCTGTTACAGTGCAGTCAGGGTGTGGTGCCCTTTATAGGGAAAGTACTTAGTAATGCTTGTGGGCACTGTTACGTGTATGTGTCAATCTTGACGTATAGCTACTACTGAGTATTTCTTCCAGCATAAAAATCCAGCCACTTAACAAATAGATAATTCAAGAGTCTCTTCTAATCAGATGAAGTTTTTAGATAGACTAGAAATGAACATTATTATTATTATTATTATTATTATTATTATTATTATTTTAAATTAAAAGGGGGAGTAGAGTTCACCTGGTAGTTTGAGAGAAACTTCATTAGCAGAAATGAGAGAATTTCATAGTTGTTCCTAAGGTCCTTTGCAGGTGTTCGCACTTGCCTTCTCTCCTGAAACAATTATCTACCCATTGTCCAGCTTGTCTTCACGTGAACCTCAGCCTGCAGACAGGCCAGTGCTGGGGAAAGCTGTTCTGATGATGAGTTAACCAGAGGTAAAACCTTGCCTCGCCCGTGGGTAAGGCCTTTGGGCAGTTAGTGACACGTGGCTGTCTTCACTGTTGGCTGCATTGGCTAGAAATGGAATGCAGCCGTAAGCAGCCACAAACAGTAAGGCAAATGGTTCCTGCCGACAGGGTCTGTAGAGTCATCAGATTTTTCTGTGCGATGGTTCCATACATTTGCATTGAAATCCAGTGCTGATCTGTTCTTGGCCCGTGTTAGCAAGTGTACTGCTACAACTGATCAGTCTTCAGATGAAAACCTTGAGTAGGTATTTTACAGTTTTGGAATAAAAACTCAAGCTAGGGTATTGTATTAAAACCTTGTTGTCAGCTAACTTATCTGTTCACAGGCTTAAAGTGGTGTGGAGGCACGAGCATACTTGGCCTTAGGCACTCTTTTGAGAGTGCTCTGCTTCTCTCTTTGTGGGTGAAGTGCGTCTAACGGAGCTGGACTGCCTCCACTTTGCACGCGTTAATGTTGGCAAATAAGCAAATATCCCATAATAGTAGCACACTGAATTCAGAACTGACTATTCAATGTCTACGTTCGAACCTTTGTCTGATTCTTGTAACTAGTCCTGCGGCTTCCCAGAGGACAGTGTTGTATTTGTAGAGGTGGGAAGAAAATTATCTGGCCTTTCAGTAAGGACTGCCTGAATTTACTGTCTCTCTTTAACCTTCAAGCCCAGCTCATGACTGATACATTAGTACAGAGCTGTGCCTCTCTAAATTCACGTTTGTATTACTGTTGTGTGTTTGGGATCTCTGATAAGCATTTGTTGTATACTTTGAATATCAAGTATGTGGACCTAGGCAGAAAATTCCCATTAAAACTAAATCATGGAATGATCTTCAGCTGTCAGTACAACTGTGAATAGAACATAGAAATGCTTTAAAAACGTTCTCTTGACAGATACTTAGCAGTAGGTATCTCTGGGTTCGAAGTGTTGATTTCTGCCCCTCTTCCCCCTTCCACCCCTCCCTTTTAACCAGGTGGTGGAGGGGAAAGCAATGGACTGGACACAGCGGCTGAAGATGAACGTTCCTGCTCTGGAAATGCAGAACAACTCAATTCTCCGTTGGGCACAATTCTCACAGAAGAGCAACAACAGCGAATGAAGAAGAACAGGCAGCTGGCCTTGGAACGCAGGCAAGCGAAGATGGAGTGTAACAGCCAGTCACAACACAATGGTAATCAGCTCTGTAACTTAGGTGTTAATGTTAAGGTCAGTAGCCTGAGAAGCTCGTACAACTGAGCTTCAGAGTCAGTCACAGGAAATAGTAGTGATTACTCTTCTCTAAGTAGCAAAATGTGTAACTCTCAAATTTAAACTGTGTTCCTGTAGTTAGACTCCTCCAAAGCTAAGTCAGAACTACTCTCCTTAGTTGTCATGCCAAGTTGTGATAGCTTTGTCTTTGAAATGAAACTCAACTCACTGGTCATCTCTGGATTTGGCTTTCCTGCGGACTGTGATTCTGGTGATAGAAGCTGCAGTTAAACACACAGCAAGAGTGTTTGCTCATGGTAGGAAATTGTTTGTGTTTTTTTCAGCAGAGCTCTCCGCTCATTATTCGGAGGAGAAGTTTAATACCCCAGTTGCTCAGGATCCTGCTGACCTTATCGAAGATGCTCAGGTTACCCTAACCAAGGCTGCTCTTAGAGAAGATGGAGATACAGAATTGGAATCTGCCAGTGAAAAGCAGTAGCCGTTCCCTATGCTCTGAATGACTTTCTGACCAGAAACACTCCAATGTTTTAAGTACTGTTGTTACATTGAAATGTTGCTGGCTCTTTGTGCTCTGACTCCAGAAGCCTCATGCTCACTGTGACATCTGTATGGTTGGACAGAGCTCTTCTCTTGAAACTGCAGATGAGCAACTCTGTACACGGGAAAACAGAACAAAGTTCTTCATCTGCATTTGAGACATCTTTTCCACCTCCTCCAACATTCCTGAGGACATGTTAATGAGTTTTGCAACTTACTTGGAATTTTGTTTACAATTGATGTCACACTGAATTCACTGGGATATTGGCAGGTGAAGTTTCTATTAAAGCTGCTGTTTGGTTTTTTCTAATACAGGGTATATAAAATAACGCATAGTGCTATGTCTGAACAGCTGTCTTGGATTTTTTTAACTTGCTTATCAAGTACCTGTATCTTGTTCTTATAAAATGGAAGCTATTAAATTTCAGAAGTCAAACCTGAACTTCTTGTACGAGGTGCTACAACTACAGGCCCTGCAACCTTCCTGGTGCTGGTCAGACATCTCTTCACAGACAAGTAACTCCCCTTAGGGGAACATGCTTTGTCAGTTCTCTTCCTTCGGCTCATGCTGTTCTCTCTCCAGAAGCTCCATTTCATCCTCCCCTTACAGTCTCGTTTTTCCTTCTTGTACAACAGCTTTTCCCTTTTGTGGAATGAACAAGCATCACCGTAATGGTAAAGCACACGGTAGGCTGCTGTTCATAAAGGAAACTGAATTTCTAGAAACTGAATTAAGAGAAGAGCAGCACTTACAGCAGATGAAGTAAGTTCATGTCAACAGGTGTTACTTTATACCTAGGGGACTTCAATAAACAAAATTGTGTATTCTAGATTAGTGTGAAGGAGTTTGCTTTTTTTATCTTTGTAGCTATGGGTGTAGTAGAAGACAGCCAACAGCTGTAGGAAATACTGAGGTTTTAAGAAATTTATGGACAAGGGAAAGTAACTTTTTGAATGACAGTTAAAAGAATTCACCATGCTGTCTTTAGTCTGGAAGATAAGATTTATCATGTATAAAATCTTTTAAAAACTCATACATGTTCATAATCATAAAAATAATTCTTTTTTTTAAAATAGACATTTAGTTTTTTAATAAAAGGACTCTTGAACATTTAAATAGACTTTTTTTTAAAAACACACCCCAATGTAATGATACAAAGTGAACAGGAGCAGAATGTCAGCCAGCAGACGTTGCTAGTTGTAGTTCAAGTTCTAATGTCAGCTGAAACATCTAACAGTGCCAAATCCCTGATCTCCTCCAGCAGCTGGTACAAACTCGCTCCCTTGGTCTGGCAGTACTCCTGATAGTCTTCATCAATTACATCAACTCTTGCTTTTTCTTGGGCACGCTGGGCTGCTTCTGCAGACTGACTGACTTGTTTTACTAAGTCGGATTTCACCACGTGAAAATTCTTCTGGGAAACCTCCGTGTCTGAAGTCTGGTACGGTGCATTCCTGGTTATTTCAAGCTTGATGGTGTCGGCATGGCAGCGGGAAGTCTGCACGAGGATTTTCACCTTAAAAGCGATATAAAAGTTACTTAATTTCTGATGGTGCTATTTCCTTTTACTTCCTTCAGATTAAATACTCACTGTAATATGATCGAAAAGGCTTAATGTAACTGATTCTCCAGTAGTTGTAGTGGATGTAATTTTATTCTGAAAGCGATGAAGTGATCCAGGTTTCCACTCACAGCTCTTATCACCTTGACAGGCAATGACTAAGCCTTCTTTGTTTTTCATATATGCAGCACCTTTGATTCCATATCTACAAAAAAGCAGATGAGCAGACAGAAGCTGTTGTAACAAATTTCACCCTTGTCAGTTCCCTGAGTTTTGAAACCAACAGACGGCTGAGCTAGGATTAACTAACAGCACTACGAAGGGGCAAACACTGTAGTGTGATAATCCTGCTTCAAGGATGCTGATGTGTGTTGGCAAAGAAACCCCTAGAGTGAGAACAGCGTGAAGACAGTGACTGAAGTGTCTCAAAAGCAGCGAAGCAAAAGTAAAACATGTTTTGTGATCCATCATCTTAGGTGTTGGGTGGAGCCTGGGATGGCCTGATAATGGCAGAAGAGCAGCATTACAGGTTATTCCAGACAGCACAGTGAGGAAACAGTTCCCCACTAAGAGAAGTTAAAGACCAGCACCATTCTTGCACTGGGTTCTCTGGAAGGAGCCTTTCTTGGCTGGGTAGGTTCTGGCTCTTTGGCCACACATCCAAGCCCTCTGGAATGCTGGAGATTGCAGGCCTACATCGAGCTGGTTTGTATCAGAGCTCAGCCTGTGGGCAGGATCAAGCAACCGCTGGCTGTACTTGTGTCATGGTTTGCTTTACCTAACATGCCTGTAAAATGGGTTTTTTTAGGGTTTGGTATTTGTGGGTTTGTTGGATTTTTTTTAAAGGAGAGGTTTTGTACCTACATTTCTTGTACCCCTTAGCTAGCCAGGTAGACAGTGTTGCTTCCAGTAACGCACAAACATGATGGTGGTTAACTAATCCAGAATGTCCAGAGCCAGTAAGGGAGAGGAAAGGTAGCTCTCTTCCCCCTGGCTTGAAGAGCTGGCCGAGTCTTAGGACAGGCAGTGCTCTCCAGTTCTGTGGTGACTAGTTCCTTCTTAAATCATTTATCAGTTTATAAACACAAGCAGAACACATTTAGTAGACTTTAAATTACACATTTAAACACTCAAATTAAAGCGTAGTATTAGCTTCACACACAGAGTTGCTTTCTGTTGGCATAAATCAGAGGCTGAGCTGAGATACCGGCACTTCTCAGAGCCTCCCTGCCATAAAAAGCACCTTATAAACATTTTTTCTATGCTTCCCCGCTGCCTATGAGGAGCAGCTGTGAAAAAGGTGCTAGACATGAACTACAGTCTGTAGTGAAGGAAAAGAGCGCTGAGGAATGCATGTCTTTTTGTGATTTGGAAAATCACTTTTTATTGTTAAAAAAAAGGGGGGAGGGGAATATTCCAGCAATTGTTCTGCCCTAGCAGCTGCTTGGGCAAAAAACGTCCTTTTAATGTTTTGAAACAAATCCATTCTGTGCAGCATAGTCTTACCATTTCCTCATAGGAACTCCTTCTCAGAGTCGGTGCACAGAAAAGCTCTGCTTATGATTTACAACAATCTAAAATGCGGTCATCAGTCAACACCAGGCCATGCTATAAACGCTTCCTTTCTCAAGGACCAGAGGCATCCTCCCAGCCTTCTAGTAACACGTCTTACTTCTCGGTTCAAGCTCTAATCAACTCACCTTGGTACAAAAACAAGCACACCATTTGTCCGAATTGAGTAAATAACACCATCTGCTACGCAGCGCTCATCTGTTTCTGGGGTTTTGTCTTTGAAGTACATGCACTGGAAGAGTTCGGTAGACTGTTTCTGAGCACGCTGGGCTGCCTGCAAGCATCCCCCACAGAAAGAGAAGACAACCACCTAAATTAATATTTCAGTGAGTTCATTTGGCTTTGATTCCGCAGTTTCTTTTTCCCATTACTTAATCCCTTATCCATCCCCTGCAAAAATTACATTTAAAAGGAAATCCTACATGTAGTACAGGTGAAGTACGAACTCACTTTTACTACTATTCTCAGAAGAAAACTGATATTTAAGTAAAAAAAACCCCAAAAGCATTATAAATAAAAATGCAGTGATACTATGTCATTGTACTCGAAAGCCACAATCAGGACCAGCATCCCATTCTGTTGGGCAGCATACAAACGTACGGAGACAAGCACAAGGACCATCTTACCCGGTTTCTGTTATTAATGTGTCTGCACAATTCCTGAAGATCCTTATTACTAAATATATTGTCCTTAACATCTCCTTTAGTTTCCTTCAGAGTCGCTGCCATCAAGAGTCTATGGACAACAATATCGGCGTATCTTCTAATTGGAGAAGTGAAATGAGTGTACTTCTCTAAGGCAAGTCCTGCAAATAAAAAAAGGAAGCGGTGATTAGCAAACGAAGCAATCAACTGCCTCCTGCCCAACAGTTCAGAAATAGTAATGGGAGTAGCATGAAAAATAAAGCGACAAGATACCATAATGATGAAACTCTTCCTTGGGACAAGAGCCAGTCGAGAAGTACACTGCATTAGACATTGCATGAGTGGCCATAGATCGCAACAGTTTATTTACAATTGGATCCAATGGGTCATTTGCTTTATCCAGAGACTCGGCCAATGCTTTGTTAGACCTGTCAAAAAAGTGTTAGTTCTGAAAAAAAAAATATGCTATCCCTGATCATAACAGCTTCTAGTTAAAAATAACATACAAAAGCACATAAAAATTGATTAATACTTATAAAAATATGAATGACAAGCAGAATGATATGAAAACTTTCAACGCAGTTTAATAACAGCTCTGCTTTAAAAATAACCTTTAGGAAAACCCCGTTTTCACCCACAGGTTTGTCTCCTGCAACCTGGAGAACCAGGAAGGCCTGGAGCAAAACCCACTTCTACCTTGTGCGAAACAGACAGTGAGCTGGTCCTAAACCTGTTCTGCACAGGGAGGCACAACTGGTGGAAGGGAGAAGGGACACCAAGTAAAAGGAGGCACTGCTGATGCCCTTCATGTTCTATGATGGCCAGAAATGATGCCCCGCCATGTGATGAAGCTCAAAGACTTCTTGTATTACCGTGACAAAGTAATTCTAAAATATTTTCAGTCATTTAAAATGACTATATTGCACAGAATTAACTCTATTTAAACAAGTACTCTCTCGCACTACTGTTATAGGAAAAATGGTACAAACAAGGCTACTACAGAGCTTAACCACTACACAGTGACGGAACAAATTCTTTCTGGATATGTCCAAAATCTTTCAGATACTGCCATTCAGCCCAGCCAGCAGAATGCAGGCAGCCTCTATTGTTTAGAACATCACCTCCTGCTTACAGAAAGGTTATGGTAATTTTTTTTTTCTTTCAAGAATTGCTCTGCAGCATCTATTAACATTGATGCTGAGAACTGTAATGCTTTGTGACAAGAACACAGCCAAATAGTTAATTGCTTAACTTTAATTAAAGCGCTTAAGTGAAGGAATAAAAGATACCGTGTGTCTATTGAGAAACCTTTGGCACTGGCACATTCTCGAAGTTCAGTAAAAAATTCCTGTCGTGGTGGAGGGTGTTGACGCAACAAAGCTTGATGAGGAAAATGTTCTGAAATCTTTTTTGCCACCCAGTGGTTGGCAAGAATCATACATTCCGCTACAGTCTCATGCACCTCCAGCGGCTGCTTGGGGATGAGATCATGGATATTATTTTTATCATCCAGCTGCACTCGGATTTCTACCCCTTCCAGTTCCAGAGCACCACAGCTGTCCCGTTTAGCTCTAACGTGTCGTGCTATATTGGTGAGTTTTGATATCGCCCAAACCAGATCAGACAGCTGCTTCTGTTTAGTTCTTTCATCCAAGTTTTTCAGTTCCGGGATATCATCAACAACATTTGTGTCTCCATCTAATAATCCCTGTGCTGCTTCGTAAACTAGTTTGTACGCAGATCGAATGATGGTTTTGTCGTAGCAGACTCGCAGCATTTCATATGATTCTTTTTCTAGCTCCCACAAGACACTCACAGCATACCTTAAAGATAAGATCACATTTCTATAAATAGTTCTGGTTGACTCAAACTGTCATTTAAAGCACATCCAGATGCTAAAAATTTACAGGTTTCATTCTGTTTGGTTTTTTTACTGGAAACATCTTTTTCTTCATGAAACAAACCAGTGCTCAGCAATGCCACTAATTAATGCACTTCCCATTCAGTCTTGTGTATCACAACTTTAGAAATAAGAACCAACTCTATCAGCAGGATTTTCAATCCACCTGTGGAGGCAGATTACCCCTAAGATACAAGGCCGTATCTATTTTAAAGCACAGCTACACTGCAATAATTTATTTTGATTCATTTTTATCAGTCAGATGCATGCACTATGAACATATCTGCATCCTGCATATCTTCACG
The DNA here is from genome assembly GCF_028858705.1 of Grus americana. Lineage (NCBI taxonomy): Eukaryota > Metazoa > Chordata > Aves > Gruiformes > Gruidae > Grus > Grus americana. The sequence continues at coordinate 21,899,393 of NC_072861.1, read as the reverse complement.
CCAGCCAGCCAGCCAACCCTGTAAATTGTAATAAAAAGGGGTAATGGCATGTTTGAGGAATAGGACAACAGTAAAAACCGTGACCGTTCCCGTGGGGGCACACACTCCAGACTACTGAAACCCATGTGAAAAAGCAAGTGAAGAACAAAGATGCCTTCACCTTTAGGTTGCTGTTTAAATACAAAGCAAATTGCTACGAGTATGGGTAAACATTATTGGAGGATGAGACAGTCATTGTATAATACGGTATTTCAGCTTTGTTGTGACTCCCTACTACTTCACTTACAAATAGTAGCAAATAATTCAAAGAGCAAGTGCATAAGCAGTTACTACACAAAATCTTACCTATCAACTCCACTAAGAAGAGAGCATATGTCAGCACTCAAGACGGAGGGCAGCATGTCATAACGACGATCCGCTAAATAGTAAGTTGTTGCCCTGAGGAATAAAATACGTTTACTGTTCTTCTCAGAAGGACTCAGTGTGTTTCTCCCAAGCAGTTTGCAGTATAAGCATAGCATCAGCAAAACGAGACACAGAGCAAGATTTTAAAAGGTTAGTCTTACAGAACACGCACATGGATAATACCCAAGTCAAATTATTTAAATAACTATTTGTATAGTACAAGCCTAACTTTGCTTTACTTGGTGTCTTCAGTGGCCATTAAGGGCAGAGCTACGGCTGTACAAAATACGCTCAACTAAGAAGAGGTCATTTAATGGCTGTACCGAACATCTCTGCTGCTATACAGTTTACATTTCTTTGCATCTACAAAGACTACATTTCATAACATGATTCAGGAGTTTAAGTTCAAAACAGTGGCAATAAAAGGAATATTTGGCATATTGAAACACAAGATTGAATATTAAAACATAAGCTTGCCAAATACCTCTGGAATTAAATTCATGTAAGACTTAATTCCATTTTGTGGGTGTTCAGTGTTCTGTGTGAAGATTGATCCCCCTTGGAACGCAAACAAGTGGTTTGTAAATACTTCGAATCGCAAATGCTAGACTATAAAGCAAACAGTAGTGATTAGGGAAAGATAAACCATAACTTGGTGGAAAAGAGCAATTTCATAGTAAAAGAGTGAAGCAGTAGATCAGAAAGAGTTTCTTCCCCAACAGGCCTATTTTATCCAAATAAAAGCAGAATACCAGTAGTTATCTATTAGTTTTAATAAGCTGTTTCCTTGACACAAAAGAAGAAAGAATGAGTGTTTCCTTCCTTCCAATGTTTCTCAATGTTTCCTTAAGGTTGCACCACAAACTTCTAAGCTCCATAAATTTTCTAGTTTTTAGAAAATAATTTACCTTGCTCTGGCCTCAACATCGGTGTAAGAATTCGCTGCCACAAAATGGGTTACATCTGCAATGTGCACACCTAACTCCAGATTCCCATTAGGCAGAGTTCTGACGGAGAGCGCATCATCCACATCCTCACAGCCTTTTGGGTCAATGCTGAATATCAAGTGTGTATCTCTCAAGTCAAGACGTTTTTTTTCCTCCTCTGGATTCACTTTCCATGGATTTTTTGAAGAACTTGTGGGCATTTCACTCATCTGTACAAAAACATTATGGATGAACATACAATTGTATCTTTTCTACAAAAAGAAGCCAACAAATTAGACTTAATTAGCTTTTCCTTTTCTACTCTGTTAATTCTTTTGTGTACTTTTTCATCCTAAACAAATTCTTCTTTCCTTGCATTTTCCAAGTCTATTACATTTATTTCACAGAAAGTATGAAACAGAATTGAAAAGAATGCTATGTATATTATTAGCAACTGATATTGTGGTGATACTGCAGCTCTGGCAAACATCACTACTGTATATTGGGTTTTTACATTACATTTTACATTTTTCTTTCAATTAATTGTAGGTATAATCAAAATCCTTATCTATGAGAGCTGTGTCTTCTCCTGGTTGAAGACAAAAGGATTTAAGATGATTTCAGTAGGTCTGGGCCTTTAGGATCAGTACCATAAATACATGCTAAAGACAGTAATACCTTAAAAGTCTACCTCAAATTAGAATTTAGAGGTTGTAATCTTCTCCTCATAGCAGACATATTGTCTTAAAATCACGATTGACTTGAAAATTCATAGTATCTATAGAACCACTGATCCAAAAGTAATTCCAGAAAAACAACCTTTGAGTAAGTTTCAGCTTTCAACAACCTGTCAGTAACTAAGACATTCAGCTGTAAGAGGGTTTCCCTCTTTGAGAAACAAGACCCTGGAAATCAACAGAATGTATCTAATCACAAAGACTAACCTGGATTTCTGAGAAAGGGGCAACACAGATGCTGTTCTCCACCAGAATTGCTGCAATTTCCCCCTCAAGATCTCCAATTTTTCCTAGAACTCTCACGAAGTGTCCGTTTGGATATACAGATGTTGACTCCCAAGAATCAATACGCACAACAACTCTATACTCCTGCAGGAAGACAATTCTGTTAGAACAGCAATCTGCTCCTGACGAGCAATCAATATAAATACTCCTTCAGGGGCAAACAAAGAGACTGACAACTCTAAAAACTTTATAGAAAGGAAAAAGAAACCCACAACGAGAAGCATCCAAACAAATGCTGAGAATTACATTTATTTCCTGATCAAAGACCCATTTGGGGTCATTATAGAGACAATCTCTATCTGAAAGGATAAAAAAAAAAAAAAAAAAGCAAAACTGAGATGTCTTTTCTGGTATAAGAATACTTGTGTACACAACTGGAATTTACTTCTTGGCTGTGAAGAAGTACTTAACATTACAAGGTAAAAGCAGGTAGGAATGAACAAAACCATGTTTCTTCTTTCTATAGCAATAGCAGGCTAATCATCACAATTCATTATTTGTTGAACAGCTCTCCTTACTACTCTTATCAAAGTTACATATAGTCATAGATCCAATAAAGCCACGAGGGCTATTGCAATTTGTACCCCTAATATGAGCTTTAATTTATCAGAAAAAACCCAGAGTGAGTAGTATATAAATGCTCATGGTACTTGGCCCAAACTCAGAACTCAAATAAGCTTTATTACCTGAAGGTGACGCAGTTTTGACAGGAATTGAACACATTCCTTCAAGGCAGAAATTGAGCTACTCTCACAGACTTGTTTTACCAATGTTTTAGCCATGGAAAACACCATCAGAGCATGAAACACCCACACAATTCTGTAGGAATACAGAATAGAGAAACACAAATTACCTGTAATGCTTCAGCTTGCTGGGTACTGATCCGGATTTTGGGAATTCGGTAGTCCCACGGTGTAACAAGGACTTTCTGAGCATTTCTGCCCTGGGACTGGCTCTCTTCTTTAGAGGGGAAAGTGACCACATAATCCCTCCAGTTCTTCTGAATGATTCCAACAACTTTACCTTTTAAGAAGGAACATTGGAGTTAAACAGGAACATGAAAGCAAATACACGGGAGGTACAGGAGACTCATTGCTTTGTAATATGAACTACTGTGTCCAGAAATCTGTATTGCAATTGCTAATGACACATGGTATGCAGACAACAACACGTTTGTTATAAATTATTGTTGGCACAGACAGATTTTAACAAGCTTTTATTTAGGTGGAGACTAACGTCACTGTATAGATTTCAGATGATACAGTACATAAATTATTCAGAGGGATTCCAACTACTACTGAAATGTGGCCAATTCTAGTAAAATATACAGAAAATTTTTAATAGCAAAAAATCAAAATCAAACAGTTTTTTCTTGCTGGAAGAGAATTAACCTCCTAAAACTTTTAACTCTGACCTCAGCAAACGTTTAAGATGTAGCTATACCTGCAGAGTAATATTTTCAAATAAGACTCTACGTTCCCATGGTACACAGGCATGCCACATTGTAATGGGAACCGGATACTTTTTCGCCTAGCAAAAATTTTTTCATCTTGAACATTGTTTGTCATCTAGGAATTAAAAGGATGCTGTTATCTTTCTGTATAATCAACAGTGACAGTGAAGGACTTGAGTGTATACGCTGGTAAATTGGGCTGTATTAGAATGGCAGTTCATCTCTTGTAGGGCTGTGAAGAGTGACAGCATGCATTTGGGTAGTAATGTATTCCAAACTCAGTATTTTAGGAAGATAACTACAATAATTCAGCTGTTTCTGCAAATTAAATTAAAGAGGGGAAAAAAAAAAAGGAGGGAGGGGTTGCATATAGAAAGAATCTAGTGGCTTTCTTGTTGGGATATGTTAGAATGCTTTAATTTGGGATAATCACATCAAATTTACTACGGTGCAAAACCTGTGACACTCACAGAAACCGAGGGAAGGGACTATATAATGAAGAGTACAACACAGCTTGGCCCAAGGAAGTGAGGTGATCTTAACAAAACATCGTATCACATGGTCTCCTTTACCTGTGGGCATAGGGTCACCACTGGTGTCTGCAAGTGCTTTATCCTCGGTCTCATTTTCACAAAGGGCAACAGTCCTTCCTTTCCATTCCTGCAAAGGTAGTAACTCAACAGCTACCACATCACCATGGATTGCACGATTTCGAGCTCTGGCCCCGTAAATAAGGATGTCACTTTGAAGTTCTAAATTTAAAATAAAAAGAAATAGAACTATAAACTTCTAAAAAATTCCAATCTCTACACTCTTGGCAGCATTCTGCTGCAATAACAGAAAAGGACATTTGCAATATGATTTCATCCAAAGTGGACTACTGGCAAGTAATTAATATTGCAAGAAAATTAAAACCTTTCCCTCATTTTGCTTGAAGGAGATATTAAGCAATTCTGTAAGTAATCTCTTGGATAAAAAGCAGCATAGGTAAGAATGAGTTCATTGTTCTTAGGCAGCAGCTTTAAAAACACACAACGCAGTTAAACTGTGGAAACCACTGCCACAGAATTCTGGGCAGGGTCCAGAATTAAACAAGTTTTAAAAAAAGGATTATCATATAGAACACTGGTTTGACTGTACGGTCTGTCACAGGAACATTTGAAAGTGCTTATTAGTGAAAGCTGGGACAATCTATCTGTGCAAGGGTAAACCTTCGAAGGTATTTATTACTAATTCATAGCAGAAAGACAATACTGGGGTTCCAATCTGATCCAAAAGGCTTTTCCCTATTATGTTCACAACAACCAGCTTCCTAATCCTGCCAGCACATACGCAAACAGTTATTTCAGTCAGGTGGGTGGTCATCTAAAGTTAGAACAAAGCACAGAGATAACAATTTGCATCAGTAAGCTTCAGAAAAGGTCTAGGGAATCCCCTTAGTAGGACAAGAGTCCAAAATATGGCCAAAGGTACTAAGAAAGAGGAAGGAGGACATAAAGAGTAGTGTTTTCTCATGAGGCCCACCCTCTAGGTTAATCTTCAGCCTCCTTTCTGGCCCATGAAAATAACCCAAGCATTGGAGTGTCTTAGCTCTCACCTCATTTAATAACTAAACAGCTACATACTTATGGCTACATGGCTTCAAATAAAAAGCGTGGACGGTGTCAAAAAGGCATGGAGTAAACCCCGTTGTCTTTTCACCTGTTTCTTTGCTGCCAAATCCCTGAAGTCGAACAAAAGCTTCCACTTGTGCTCTATGCTTATTGACATTCAGTGTACCCTAAAAGAAAATAACCGATAAACATAATGAAACAGTCACACCTCTAAATAGCCAACTTTAAAGTATAAAATTTGGGGGTTTACAATTATTTTTACATAAATTAGTCGTTTTTATTGATATGTAGATTATTTTGAACATAAAGTTCTGCATTGTACATTCACCCCCTATAGAGAGAACAGTTAAGTACTCACTTCTGGAAAAGAATGGTAAGTTCTTTTACATGCTCAATTTAATTGTAAAACTGGTAAAGATCCTTTTATTCAAAGCACAGGCAGTGTACTTTTGCTGCCTGCCTTAATATGGAATCTGGAGTTATTCCTGTGAGAAAGAAAAACCTCAGTCTTTCTGTTCAGATTCTATTCTCCCCTCGCTGCTAAAATTGTCAAGAAAGGAACAAATTACTACCTCTAATTCTTTAAATTATTTTTAAGAGGACACTTGTCCACCACAATCCATATTAAGGCCCTGAACAGCCATAAAACCGTAAATTAATTTCACTGACTGAGACATCTTTGTGCAAATGAAGTAAGAAATGCTGCCCTTGTACAGCATCATTTATATTTAAGAATGAGATAAAGTTGCTTCGTATCACACACTGGTTTCTCAATTTACAGGTATATCACACATCAACCTGAAGAAAAATCCATAGCAAATTTAAGATCCTCAATAACAAATTCTCATTTTTCCTTCTCCAAGAGAAAAAACCCGACATGTTCACCAGATAAAGCAGGGGAAATATTCCGAGACTCCTAATCCCTTCCATCCTCTTACTCATGCTTCTTTGTTTTCTTTCCCTCTTCGCACTACAGCAATATCTTGTTATCTGATCAGTCTAACTAAAGGGACCAAGCACAAGACTGCATTGTTCTGTGTGTGCTCTCTATAAAGCAAATTACCTGTATATATCTTCCAGATTTGATCCCAGCCTCCAGTATTTCCACAGGTAAGTGCTCAGGATATTCTTTTCCATTGTTTTCTTGGCTTTCACTCTCCCGTTCACGCCGAGTTTGAAGTATAGAGTCAAAGAGTTCATGGGCAGCCTTTAAGTCAGGCCAAAAGTTATCCAAGTAATTCTGTATGCACATATATAAACAAATATTGAAGTATTTAGAGGTTCTTTTAATAATGTGTTTGGAAAGCCCAGAATGGACAAGCACTGTCTTGTATGCTATACTGGAATAGCACTTCCAAGTAGTAACAATGTGTCTGCTCTAAACACCACCAGATTCAACGTAACTCATTTGCTAAATACAACAAGAGAAGAGTTAACTATTAGCATAGCATCCTAGACCAGAGATTAATAAACTTTTACTACCAATATACCCCATCCAGGCTACATCTTGTAAAGTGCCACAGCAGAAAAATCAAACTGACAACCCGCTATTATCTTTACACTTTTCATATGATTTTGTACACTACATTTAGGCCACTTTCCATTGCCTCATATCAATTAAAAAAACCCAAGCATCATCATTTTTATATAGCTTTAAGGTAAATCTGTTTGGTCCTGTTTTTACTCAACATCCTTTCACAGCTAAACATAAACATCCCATCCACATATCCCGCTGAATACAAGCGGTATCAGAGATCAACAACTAAATGAAGAATGAATTATCTTCTTGTGCATCACTGTATCCCAAGTAGTCAAAGCTAAAGTAAACTGGCAGAATAATGCTGATGGATATTTATGCTACAGCTGTTTATGGACTGCTTGCACTACAGATTTAGACAGCTGGCTAACTGATCATTGTTCATCAATGCCAAATTCTTTGAAAACAAGGAAAACAAGGAAAAGGGCTCATAAGAAAGATGACCTCTATGTTTAGAGCTGCTGGTTTTCTTTTCAGTTCTCTGGTTTGCTCACTGCCACCATTTTTTATGACATTCCCATGATGGACATCTTTGCTTTCTTTGATAAATGAAGACATGAGTTAGCATCAAAGTTTTCTTAAACGTAAACTCTGAAATGATTTGCACTATACATGGGCTTTAATGTACTTGCTTCATCATTTTGATGCAGCATAAAGGAAACCTCCGTCTATTTTTCTGACATGTTACCTTGAAGGAAATCACAAACACTCCTTCTGTTTCATTTCCGTACTGCCTGATAGCATCTTCATCTTCTGTTACCATAACAACTGGCATCTGACCCAAGCAGTGATTGTAATACCAGACTGCTGCATTGTAAATACTCCTGGAAAAGCAAAGTTTGAAATAAGATTTCTGGTGTATCTCATTTGCTACTTGCAAGACATTTGCAGGCTTTGTATAAATGAGATTTTGGGTTAACACACATACTTTTGAGATATATTCACCAAGCTACATAAACCTTCTATCTGTAAAACTTTTTATGTGCTGTACAGAAACACCACGAGAACAGAGGAAAAGGAAATGTTTCCTCCCCAATACATCCACTTGTGCCCTAGCTGCAACAAAACATATTGTTCCTCTGAGTGAAAGTTTGTAAAAAGCAAGTTGGAAGTGCCAAGACTCCAATGCTATGGTGTTTGCAGGCTATCAAGCACTACAGCTAACAGCCCAATACGGTTTGCGTGACCTATTTATTATGCTAAAGCATTCTTTAAAATGGCTGTGTAACTTTAAAATGATCCAGCTTTTTTTTTTTTTAGCATTATTGCATTTAATTAAGTACATTTTTGTCTATTTTCCTAAGAAAGCAATGTTGACATTTCCTTAATTACAAAAGGCCAATCTAGACTTTCGGTAATTGTGAACTGTTCCAGAGCTAAGCAGAGCAAGAGTATGAACTCTTACGTGCCCAATGCATGCTAATACTCCTAAACACAATGTCATGAGTTGTCAAGCGTAGTACTACATAAGTTAAATCAAACCTGGTCTGCCATTTGTCCATGGATTCTCCTTTCTCTCTTGGCAAATAAGAATGCTGGTGGAATTCATTAGCAAACACAATGCAGTCATGACGGGCATCCTTTACCAGATTTCGTAACTTGTTGTACTGTCTGGAACATGAAAAAGATAAATATAGTCTTGTGCTTCCTTTTGATAATGCTATTTCTACTCCAGATGAAAATACAGCTGAAAAACTCAAGGAAAAGTACTGTCATGCACAAAGAAATGCATTCATTAATTTACACCGTTGATGATAAAACCTAAAACATTATCTGTAAGCAAGCTTTTCTAATTCCCATTATGAATGCTTCTAATTTTTAAACATATTTGTTTTCCAATGAGCCTCACAAAACATCATAAGTCTTCAGGAACTTATTTTGTCACTTCTGGGACAAGAGTTATTTCTTCAAAGGCGTTTGTGCTTTAGAAATATAGAAAGACCTTCATAATAAATTGCACTCTTACATGCTATGGCAATCCATAGGTTAATGTCTGGTAAGGTAAGTACAATATAATAGTATTAATTGCTCCCCAAAGACAAGTGTTCAGTCTTTAATACAGCAAACCAAAACCACGTCCATAATCTAGTTGTGGTACGTGATCTACTGTTATGGAGTCTCTTTAATTCCTGTCACAAGTCATCTGATTAGTTAATAATACTACACGTTTAATATCGCTCCTGTGAAGTGAAAACTATGACAGGCATTGATGTCCGCAGATCACAAAGGATCACAGTTCTTTTCCTTCTGTAAAATTACATTAAGACACTTGAAAGACCTAAAAACAAATTAAGCACAGTATATCTGCTGATTCTGGGTTACTGTGCTTAAATATACATTTAAGTTAGTATCTTTACTTCAATCTAAATTAAAAAGAAGTTGTTATTATAGGATAAGTACCTGCGTCCTTTTTGATGTTGCACAGCTTGACATGCTGTTTGCATGAAAATAATACCTTTCAGCTCCGGAAACTCGAGAATCTCAAGGTAATCTTGAACAACCTTGCAGTCAGGGACAACATAATGTGTAACATCATCTGATAACAATTTGCCATCTAAAATACAATTCAGAGTTTAAAGGTTTAACCTTTCAGTTGCAATTCTCATTTCTTAAAAATACTTTCAGATGTCAGGAAATGAGAGATGTCTATCCTCAAAGGCATACATATCTTTTTTTCTGATGAACAAAATTATGACTACTATGGTACAATTCTGTGGTACAATCTCTAAAATTTGTGACAGAACCGTTTTGCATCCACTGATGCCAAAACTATCCAAATGAGTGAAAAAGATCCACTTTCATCATGAAAAGGATGTAACTTAAAGAGTGCAGGTAACAGTCCTTTTTTCTCTACTTCCATATGAAAAAAAAAGACTATACATCTGCCACAGAAAGTCTTTTCATGGAATTTTCAAAGGGTGTAGAATTATGGGTACTTCTGTTACACTGCTTCCACACATGTCTCTATTCTACGCTATCCATTTACAGCAGGCTCTTCTTCTATATCTTTACATAAAATAATACAGATGAGGGTATATGGGGAGAAAAGCAATGCTACTGCAAAGAGAAGATGTTCTTGAATCTAAACTATTAATCATAATTGCTAATTTTCTCTAAAGAGACTCCATCCCTTAGGAATACGCCATCGAAAAAACACAACCAACCTATCACAGATGACATCTTAAAATGTACCTCAAAATTAATGATTTTAATTGCTTTAGATATTTCAAAGATAAACTTTTGGGCAGTGGGGATCTCCACTGTATTTTCTCTCAATGCCTATTTATTCCTTATGGTATTATAAACATTGAACTGCTGAACGTAGTGTAGTGCAGGCAAATTCTATATAATAAAAGTATATAGATCTTGATAAGTCAGGTTATTTTCATGTATTTCTTAGAAGCTGACAGAGGACAATCTATTAACTGTGATCACTAGAAGTGTGAATCCAGTATGCACAATCCTGCATACAGTAACACGGCTACATCTCACACTGAAGGTATATAATGGATGATGGCAGAATGCATACAAGAAAGCTAATATTTATTAATAATTCAGAAGAGTATTAAAAGTGAAATGTCACTTGAAGATTTATGTAATCTGCCCATATTAAGCTATCCTTGCCTAACCTATTCATCTAGATCCGAATAACCTCCAAGTAGGCACAGCACACCATTACAAGTATCTGTGGATGTGATTTATGCAGGCAGTCTCTCACAGTGCATGAAATAAGTTTGCTCAGCACAATGTGTAGAGTCAGGAATGAAAACAAATGTTCCCCTCACCCCTGACTTACCTAGAATAATTACAAAGGGACATACTCTGACACCCATCTACAGCAGAATTTACATTTAAGTCCAGAAGAGGGGAAGTCAGGCATGGGGAGAGAGGTAACACTTTTTTTCTGGTATGTGCCTGTAAGTTATCCTTAAGGAATTCATAACCAAATGCAATACATTAGGGAGCAGCAGCTATCACTAGTCCTGACATCCTAGATAGCAGTAACATACTACACCACCTCCTGCCCTCAATTGCAACAGGCACCTAAACCAGAAATGACATCTATATCAATTACAGTTCAGAAGACCAAAAAAAAAAAAAAAGGTTATAATTCTCAACCTTTTCTTTTAGGTAAGCAAATAATTTGGTCGATTTAAATAGGCTGAATATTATGTTAGTTATTCGCCAGTCAGTTTCCTGCACCAAATAACTTATGCTATTTAATAACAAAAACCCCTGAAATATCAACCAAAGGTCACAGGATGATCTATGATGCACATAATAGCATCACAGTATGTAAAAACAACAACAAATCTAGACATCACAGAGGCTGGCAGTCTTCCCATGTCTGGAATGGCCAGATATAACACAGGCAGTTACATTTAATTACTTAACAGAAATAACTCCCGATGCAGAATTATAATCGCTTCAAGGTAACGGCTTGGCTCCATTGTAAGAATACTGAACAGGTATGTATAGAATTTAATTCATGCTATAAACCGCCACCCTGCAGAAATTAACGCACTTTAAAAGACCTTTTAAAAAAAGGTAAGTATGAAACTTGCATAATCCTTTAGCCTTTTATCACTGTCTGTAGACTGTTCACAGGTAAATCCTGTAACAATCAACTTTTCAACTCCTTTCTCTGTTAACACCTCGCTTGCTTCTGAAAGACTCTGCTTTGAAGGAGCACTTTTGCTGTATCCTTGACTTGGGACCGTTTGGTTTTTCCACGGCTTTATACGCTGTTGTTCGGGACGGCCGAGGAGAGGTCTGGGACGAGGCTCCGGCGGCCGCACACCACACCGGCTCCTCCCCGGCTCTCCCCCGCCGTTATTGCTCTTTTATTCACCGCTTGTCCCGCCCGCAGACCCCCTGCTCTGCTCTCCGCGCCGGGTCCCGCCAGATCCTGTCAGGCCTCCCCGGCAGCCCCGCCTGGCAAGGCCGTGTGGATCAGATCACCTCTGCGCACGGATCGCCCTCTGCACCCAGCTTTGGCCTACGGGAGCTGAGGCACAAGGGCTGCCGGGGACAAGCCGCCCACCGCTCCAGCTCGGCCCCCGGGCGGTCCCGGGTCCGGCAGTCCGGGTTCCCCTGCCTCTTCTCCCAGGAGCCCCGACACCCAGCCTCCCGCCATCAGCCCCCTCACCGCGAGGACAGGCGGCCCGGCACAGGGCGCTGCGGCACGGCACGTCGGGGCGGAGGTAGTGCTCCCGCACGACCCGCACCGAGCGGCCCTGCTGGCCCCGCAGCTGCAGCACTTTCTCCGTGCGGAGCATAGGGACGACAGGAACCTGCGGCCCCTCGGCCGGGCCCGCTGCTCCCAGGGCGCATGCGCGAGGGCGGGGCAACCGCACGAGGCAGGGCCTCAGTAGAGGGGCGGGAAAAGATCGGGCTGGGGCCAGCTGGGGGGCAGGCGGGAGCGAGCTGAGGGAACGAGGGGACAGCTGTGGGGCAGGCGGGAGCCAGCTGAGGGAACCGGGGCCGCAGCTGTGGGGCAAGCGGGAGCCAGCTGAGGGACCAGGGGGGCAGCTGAGGAGCAGGCGGGAGCCAGCTGAGGGAGAGGAGGGAGTGAGCTGAGGGACAGGCGGGAACGGAGCCGAGGGAACCAGGGCTGGAGCCGAGGGAACCGGGGCTGGAGCTGAGGGGCAGGCAGGAGTGAACTGAGGGAACCGAGGTCGGAGTTGAGACGTGACTGAGGGGCTGGGGCCGGGGCCGGGGCCAGGGCCAGGCCCAGGCCCAGGTGGGAGCTGAAGGAGAGACTGGCCATTGGCAGGTGCTGAGCCGTGGGAGAGCCCTAGCTTGTGTGACTGGGTGAGCAGAGAGGACACATTGCCTTTCAGTGAGGGAAAACCAAGAGGTTTGGGGGACGGGAGAAAATGCTGAAAAAGTGGCAGGAGTGTCCATGGATGGCAAATGAGAAGAACCTGTTGAACTCTGTTAGGCTGCAGTGGCATGAGGTTGAGGTGAGGATACATGTGGGGTTTTTCTATTTGGTTTTAGGTTTCTTATTACAAGGGCAGCAATGTGGGTTTTTTGGTGTTGGAGGCACTGGAGGATTGAAAAGGGTCCAAAGAAGAACAGGAACAGAACAAGGCCTAAACTGTAGTCCTGCATAAATGCTTATGTGTGAACCTCCATGGTCTTTCATGGCATCTTCCAGGAGAAATCCCAGGTCCGTTCCTCAGATCGTCTGGTTTTGTGTAATCACCTGCCAGCACTCAGGGAGCTGAGGTGGGGAAGAGGGCAAGGGTGTGTAAAGAGTCCAGGCAAGCCCTAATGTCAGCTAAATTACACTAGGCACCAATGTTGTTCTGCACGTTTATGGAGGGGAAGGTAAAGGCACTGAAAGATTTAAGTCTTGCTTGAGATCAAACGGAAAAGCTGTAGAAGGTCGAGTCCAATGCACTGTTTCTAGATCTGAGTCAGTGCTCTGTAAATAAGGCTGTAATGCTGTTAGTATGGCATTTTGGGGATGATTATTTTGACCATTAGAAAAGCATTAATACTTTCTCAATATTAATTAATTGCCAACATCATAATCTCGCTTGAACGCAAATACATGGTGAAAGTATCTAGTATTTGTCCTTATGAGGAAAAAAGACTGGGAAAGAGCCAAGGCAGTATGTCACTGTATGTTCCTGTTTATTCGACTTTCTTATTTTTCACATGTTTTATAAAATGTGTATCTCCAATGACTAATACTTCTAAGTAACCAATTGGTGCCAGTAAATGGAAGTACCATCTGTAAGAAACTGATTTGCAGAAGCCAAGTTCTCAAACATATGAGGAGGAGGAGGTGTTATAACTTAGTGAGAGACAACCAAAGTGTAGACTTGGTTTTGGTAGTCAGGATGATTTTAGACATATTATGTAAGCTGGATGTGAGAGGAAAGGGGAAATGGAGATCAAAAAGATGGAGCTCTTGTTCAGTAGGAACAAAGATGAAATGACCAGTGGTGATGGAAAGGGGAAGAAAGCCACAACATTTGGGAGAAAAATCATTTAATTCATTTTGAAATGTAATGGATGCTGGTTGCTGACACAGTGAAGAACACAGACCGGTGTGCTTACTCAGTGTCACTCAATGACTGCAGTAAAATGAAGGTTAATTAAAGTGACTGAGATCACTGCTCTTGTTCACTGTTTCACAGAGAAAAATGTAAGACCTTTGGGCTAAGTTCATGCATTGCCAATGCTATTGAGTAGCTGCATGCTTACTTCTAATATCCTCATCAGAAAATTTTTAAAATTCTCAGTTTCCCCTCTCCTTTCCTTCCTCTCTTGGAGAGCAACCTCATATGAGTAAAAGTCAAAGGCTGAGTCACTAAAGCCAAAGAGAACTGTTTACACTTTATGTAACAACTGAGTTTGTCCCAGTGAGATCGGAGACAAACTTTCATGCTCTTCTGGTAATTGACTTTATACGTGGCAGAAGTTTGTGCAGGGAGAGCCAAATCTAATAAGATAGCAAGGGCATCTTTAATTGTTTTAGAATAAAAGCTGCAAAAATGTTCTAAGTATTGGTATCAGAAGATCTCATTAAATGTTGAGGAGTGAAGATGGAGTGCAGCACAACTGCAGAATGATGGGACATACATTTCTTCATGCAGTTTTCCTTCATTAAGTGCTTGAGAAACAAAACATGGTAGAACAGAAAGCAAGCAGTACAATTATTCTTTTCACAGAGCATCCCTTACTTCGTACAGTGCTCCCTTGGATAACACCAGCGAGTGCTAGAGAAGCTTTTATTTTAAATGAGTGAGAGAAGTCTCTTTAAAGTTCAATTACATGTTTGTTCTTCCTTCTATTGGGAAGTGTGAGCCTCTCAGGAGGTCTCCCTGGAAAAACATGTCAGGAAATGCAGTACAGAATTTCAATATAGTACTTTTTGATAGAAGTTGCTCGATATTTTGGCAAAGAAATGTTTCAGGTCATTGGAGAATACCAGCTTTTGGCTCAAGTTTCCCAAATGCCTGAAAACAATATGACCTAAGAGACTAATTTTGAATGCAGAAGTAAAAGCTTATTGTGTAGGTTATTAGGCATCTATATGTGCAAATGGAATGTGCATAAGGCAAAAGCAGGTATTCAAATATAGGCGTGATATATTGTTGACCATTTAATGTTCGCCTGCTTACTGGTATTTGTAAGTTGGCACCACACAGATATATCTTTTGGTACATCTCACTTCTGCCCTGGCAAAGCAGCTACTGGGTTTGCTTCTTGCAAAGGGGCTTCTTCCTTGGGTTTGTAAAGCCTGTTATTATACCCTCCTCCCTCCCTCCTGTAATGAGGTAGGCTGCATAGCTAAATTGGGCCTCATTAGCCAAATTTATGATGGTGACAGAAGAATAAATAGAAATGTATATAGTAAATTATATTCTGGTTGGCTACTGTGCTTATAAACAGCTCTGCAGTAGACTGCCTAAAGATGGGGTTGTGTAAGCTATGAGGTCTAACACAGGCTGTTTGAAGAAAAAAAGATGGAGTAACACAAACAAGAGACAGAGTATTAAAGTCTGGGATCCACGCAGTCATGGAATCAGTAGAAATTGTATCTTTCCATCTGAAAAAGGACCTTGTCTTTTTTTTTTTTTTCTCCAAGGACTCCATCACTGAGGTAGAGAATGGAAGATTTGATTATCTTATAGCATATCTTTGAAGTTGGTTCTTCCATTCTTAAAGCAATTTTAAAGTAACTGGCAGTTCAGCATGTGCTTCTAACTCGTACAAAAATGAATAAATGCTGTCTTTTCTCTTGGGGATTCCTTCTCCTGCATTGCTGGCTCAGTAAAAGCCAAAAATTGTAAAAATAGTACCTACATCTAGAATGGTCTCAGGATTAACATGTCATTCCTTGCACTCATAAACAAGTATAATGCACAGTTCTTGCCCGGTTGCGCTCTGGATGCCAATACTTGGAGATTTAGTCTCCTTCCTACTATGCAGCAGAGATAAGCAGCTAAGAGAAGCTGCCTGTATTTTCTGAACAAAAGAACATAAAATGAAGAGCAGTATCCACGGCTCCGTTACATGTAGCTGCATTTTCTGAAGTAGAATTCTTTGCCTTCATTTGTGAGAAAGCATGTAAAAACCCCTTGCATTTGTTAGCAGGAGTGATGAAATATGTGGTGATGTCATAGCTGAAGGTCCAGGAATTTTATTCCATTAAGTCAGAATGGTTACCTTGTCAATGTAGCAGTATCCCTGTTAGGTAAGCATGGCTTACATCCTTTGTTGCTTGAAGTTTAACTTCATGTATATGTGTTATTTGCTGGGAGCCAGTTTACGAAGTGATCTAGGGCAGTGGTCTGTCCTCTGCCTGGTGTGCCAGTCACAAATACATGCAAAAGAAATCTCCCCAACGACCCTAGTAGGAAATCTGAAAATAACATTTAATTATAAAACCTATTAGTTAAACTTTCCTTAGTCAATTTAATATATGCCATGCTAATTTGCAGCTTTCATAAAAGCTGTGTATATGCTGACAAACAGCTAGTTTTCCAAAAGCTTTAAATTCCTAGCAGAATTCTTATTATAGTGGCAATATTGCTTTTACTCAACAAAACTATAGTCGTGCCGAAGAAAGATATCAAGTTATTTTACCAAGGTCTATTTCCTGTAATCCTGTGTCAACTGGAATTAATTATAATTTTCACGCTCCTTTAATTATTTTTGTTGAATCCCATATTAATTAAAGTTTCTGTTATTTTGCTTGGGATTGCACTTTGACTGACAGGCCTATAATTACCTGGATTATCCCATTTATACTTTAAATTATTTTATGTAGAATTACAAAGAACATGATAATTTTTTTTTTTTTTATTTTAGTGAAAAGAAAATTAGTTTATATTCGTGTATTGTTAGGCTTCTGATTTTTCTCCCTGGATTTCAGTTAGTCAGAAATCATCTTACTACTTTTCAGTTTGCAATACCGGTTGTCACCACTGGGAGACACTATTTAATTGAGTTTAGGTTGAAATCGTAACTTGCTTCCATTACTGTGTCTAATAGGCTAAAATTCAACCTTTCAGCTTCTGTGACCAAACTGCTTTGAGTTGCTTATAACATAACTAGACAAATTTCTTCTCCAAAACAAACTAGAAACTGATACTATTCTGTAATTAAAAAAAAAAATAGTCTTGCAGATCTCTTCAAGCATGGCAAGAATATGAAAGTACCTGATGTTTACAATTATTAGAAGCATAAAAGCAATTTATTTATCACAATACCTGGTTTTTACTATGGTATGCATTTAATTTTCTTCCCACCACCTTTTTTTCCTCCTTAGATGCAGTTCAAAAGTTTACCACACCACTGAATTGCCAAGTTGTATACTATTTTGTTTCACTTATTTTCTGTACCTTTACTTTGTTCATTTCAGAGTTTTTAATACATTTACTGATGAGAGACCTCAAATATTATTTCAAGGAAAAGAGCCTTTGTACTAACATCATTAGAATGTTAAGCTTTATCTGATTAAAGAGTTTTAGGTTGTTTGTAGATTATAATTTTGTTGGATTCCAGTATTCCTGCTTTAATAAAATATATTTATATTCATTACACTAGAAATTATGAAAAAAATTTAGATAGATCAAAGGAGGAGTCCACTATACTGATCTTTTTGTCATCAAAATGTGTTTGATTTGGTTGGAGCCTTTACATTTAAATGATGCTCTGTGGTGCCTCTGGAGCAGTTCGTGTATGGTTCAAAGGATAATCACAGTTAGAGATGGAAAGACCTAATAGGTCACCTTTTCCACCCACTACCAAATTGGGATTGCTCCCTACAGTATATCTAGCTCAAGTTTGGGGTCAGTGCTGCACAATATAATGCTCTAAGGTTTGTTTATTTATTTATATGCCACAGTAAATAGAAAACAGAATTGCAAGGGTGACTTTTTTTACCCCTGCTTTCAAAATCACAAGGAGAAGTTTCCGGGTGAAGCTGATTAATTTCCTCTTAGGCTCCTATCACAAGAAATTAAATGGGGTTGACCTGTGGGGAAGTGTGCTGTTGTGATTTGCTCTACAAATAAGATACAAGAGGTTTTCCTTGAGAGCTCAGAGATGTATATTGAAACTAAAGGAAAATATATCATACTGTATTTCTGGTCTGCAGCTGTGCATCTTAGGTGCTTTATACTTTTCTTGCTAAAAGGCTATGAGTAAAGATTTCATACCCATAACTGCTCTATCCTCTGGCAAATCATATTGCCTAGCAGGGGTGGGTAAATAACAGTTTATTCTATTTTATTTTAATCGTTTACAAAGTAAAAAATTGAAAATTTCAAAATACATTCTTTTGTCATAATTATTGTCAAGAACTAAGTCTTAGCCAGCAAATAATTCAGGTATACCTAATTGTATATAGTAATACTTCAACTTAGGCTGCCCAGTTCTGTATGTAGTGATATTATTTGTGTTTCCTTACCACAAGCGTGTGAAAACTGACCAACAGTGAATATTTTGAATTTAGCGTAAAAGTCATAAAATGACATATGTACTGCTAACCATTGATTGTGCAATTTGAGGTTTTCATTTGGCAAATGTTCAAGCTTAAAATGTGTTTTTCATGATTATTCCCCTTATTAAAGCTCATTTGCTATTCATGGAAAGTGAGCACAAAAGGGATGTGAACAGTCAAAAGAAATCCATTTAAAAATTCAAATGAATATCCAAGGGAAATGGATTGCAGTATTTGCCCAACTCTTCTGGGTATACTCTGTCGCTGAATGTCTTATTAATGGGTGTCTTTGTCATTGTCCTTAAGGCTTTCATCACAAATGTTAGATAGTTTTGTTATGACTTCATATTACAGTCATTATGCAAAATTTGTTCTTGATATTGCTAAAATGGTTCTGTTAGAGTGATGCTAGGTAAGAGTGTGTTCACCATGTGGCTGCTCCTTTTTCAAGTTAGTTAAAAACTTTTTTGTGATACTAACTACTGAGCTTAAATGTAGTGGAGTCGAAGAAACTCAGGTCATCATCCCTTGCTAAAAGCTGAGACATTACTTCCAATGGCCTTGCTCATACTAGCCTCGGGGACTCCAGTTATTCCTTTGTAACCACCTATGTAGAAAAAATACTTACCTAGTTATGGGAAGAGTCTGGATCATCAACTGTGAGAGCAAAAGCAGTACCTGCTGTTTATTTTCTACTTACACTGAGCTCCTGCATGCTAAGTGGCACCTTTTTTCTTTGCTTGCTTTCATGGGAGCAGGATGGGTTAAGGCTCTTTTCTCTCCACTGCTCTGATCCACAAGGTCTAACTGAAGTAAAAGTAAGATGATCAGTAACTGTCCTCTAAGTCCCAAACATTTGATACAACTGCCAAAGTGCTAGTTTTTAATACTTCACAAAACAATATGACATCTCCTCTGATCACATTTGGTACATAGTTAGCAATGTGATGGGGTAATAACTATGGTTAAGGTGTCAGATTCTGCAGCTTAATGCATACCAGTGTTGTCTTCACTATGTTGCCCGGCCCTCCAGGTGTTGAATCATGGAATAGTTGAGGGTAGGAGGGACCTCAAGAGGTCTTCAGACTCTCCTCATTGAGCAGGTTGACTAGGACCATGTCCATTTGGGTTTTGAATATTTCCAGGGATGGAGACTTCACAACCTCTCTTGGAAACCTCTTAATGCCTGACCATCCTCACAATAACACAGTTTTTTGCTAGTTTTAAGTGGAATTTCCTGGTTTTTTTTCAGTTTCTGCTCATTGCTTTTCATCCTGTCACTGGGGACCACTGAGAAGAGTCTGGGTTTGTCTTCTTTACTCCCTCTGATAGGACTATATATACGCTGATAAAATCCCCCTTGAGATTTCTCTTCTCAAGACTAAACAGTCCTAACTACTCTCTTACTATACAGTAAGCTACCTCTTAGAACTTTCTGGAGGGATGGACGTAAAATGAAATTGAGAAAAGACATTTTTTGGGTTTTCTTCTCCTGGATGGCAGTTAGGAATTTTTTTCATTACAAATTGATATAAATATAGAAAGAAAAATGATCTGAAGCCCAATGGTAAAGAATAATATAAGTAGTTGCTCTTTTTTATTTTTTTTTAGTAAGGCAAGTTGCAATAGCCTTCCCATGTGAGCCTACAGTAGTACTCCTTGCTTACTGTAATTTCTGAATGAAGAAAAAGTGTTAAAATATGGGTTATAAGCTTCGTGCTATAGTTAAATAGTGCAACATTTATGTGTCATAATCCCCTATTATGTTGGAAAGTTAAAGTTATGTGAGCAACTGCATCGTTTCTAGGAGTAGACAACTGAAAAAGAATTTGCTGCATCATTCAGCCTGAGGTTTTGGAGATGCATTTACTCATGCAAGCTGAGTTCAAAGGCTAGTGCTTTTCAGAAAGGTCTTGCTTCTTAGGCAAATTTATAACTGCTTGAACTAAAGCAAAGAAGATCAAATTATTTGCCAGGGGTCATATGCCAATTGAGTGGCTCAGCCAGGATTTGAGCCAAAGATCCATTCTCTTGGTTCATCACCCTTGACTGTAAATAGTAGATTTCATTCTGGTTTATGAAGATATTAAGCAGGTAGCATAATGTTTTATAAGTGTCTGAAAGAGACTGAGCTGCCATTACAATGAGGAAATAGTCTAATGGACTAATACAAAGTTAACAAAAATCAAGATACAAAAAATATTATCAGCAGAAGAAGTTAAACCTTGGTCCAGTAGTTTACTCTTCTGTTAATCTGGACCAGGATACAGAGTTTCCCTGAGGAGACCAGTGTGAATTGCACCATCAGTAGGTCTCTCACCTCTGGCTGTCCCCATGACCTCCAAAGGGAAAATCCACCATATTGTAAGATACATCACTTAATTTCCTCACTTTAGGTAGATATCTAAAGTTAAGGAGGTAGGCTGATCTAGCTTCTTTCTAGTGTAGTGAACAAGAAGACAGACTTCTGTGCTTAGAAATGGGTGACATGAATATTCTTTCAAGTACAGCACTGCCTGCTCTATAATGATCTTCCTTCTTCCCACCCAGACCTCAGTCCAGATCTGTAGAACTGGCAATGTAAAGGGATTGCCAAATACATTGCATGTCCTCCCTTTGCAGGTCAGAGGGAAGAAAGTGGCTGCTGCTATGCATGGTCCAAACATAATCATGTGAGCTTGTGCTCTCCTGGTGTAAAGAGGCTGCCACAGATTGCCTAAGATAATTATAAATAGATCAGTAATAAGACAGCATTTCAACACATCCTATTCAGAAAACTTTGTGTTTAGCTCTAGAAATGGAGGTACTTTATGTGGCAGCTGATACGATGTGGAACTTTCTGGGGACATGAAGGACATGAGAATGCCCATCAAATACCATGATGCTCATTTAATCTACTGAGAGACTGCCTGATTTTTTTATATTTTTCATATTGATGCTTATTTTAGATATTTTCCCCCTCTTTCTCTAGTCCTGATTCCATGTTCTGGTATGCAGTGTGTGCTACTGAGGAAGTGCAAAGCACCAGTGTGAGGAGGTGTCCCACATGTTGGACTAGCGAGTGCAGCTGCAGGTGAGAGAAAGTTTTTCTGCTGGTGCAAACTGAAGGCAAAACAGCAGACCCAATTCTGTGGCAGAACAGATCTGTATTTAAAGTCAGATGACATGAACACTCTTTCAGATATGACAGTTTACACCTTTCGAAGCATATAAGAAGATGAAGGGACAATCTCAGATTATTTCAATCTAATATTTTTGCTTAAAATTGAGTTCAGCATGTTATTTTCCAGCTTATCTTGCCACCTCTCTTTTTTTTTTTTTCTTCTAGTATGTCCCGTTCCTTCAGTTTCATTTTTGGAATTTAATATCTCCTGTTGATTTCTGTTCCTTATCTTCCCTTGATCCATTTCTGCTTCGCTGTTAGTTCTGTCCCCTTGAGTCTCCAACTAATGTCTCCCTATATGTCAGATTCAAAAAAAAAAAATTTACAAGATGCTACGCTGTGAAAGGAACTAGAGAATGTTTATGTGGTTGCAGCATGCTGACCATTAAAATGACTCTATTTCTAGAGCATTTCAGATGCTGGGCTTGACAGTTTCATTTCCAAAACTATTTATACTCACAAAAGTCCGTAACAGCATTTCCATTATTTTCTTATATGCTTTTTTTCTTTGCCTATATTTTATCAAGTTAGCTTCTTCTATTCAGGCCTGATTTCAGACAATAGGAATACAAAGTGGAAAAATCCTTTCTTAAAGAGACTGTAGCTTTGTATCTATTAAAGCATCTTTCTGTGTCCCAACACATTGTTATCTCAGTCTACTTTTCAGCTTCTCCTGTTTGTTTGATCCAATGGTATGACATACAGGAGAGACTTAGATGAAAGTTTCACCTGAAGAGTTTGCATGCTCATAGCTGACGAACCTTACTAAAGCTGCCTTCCTCATTATTCACCAAAGTCCTCTTTCCAGATACTGCTTCCAGAGTATGCCATATTAAAGCAAAGGCTAACCATAACTGTTGTTTCACATTGAAAACATAGAAGGAGTAGTTATTTTACTAATTTAGTACCAGTGGCCATCACAATAGACTAGGATGAAGAAGAATGATTGATTTTATTTTCTTGCTTTTCTATATATAATGCTGTCCAAGCATTTATATATGTGATGATCCATCTTTCTTCTACTTCATGAAAAAAAAACAAAACAAAACACAATTTGCAATTTTGAAAAGGAAACTACAACTAACATGAAATATTCTCGAACAACATTATTGTATTAAATTCTGACCTGGTTTGTATAAAGAGATTGTGGAAGAACAAGTTTAATAAATGTCTGCTAGTAGTCTAGGTGTAACTTGCTCCTTGCTGCAGTAATCAAATCAGTGATTTACAGGCTTTCTAGTCTAGCAAACCATTGTCAGCTCTCAGGACTTCTCTGCAGACCACCAGACCTCCTTAGTATCAGTGGTTGTTGAAAATGTAATAAAGACAACACTCGCTGTGATTTCACAGATTACAGTTTGGAAACCACTAGACATAATGATGGCTTTGGTTCCCTCCAGCTTTATACTTCTGTGGTTCTGTACGGTTGCCATAATTCCAGGGCAATGGTAGAATAAGTTTGTGATGATATATGGTAATAACAACTATCTGAGCTATAGACCTTACTACAATCTCATTTGCTTGCCTCAGAGAGACTGCTTGCCCAGGAAGGTCAGCAGGTTGTTTGCTTCCTGTTGAGATAATTGGCAGGGTGACAACCACTGCCTGCCAAGCAAATGCATTTTTTTAATCTCTGCTGGTTGTGGATAAAACCCACCAATGGACAAAAGAGGCCTTTTTTTAAAGAGCTAATTTAGAGCTGGGTGAAGATGGATTCTCCCCTTAAACCCCAAAGTATCAGTATTAGCTGCTGTATATGTGTAGAAATAATATACATCCAAGCTCAGTTTGGATCCCTTTCTTTACCTGACAGTGCAATAGGAGAGGGGAACTATTGATCTCAGTATAACATGAAAAGTTTGCCAGAACCAGGTAGATTTGACATCCATTGTTATGTACTTAAAAGCTGATGCCAATTGTAAGTGCAAGATTGAATGGAATATAGGAGAGATGAGAAGCTTCCTGAATTGATTTGAGATGTGTGAAGACAGTGGACAGTACCTTTCCACTTCTGTGTAAAGGGCGCATGCAAGGCCCAAGGGAGTCAGCGCAAAGATTCTTGTTAATGTTCATGGGCTTTTGATCAAGTCCGAAAGACAGAATCAAGACTTAAGATGTTCTGACTTTGAAACAAAGGCTCTGATGCAATTACATAATTTCTATTATAATCATTTAAACTGATGTGTATTATTCATCATGCTGATAAGAACATGCTTTGCATCACTCTACTATTTCTGGTTTGATGATTGTGATTGATAAACTATGTAACCTTTTTCAGCCTGTGAAATTGAACACTTCCTTCAGATCCTTCATTTAGCTTGTAAAAATGCTTTTTAAGTTTTAAAAGACAAAATTTATGTTTGTTTTCACCAATTAGAAATTACTGAGGGCTAATGGTATTCTAAAATCATAGGAATACTTCCTAAATACATAGGAATACTTCATCTTTGCTTCTTTCAGAGATTTCCATGCTCTCCATTTGTATGTAATGTGCCTGTTGTTGCCATCTCCCTATAACAGAGGGCTATCTGTTTGGTATCCTTAGGATTTGCAGGTTTTAATTAGAATGGATTTATGTTGATTAGAGTTGATGGGATTGAAATGCCACGTAGTTATTAATTTCCTAGTTTTAATTTTGCTACTTAGTCATATGTTACCAAAAATATCTTAGAAATATATTTTTTTCCTTTGTAAAGTGGCAAAACAGAGAAATAAATGCATTGCGGCATGCTGTCATTTTTGCAAATAAACTTCTGGCAGATCCTGACTTTTCAAATTCTATCAATGCCTATTGAGCTGGATGAAAAATGAAAAGAAATATTTGCAGCCAAGTTTCCTCAGATTTTCTTTGAAAACTGAACTAAAACTTGTGGGAATTTCTGTTAGGATATTCTTGTTTTCTTTTTGCATGTAAAATGTCAATGAACATAATTCCATGAAATTCCAAAATTTGAAAATGTCCATTATAATTTTTGTACCTGTAGCCTATGCAGTACAGACCTAGGTTCTGTGCAGAAGTTAATATTGATCAGCACATGGAATGCTATTTCCATTTTTGTAGGAAAGTGAGACATAAAATAATCTGTGATCCAGTCCAAGAGTCATTACAACCAATCTAAAGGTGTATCTTTAGATCTCAGTGTAACAAGAGAAAAGGTCTTATGCAGAATGGACTAGCTCTGTAGGCTGCTCATCTCCATGATGATGAATAAAAGCAGTAACAGAAAATCCCAGAGCAGATAAAAATTCAGATTATCCTCTTTCCAAAAGTCCCATGCTGAGCCCATTGAAGATGAATGTAGTAGACCACAGCACTGAGATACACAATTCCAGTTGGCAGAGTTGTGGACTAGGAATCAGAACTCCCGGGTTTTATTCCCTGCTTTGTCATTGTGACTGTAGGCAGTTACTTTTCTTCTATTTTGCCTTCACTCTTTCTTGCATTATTTTTTTGAGATTGTATATTACTGTGAATATATGGGAATCAAATGAAGTCCTGATCTTGAGTAAGAACTCTGGGTGCTACCTTTATGCAAATAAATTATAATGGTTAAAGGTAAATATGATCATAGAAAAGGGGGACAGTTTTGTCACATTCAACTAGTTCCTAAAAATTCAGGGTAAAAATTCATGCAGAACTCTATCACAAAGATAAATTCACAGCTTCTTTCAGTTTATATATTATATATGTCTTCTTTCTGTAATAAAACCCATTCCTCACTGAATACAAGACCAATGAACTCAAAATTTCTTTTGATAGAAACATAAAGGAGCACTGTGCGTTCCACAGTGTGTCCAAATAATGCCAATTTCTATAACAGTACATTTCATACAGATTTAAGTTCTGCCCTTAATATTATGTCTATGTGGAGACAGCTGTTTGAAGAAAACTGGCTAAGCTTGATGATAAATTTGCCCCATCATATTTAGAAGTACTTATAAATAAGATATAAATGAAGATATCATATGGAAATGTTTCAGAGTGCCAACCACGAGATTTTCTATCTGCTTCAGCCTTTATTTCAACTTTATTATCTGGTTTGCTATCACTTGGAATTCTAGTCAGCTTTCTCCAGAGGGGAATTTCCTAAGGGAGAGCAGTCTCTTGGGTTTCTGTGTGATGGAGCAGAACTTTGAGGGACCTTACTGTATTTGTGTAGGCAGATGAAGTGAATCAGCATTCTTCTTTAGCTGTTGATTCTATGTCCCTTTTTTGGTCTTTGCTTGCTCATGGGTGTTCTAGCCTTTGGGTTTCAGTAAAGGAGAAATTCTGGTGCTTAATATCACTACATTTCTTCACAGAAGACCTCTTGTGGTATTACTGCTTTACATCAGTGCCAGCAGGTTTCCAATTTGGTCCAACCTCAGTTTAAGGAAATGTATATGTTTAGTCTTTAAATAATGGCAAAGTTCGACAAACTCAAGAGGCTGTAATAGGCTATGCAGCTTTTAACCGAATTACATATACAGCTGATAATGTACACTAACCTGTAGATGCCTGTTTGGTGGTGTAAAGTTGGGAATCAGTTACTCCTACCTCAGCCAGTACTAACAGGAGTGTCCTGTAGACATGCAGGAGCCTGATGGATAAATTGTCCTTTAACTCTCAAAAACAGAAGGTGAAGATGTAGTTGCAAGCAATGGGCTTCCTGCAGTATGTGTTTTCTCGATAGAAAAAACCCCTAGTCTTCGAGGCTATCCACATAGGACAATCGTTGCTGTTGACCTATATGACATTGCTATTAATTATGCATTATACATGCTGCTTTTCATATTTTTTTTTCCATTGTGAGGGGTCTCTCTATTTCTCAGTTCATATGCATAACTCTCATTAGCATTAATAAGAATTTAGGTGCTGTAGAGTGATTGTCAATCTATTTTGATAGCCTTCTCCAATACTTACCAGTATCCTGTGATTCACATAAAGGCAGAATGTCATTCTCGTTGCCAGCATGTACTTGGGGATCCTGCCATGTTTCATATAGAATTACACACTGAAACTGTTTTTCTTTGCTCCAGATAGCAAACTATTTATGCTATGAAGCTTGGAGACTGTAATATACCCAAGCTATTTTAACTGCTTAGGCTATTCTGATTCATCAAAATAGTTGATCTTTTTATACAACAAAGCCATCACAGCTATCCTGCAGCAGGGAATTCCACTCGTAAATTTTGTGAAAGGCTGGTCTTTTATCCAGTTCTTTTATAATAAAAGGAGTAATAGCTGTGTACAACTGACTTTCTTTTGTTATTTTTGTTACTAGATCAAATTTCTCCCTGAAGTGATTGGCTACAGATCAGTTGAATGAATGCTATTTCTTCCATTTCCATCATTGCATGGTTATTTTTTTTTAGCCTTACCAAATCCTTTTTTTATTTTTAAATTTACATCATACTAAACAAATAATAATTTCATGCCCCGGTCCACTGCAGATGCCTTGATTAAGAAAAATGACAGTTACTAAGGATGATGGTCATACACACATGATTAAAAGCAGAATTTGACTTCATGTAGGAAAAGATTTAGACAAACCCACTCATCATGGGCCAGTTCTTAACTCATTTTCGGTGCCCTTCATATTGTGTATGGGGAACAGACTTAAAAGCTGTGTTAATGGAAAAAACAATTGACACAATTGAATCAGGCCCTATGTGCTTAGTGTCTATTTGAATTAGATTAATGGTTTCTATATTCTTTTACTAGTGTTATGCAGGATTTTTTTTTTTTTCATTACCTGTT
Source organism: Grus americana (assembly GCF_028858705.1). Classification (NCBI taxonomy): domain Eukaryota; kingdom Metazoa; phylum Chordata; class Aves; order Gruiformes; family Gruidae; genus Grus; species Grus americana. The sequence goes on along the minus strand of NC_072861.1, from coordinate 21,872,064 downwards.
CATTAAGAGTACTGGGACAGTTTGGGTGCACCTTCATATTTGGGAGAATGGGTTCATGATATGAAAAAAGGCAAATTAATGTTGTCTCTGGAGCGGACCCAAACTCTGAAGGATATCTAAGTTTTTTCACCCTTTGGATTGAGGTATTGTACTTCTCCAAACTTGGTAGCTTAGTCAACAATTCTGACATTGAATAAAGTGAAATGCAAGTCCTATGAATGCAGGAGTTACCTTTCTAAATGAGAGTAAATTCTTGCAATTGTTGTTTGGATAGATCAGGGAAGTTAAACAAAGCATATGCAGAACTGGCTCTGGTTACGACTGTGTTTTCTACACTGCCTACAACTAATATGTTTGTATTTGATTTGGACACTTTGTGTTGGTAGAAGGGAGTCATGCATAAATGAGGCCAACACTATTATTCAGTATTATTAATGATGTTGTCTACTCTTAGTTTCTCAAAAACTAGAAAACTAATAAATTTTACATATTGGGAAAAAATCATAGATAAATCAAGCAAATATATAAATTCTTTAAAGTATTTAATATGTGTTAAGAGGACAGAATGATGAATTCAATATTGAAAACCAATATCAAGTTTACAATTATGTACCATTTATCATCACTGATTGCACAGACAGCATATTATTGCAGGGAACAGAATGATGCATAAACTAAAACCCTGATTGGTTTTATAAAAAACAAGTTAAAATTCATGTTATGTCTGAAAAGCTTTGTTTTTCTTCTTCAAGCATTATTTTCAATAATAATTTGTTCATTCAGACACAAATTATGCATATTTAATTTCTTGAGCTTTAATATTAAATGTGTAATAATTTTAGAGTGTTGAAAACTGATGTTTTTACAAACAATAACATGATTCAGTATGCTGTTATGTTCTGAGGCCTGATTCCCCCTTTAAGAAAAAAGAACATATGGAGAATGAAAAAGTGGAATGGAACTAGTTTTGAATCGGACATGTAGAAGGAAGCAAATAAAAGCAGTAAAAATGCTCTTGAGAGGTGATTTGACTTTGAAGAGAAAGCGTGTACAAGTGGCTGTTTCTTACTCAGCAGATCTCCTAGGGTAAAATTCTGCCTGCCCCAAAAGTCAGTGGCCAAGCTCCCGGTGACTTCAGTGTTTTCAAACTTCCATTGTCTGTCTGCACTGGAGGACATACCTGGTTACCTTTATGAAAGAGCTGCACTTCTTTAAACTCCTGTCACCCCAGCTGAGCTCTGGGAGAGGGAAATGAATTCTTCTCTGGCTCACACTTTATCAGCAGAATTATTAAGCAGTTTTCTGTTGCAGAGTCACTCTTGTAATGCACTCTTGGTTTTTTGGGTTTTTTTTTCCTTCTCCAAATTCTTTTCTCCGTTTCTTGTTGGTGCTCAGATTGCATGGGGATAACCAAATATATCACTGCACCAAACTGATGCTGTGCACCCGTAACTGAGAGTTATTTTGTCCTTCAGAATTTCAACAACTCATTCTGATTTATGAAAGAATCTAGCTGTGCTTGAAGATTCAGCTTGAGTTTACAGTGTGTAACTCTAGGCTAGACTCATTGAGTCAACAATAATAAGAAAAGAGCCAAACCATCTTTTTATATCTTTATTTGTAAACTGTGCGTTTTAAAACCGGAACCACTGGACTAGAATTGGTGTGATGCAATCTACTGCTGTTTATACTGAATGTCTTTCTGGAGAGGGGTTGCATTTACATAGAGACCAATAATAAATGGGTATTATAGTAGTCACCCTCAAATGTAAAACACATCCATAGCTAGATGCATTGACTTTTACTAACATCTACTACCCTTCAAGTAGACAACCATATTGCAGAGAATACCAGCACTATACTTTTGTTTCCAAATAAAATTATTGAGCTTGATGGGATTTTACAGGAGAAAGAAGAGCAGGGCTGAATGCTTCCTCAAACATCTATAAACAGTCACACAACAGTGTCATATCTTGGGGTTTTTTGGTGTTCAGGGCAGTTATAGTTTGACAGGACACTTCTTTCAAAAGTTTTAAAGAGAACTCTGAAAGACCAAAAAAAAAGTTAAAAAAAAATTGTAGCGGCAAGCTGGCCTAATTTATTTTAACCAGTCTCGATTTGTCTCCATGCATTTGAGACAGCATCTTACCTTTTCAAAAGAAAAATCAGGGAGGCTAAATAGTTCCCCAAATGGAAACTGGTGACAAACCTGAGTCATAAACAAGGCCATCAGTATAGAGAAACTGGTGTTTTTAATATTCTTATACAAACAGCAAAACCTAATTATCTTTATTTATTCAATAAATCTAGTTCAAATTTGATCTATTAAATTTTATTAAATATTGAAAATAATTTAATAAATAAACACAATTGCTAATTTATTATTGATATTCATTATTAGGATGTTTGTTAAAAAGGTCAGGAAAGATGGGGATGAATTCACCTCAGGCACCAGTAGTGCTGCAGATCCTGGTTAGGTTGCCTTAACCAAAGCTAATGAAGAAAAATAGCTGCCTGAAGCTAGCGAGAGAACAGAGATCTGGGTGTGCAAAAAAGAGGTGGGGAAGGCAGCAGTCACACCGGCACACGTGCATTCTCCGCTGCCCCGTTCTCCTGGCTTAGGTGGCTGGTGCAAGATCCTGGGAAGGCTGTGAGCCAGGACAAAGCAGCGAGGGGAAGGTTGGGAACCTGAAGGCATGAAAGCAATGGTGGGAGTGGAGAAGTTTTTTGGGGAGGCTGGAAGACTGCAGGGAGTCCCTTGTGGAAACAGTGTACTGATTCTGGCCCAAACTATATCCATTTTGAAACTCTGCCACCACCTGCGGTCATGTACTGGCATGTAGCCAAGAAACACACAGCGCAGGACAAAGGGTTTTGGCAGCCTCATAAGTACATGAAATATTCTACCATGTGGGGATTCATTGTGTGGCTACAATGACAAAAAAGTTCTATTAGCCATTTTGGTACGTTATCAAAAAGGGACTTGGTCTTATGTTTCTTACATACTGAGATGATAAAAAAAGCAGGAACTTGGCCAACATTATTATTCTAATTAGGAAATAATCAGTAATAGTACATAACACAACTAGACCATTTCATCTTGAAAAGATTGCACAAGCATAAGATTGCTGGCTAAGACCTAAGTGCAGCTACTCAAATCACCTGTCATAAGCATTTTGGTCTAAAGATTTTTATCATCATATATTTGTAACTTCTGGTACATATTTCAGGAGGAAAATGACAACCATGGGCTGCAATTCGTTTCCTGTCTGATACCTCTCTGAGCCACCCTAAAAAGCAGCAGTGGTGCACTCGATTTGACAATACAAGGGCAGATGCTCTGGACGGTAGAGGATGCTAGAGAAGAGGCAAATTTTCCATCACGCTTTTCTCTGTTAGCATCCCCTCAGTCTTGCCTGTTATCAGCTCTAGCCAGCTTCTCTCCATCCAGGGGCTGCTTTAGGCAGTCAGAGCTGCATGTGTTTGCCTATCTGCATGCCCCTACAACGGCGTGCGTGCATGCATGTAGTTGCAAACCGAGGCACCTTGAAATGGGTCCAGAAGTTTGCATGATCTCCCGCTAAGCACATCCGTGGAGTTTGATAGGTCTCTGCTCTGGAGATCCCATTCTTTCAGCTGCAGGAGGCAGGGAGCCTTGGTTTTTTCCCATCTCCTACTCTCTGCTGAGCCGCCAAGTGTTTCTGCCTCAGCTGTAGAGTTTGCTTCCTCATTCCCACATGCACTGTTCGGGCGGCAACCTTGGGATGCCGGGGTGTGGGTCTGATTCTTTGTCCTTTTAGTCTATTTAAGGTATTTTAATTGAATCAGGCGGAGAAAAAAAAAAAGCCAAAATACATACATAAACCTCAAGGCTTCAGCACTAGATCCCCCTCCCCCCAAACAACAAATGGTTAAATAAATAACGAAATGCCAAACCAACCATCACCAAACGAATAAGCCAAAAATCAGCGTCAGCGCCGCAGGAAACGGGAAAGTTTCTGCGCTCTGAAGCTGGCCCTGTGGTACCGCGTGTAAATGCAAGAATCCAGGGGGAGCGGAGCGCGGCCCCAGCCCGGCGTCTGCGGGAGCCGGGGCTGCACTGGTGCGCCCAGCCCTGCATCCCGGAGCGACAGCCCGAGAGATGCTGCTGTGACTTGGTTCTGCGCTGGGAAATGAGCGGCTCCAAGCCCCCACCCCCGTCTCCTCCCTCCCTCCTCCTCCTTCTCCCTCCCCCGGGTCCTGCGGGGAGGCGGGTTTAAGGTGGGTCGTGTGGCCGCGGTAACTTTCCTAACAGAGCCAAAGAGGCGCCCAGAGTCCCCCGCAGCAGCATCGCCTCCCCGTCCTGGGCAGCGGCACCAGCGCGGTGCACCCGTGCGAACGGCCCCGGCTTGGCCGTTGCAGCCCGCGTTGCCGCTCGCCGCCTCCCGCCGCCGCCTCTCGCAGCGTCGCGCTGCCGCCGCCGCAGCCCCACGGATCCAGCCCCGACGGCGGGGCTCCGGCCCCGGGTCCCGCCGAGGTAGGTGCGAGTCGGGACAGGGGCTGGGTGCTGCGGGGGACGCGGCGCCGGAGCCCCTGTGTCTGCAGCTGCAGCACCCCACGCCCCGTTTGTTCCAGGCGCTGCTGCTGCTGCGGGGCAAGGAGCTTCCTCTGCACCCTTTGGCTGCAAGGGAGGAAGCCCCCTTTTCTGCTCCTCCTGGAACGGCCCGGGCATCCAGGACGAGCCGAGGAGAGGCAATGTCTCTCCAGCCTCCCGTTTCTGTCCCTTTCCTCGAGCTTTCTTTGGGTTCTCGTTGGTGATTTTGGAAGTGCTGATCTAGGAGATATGTGCGTGGGTGAGATCTTACGGCTTTATTAGGACTCCCCCCCATCAGCGCTTCTCTCAGAAGCCCCCCCACACCGCATGGTTTACTGGGGTGGTGTGTCGGCACGAACTTTCTTCTGGTTGCAGCAGGCAGATTTTGGGGACCCTCGGGCTGGCGCCGTGCTGCTCGGGTTGTAGCGCTTCCCTTGTCTGTACTTAACGGGGTTTCTCATGAAGACGCTCTTTGGGGTGGGGAGAGACACAAGGGAGAAGTTGTAGGATGCAATGTGTAAGTGACGCCTCGGTTTCTCGAGGCTGGGGAGCTGGTGGAATCTCACTCTCGTTGGTGCTACTCGCTGCAGCTGAACATTCCCTTTTGCCTAGGAAGGATTCTGGCTATCCTGCCAGGCGATTCTTATCAAAGAGGGAGAAGTTTGGGAGTGTCAGGACATCAGCTCCCAAATTCAATGTTCAGCTGAGATCCTCAGGTGACAGCACAGAGCTCTGATGCCCATGTTTATTAATACCCATCTGCAAGCACTGGGCACCTGGCTGGCCCAGAGTGGTGGGCAGAGGATCCATATTTTGTGAAACCAAGGCAGCCATCTCTCAAAGTATCACAGAGGTTGGAGATTTAAATAAACCCTGTGATCACTAAACACTGTGAAGGCTGGGGTTAGCCCCTGCCTGCTGCTCTCAGCAAGAAGAAAGTCCAGAGTTAACTGAAGTCTACAGTTCGTGTCTTTATGACCTCCTGGTAGCACATGAATTATGCATTAACTAGAATGTAGCAGCCTGTTTACCTTCCATAGCCTGTCAAATGGGGGACCCCTGCCTCCCCCCCCCCCCCCCCCATCATGATCAGTCCTGTATTTTGGTAACAGAAATCTCAAGTCAGATGATTGGTATTATGTCTCTTAATTTCACATTATGGGGCAAAGTAATTCTGTGGAGGTTTCTTCTGGGATATCCAAGTCTTGGTCCGAAACCTTCCCATACTTGGACTCTCTTAGAGTGTAGCCAGAGCTTTTCTGTCTGGACCTTCCTTACATGTCCACTTTGTTATTAAATCCCACGAGTTTTCTTTCCCAGAGTAATGTCTAATGGATGGATTCTTTTAGGTGTATTGCCTTGCTTATAGTAGTGCTAAATAAAGGTGAGTAAACTAACTGAACAGTCTCGTCATAAGATTTGATTTTATGTGGTCTTTTACAGACTGAGGATCTGGTCTTGCAAAGGCTTATGAACAAGTTTACATTCATGGGACCTGGTCTGGAGTCTATTAAAGTTAGTGCCAGGCCCCTGAATTGGCTGTGCAGTAGGACAATAAATACTGATAAGCACATGTGTTGAAGGATAACGATATATGCTTGTAAAATTAGTTTCAATGCAAGTGCATGAGTTCTTATTTGTCAGCAACAACCTCTGGAGGTTTCTTCAGTGTTCAAACTGTTGAACTTAGTTTTCTTTTGCTTCTTGTTAACATTTGAGTGAATTTTTTACAGAATTGTAAAAGTTTTATGGTGAACGTGTTTCAGTGTTTCAACATGAAAATGGTCATGTGGTCACTATCTGTTTTTCACAACAAAATTTCAATCTGCTCTTTCTTTCCAGTCACCCAGTCATCTACTTTATAAAATTTCATAATTTTGTTAAAAAAAAAAAATATGGCTGAGGTAAAATATACAATATTAGGATGCATTATGTTGCTCCTGTTTTTTACTTATTGGAAAAGGACTGATTTGGTCTCTTGTTTTTACAATTAAATAGAAATTAATAGTTACGAGTATCAAATAGAAGGCAGCGTTCTCTTCTAAGTTGCATGTCTGTGAGCATATTTACTATGAATGGGTCATTCAGCCATTTTTACTTTGAATAATCCATCGTGCTTTAAACACTAGGCAGTAGAATTAACATTTAAGCAAATGCATACAGCAAAACTATAAATCTCTGAAAACAGTTAATTATATTGGAACTGGGAATGTATCTTCAAGTACAGCCTGTATAAACTATTTCTCTGTAGTGTGATCACAATTCTTGCAAACCTTTTATCCTTGTCTGTGAAATAATTTCTAATTCTATGCTTCTGCAAAGCATGTGCTTGGTTATTGTTTTCAAAACCATGTGGTTTGAGCTACTATTTAAATATAATATTTATGATACTACTTGGGTTGTTCAGCTTAAAAAGAGAAGTGCTGTGTACCTTTGCATACTAAAAAGCTTCTATATAATTACTACTTTTCACAGTACTGCTGTGCAAATCTCTGGGGCGGGAATTTAAATGGAGACTTTATACAGTTCACAGTTACTTTATATAAAAGCTATAAGCTCTTTTTCTTGAAACATGGGGGCTGCAGGCATTGGAGAGTGTGGAATTATGGTGCTTGCACTAGTTTCTACATTTTAATTACTGCAACATGTATGCTTGCCATTGGCCTTTGTGTACTTCCAGGTGCATAGAGATTGCGTGGCAGGTTCCCACAAACTATCCATCTGTACCACTTTGGGTTTGAATTACCTATTTACACACTCCATTCTTTTTGTCATTTTATGCAAATACGTCAGTTCTGGTTGCATCTTGCAGAGGAGTGTTGGGAGGCACAAAGTTACTTATGTTGCCCCTCTCCCTTGTGTATCGGTGCAAAGGAAACTGTGACACTGTGAGAGTTGGAGCCAGTTCCAATTCAAAGCCAAAGTCACTGGGAGTTTCCTCACTGATGGTGATGCACTTTAGAGCACACTGTAGTTGCAGGTAGGATTCAGATCTCGCAGTCATCTTAGGTTCTCTAGGGTATCCTACCCGGTTTCTAGTTGCTGCTCCACCAGCATTCAGTTGTCCTGTGAGACATATGTCGTATCTGGTGCTCTATACAGATATCTTGATTTTCTTAGGGTGTCTCAAATAGCACTTGGCATCCATGTTTAGGCAACGGAGTCCTTCCCTGGCTGTCTCACATATTACTAAAAATGACTAATATGTAAAACCTGGGATCAAGGAAATAGTTACAATTACCATTGTGAATAAATGAGTTACCCCTAGAAAGGGTTGTTCAGATGTTAATGGAAAAGATGAAAAAAAATTCAACCTCATTGTTCTGTACTGTGCAGGCTGACCGTGCTGCGGTAGTGATCGGTACTTTTCTTTGCACAAAACTGATTGAAACCTCAGAGAGGAAGTTCTGTACATTAAGGAAAGAGAGATGAAAAAGCTTGTAGAAAATTAAGAGCTACTCTTTAAGGAGACAAATCCCAGAGAGAATCAGTTTTAAAGATTGCTAGATGAATTCTGCCATACGATACTTCTATGTGATTCCTGAGTCATGTACAATTGGTGTATGTGTATAGAGAGGAGGAATTTTGTTTAAGAGTTTACAAAATGTGATCCTTACCTTAGGAATTAACAATTATGTACCAAATTAATGGAGAGACAGTATTCTACGCCCTTGCGAAGATCAGACTCGGTAGCTATAAAACAGTGCGCTGCAGCCCAGAGAATATAAGGTACTCAGTCACGATGTCCAAAGACAATCCCGAATTCTCTAAGATAAGTGTGTTTACAAACACTTGTATATAAACAGTAGTGCTAAGCCCTTCAGGCCATTTCTCCTGTCTGGCTGCTGCTCTAAAGGGAAAGTATTGAAATTTGTATGAAAGCTTCATTCTGAGAGGAAGAGAGATACAAGATGAAGGTCACCACTTAGCCTGCTCACAGAAATGCAGCAGGAAAGAAGAGCGCATCCAACTTGCACCAGATTGCAAACCAGACCAGAACTGGTAGGCCTAACTTTTTTCTTTGCAATAAGAACTGGCACTGAGAATTTCTCCTAGTAACAGCCTGACTATAGAGGCTAATGAATGAACAGGCATGAGCCTGAAATCAGATTCACTGCTAGAGATGCTCTCTGCCTGGAAGAGGAGTTAGACACAGTAGCCAAATTAAAATAGTTCTGTGCTCTACCTTCACGTACTTCATCTTCTAGGTTTTTCAACCCAACACATTTTATGAGCACTAATAGTCACTCTGAAAAATATTTTAAAGAGTTACAAAGGCACCAGAGAAGTGCCAGAATATGACAACTTAAAAGTTAGGCAAGTGTGAAATTTGTGAACAAATCCTCTTTTGTTAAAAAAAAATATATATTTTAATTTAACTGGTAGATATGAGTGGAAATGGATCCAGGTTCTCTTAAGTTCAGAATTGCATCTGAAGTTTTTCTTAACCTTTTTTCTTGGATTTCTTGTTAAGATCTAGACTTTTGCTGACCTCCTGGCAAGTCTTACGGTACATGATTTTTTGCAAGGTTTATGGAGTGTGGTGAACAGGTGGAAATTTACTTTCTCTGGAACAAAGACAGTAGGGAAAAGCTATAGAGAAACTATGAGGTGGAGTGTTGGAATTCATAGTTACCTCCTTAAGGAGCCAAAACAGGAAGGTAGGTTAAACGCTCTAAAGCTCTTTGGTTAAAGGATGTAACCTATTTCTATAGATTGTATGGCTAGGTAAGGTGATTTGGGAGCATATTCTACTTTTTCATAGGGTTTGAATCTTTAATCCTCACATCTGGTTTTGAGACAAATGCTTGAATAGTAAAAAATTCTCATTTGACCTAGCCATTTCAAGAGCCTTTAAAGATTTTTAGAGGGTTTGATACAAATATTTCTCCCTTTTTTTCTGCCAGCGTAAAACATGGAAGTATACTGATATAAAGCCAGTGTAAGCATGAGAAGAATCAAGTTCTTTATCATGCTTTTAAAATCTACCAAGTGAGGGAAGCATGGATGATTTGTAAGTAGTCGACTGGCATATGGTACCATTATGATAACATCATGTTCACAGCACTTTCCAGATTGATATACAACCTTTCTAAAATAAGCTCGGTAGAAAAAGAAAAAAGAATGTAAAGTCATTTAGCAGCCAACATGCTTTTGGTAACAGCATAGGACACTGGTAGGTGACTTCACTGACACTCAGTTTGTCAGATGAGTTGTGCATCATAGTCTAGTACCTACTTGACAGGCAGTCACTCCAGAAAACTGCAGTTGCACTTTGTACACTGGGGTCTGATTCGTGCATTCTTAATTCACAATGAAATGCTGCATTCATTTTCATTCTACGCAGTCTTGGCGAAGTCATGGGGGTTAGCACAAGGTATAGAATTTGTTTCTCAGGAGGTAGTCCAGTATTAAGCCCTTTGTTAGCAGTATAAGGAGAAAGGCTGGGGTTATCTGGGAATGGAGACTGAATTATACCCTAGTTCTGGATGGAAATATCCAGACTGAGATTGAAACTGTCTCATTGACATGCTGTGTCATTTATGGTTCTCAAGGAACGGTAAAATCATAAATATTCTTAGAAGCAGGAGCCTTGACAAGACAAACTATGGCAATGTTTCACTATTCAAAGGGCTTTTATCTACTTGCCACAGCTAGCTTAATTCTATTAAAGAATTAAAACAATGATACTTTATATGTCATTATTATAGCATAAATTATACTTTTGTTTGCCTTCATTTAAATGTAAAAGCTGTAAATATCACTTTAAAGAATTGCTGGCCGATTAATTTGAAATCGTATTAACTTCTGTGTGTTAAAATGGATAAGGCAAATCAAAACCATTAAAGTTATAATACCTACCATTTCTCAAACTTAGTAAAAATGTCCAATGTAGCAATGTTCGTCATCCCTTCTCCTCTTCTAATTTACTTTTTTCTGCATATTTCAGGTAGGCATTTTATCAACCAAACAGGGCCGATGAGGTTTTTTTATAGATACAATTCAAGCATCAGAAAATGTACTTCTTGGTGTTATGCATTGCCTTCCACAAAACACCGTGTGACTAGTCATGCACTGAAACGCTAGGGAAAGAAGAGTTTTGTACCAGTGTTTCTTTGCAAAGTGATTAGACATGTGGAGGCTTGTTTTTGCAGATGGTATCACCTTTAGGATGAGCTGCCCTCTGGATATGAAGCCTGCCTCCTTCTTCCAAGGAAGTCAGGTAGTCAAGGTAGTCCTTGATAGTGTGCTAGTTCTCAAGGTGGACTAGCAGACTAGGCCAGGCATCTAACTGTTGGATTACTCAATCCCACCCTTTCATAACAATGCCTAGTTGCCATTTGTAAAGAAAGGTAAAAAGGCTAAAACCTTTATTGTAAATGAATGAATGAACAAATTTGAAAATTATTATTTGTAACTCTGAGCATTAGTTTAGGTATGATGGGTTGTGATAGCTATAGTGTTAAAGCAGGAGAGCAGTGCATGTGTCTTATCTAGAGTATAGAGTGATTTTATTTTTTCATGTTTTACTGTAAGCTCTCCCCAAATGAGGATTTTTGCATGTATCCCTAACTATTACCAGGTAATGTTTTGATAGGAAATATCATTATACTTAGTTACGTAGAATTTTGTTCTGAGGAGCAAAGTATAGTAACTGCAGTCACTGACTAGAACTACTAATAATAACTTTTCCAGAAGACTGCAAAAGTCTTGAATAATAAGTACTCCAACAAATCAGTCTTCTTTAGTGGTGATAAGTGTAAATTACAGTGAGAAGTTCTTTTGGTTTGGAGTCTTTGGTGCCATTATAGCTGTCATTAATTATGTATTACATGTTTGAAGGGAGACACATCAGTAGCCTATAGGATATATTTGCATAGTAATTGAGGATTGATTGGATGCAGTCTCTGCAGTGAGGGCTACTGGGAATAAGTCACAGAAATTACAACAGTGGTAAATTATATTTAAAAAATACTCATTTATAGTAAACAATGATGGTCAAATCTACAGAAAGATGTGTATGCTGCAAATAGAAGTAGACTCATTTGCATGGAGCTGCCTATTGTGGGAGAGGATCCGTCCACTTGTTACCTAGCCATGGATTATAAACTCTTCAGGGCAGAAGTCGTGGTTTATGTAAACTGAGGTCTGTGGAATGACAAAATAAGATCTACTGTTTGTGGTCAGAAGATAGCGAAGTATCAGTTAACAAACGAATGAATGCAGTGGGCACTCTTAACATTGAGGCAGCTGCTATGTCCATTCCAATCCACAGGAATTTTGAAAAGTTTTATTTTTCTTAATCTTTCTCTTTGATTTATGTTGTACCACTTTGGCTGATAAAGATGTAAGTGACATTTTTTTCTCAAAATACGTTCCATGGGATTGTTTGTGGAAGATCTGAGTGCAGCCTGGAAACTGAGCTTGTTCTTCTTGCTCTGATCTGTAAAATACAAAAAAATGTGGGAACTCTGAATAAGGGCAAACAATGTTAACAAGAAAGGCAATGAAAAATCGCTTGGCATGCAGAGGTGTGTGGATAGGAAGGATACAGAAAATCACTTTTAAATATAGAAAAGAGCAAAAAAAAAAAAAAAGAAACACAATTGGGAAAATACGCAAGAGGAGACACAGAGACAATTAAATGAAATTCAGCCACAGATAAAAGGCTCACCCAGAAATTTTTGAGTTAAATGAGAATGGTTAAATGAGGAATGGGATCTGTGTGGTGTGCAAAATCCTTTTACTTGACAGAAAGAGACAAAGAGCAATAGTTAGCAGGATGCTGCTGCACTGACTAACATCCAGCTTGTAATGCTGATGGTTTCTAGATAATCCAGGCATCCTCCTCTGGTGGTTTTTGTTCTGGGTTTTTTCTGGGTTTGCTTGCTTGCTTGCTTGTTTGTTTTAGCAGCTGTTTTTATCTGTGCTCTCTTATTTTCCTGCAGATCTTTCTTTTGTCTTATCCTCCCTAGCATTCTTTTAGGCTTTGTTTAAGGATTAAGTTTTCCACTTGAAGGGCAGCTTGATAGAACATTAAGCAGAGGACAATTTTAGGGTCTGTGTTCTCTGTGTAGTAAGAGAGGTAAGTTTAGGTTGTTGCTTCTGTATGCAGGCATTCGGAAAACAGAAGACCTACTTAAAATAACGTGCACTGGAAGCAAAATATAGACTCATAGTTCTGTTGACTTTTGTAAGAGAAACATGTTTGCACAGGTACTCTAAAATGAAATAGGCTCTGACTTTCCTGCGCAACCTACCGATGTGCAGACTATTGAAGGTGAAGGCAAATATGTATTCTGAGCTTGCAAAAGTGCTGTTGTGGTGTAAATTTTAGTAATATAGCACACTGTATTTACCTGAAGGGATACATAAATGTTGTTAGGATCTGATTGTGCTGTCCTGCTGGATTGTGCATGAAGCAGCACCCAGAAAGGGGACGTACTGGGGTCTTTGTGCTACTTTTCCACTTCATGATGGAATGTGGCACTTACACATTTCAAAAAGCTAGGAATGTACTCATACAAAACAAGGATGTAATCTTAAAAAGCTCCAAGGATGTGCAGTCTCCATCCTTGGAGCCCAGACACTGTCCTGGGCAAATGGCTTGAGGTGGCCCTGCTTCAGTAGGAGGGTTAGACCAGATGAACTCCAGAGGTCCCTTCCAACCTCAACCATTCTGTGATTGTTTGAAACTGGGATGAATTAAACACTTAACAGTTGTCACTGAAAAGAAAACAAACCTGTGCAGTAGTTTTTAATGGATGCTGAATTCCCTAGAAGACATTACTGGAGTTCTTATTAATGCTGCTCGGTTGTTTTGGGTTTTCTTTTCTTTTTTTTTTTTTTTTTTTTTTTCTTTTTGCCATTGCCAACAGATGGCATTGCCATTTGTTAGCACTGGATTTACTTCAGTGAACCCATTTAGGAACATTGACTCTTTACGAAAAGGTTACTTTTTCATTTAAAAGTGGCTCTTTTCTATATTCTGAGGTGCTTGCATGCCACTTATTTATTACATTGTGTGGGAAAAATAAAAAAAAATAATATAAAGTCTTGATTTTTGCATTAGAGTCCTGGAGAAGAAATCATATAAGTCAGTATGCATAAAAATATCACTGTTAGGAGGCTATGTTGTAAATTATAAGCTTGACTCCTTGTGTGTGAGGGTTAGTACATCTGCTCTCATGAATCATTCTGGTTAGCAGTGTGAAGAATGCAGTCTTAATGAGTTATGTCACTTCAGGTAAATTCTTAAGCCACAGTGAGAAAGATCATCTTCTGAGCAGATATGATCCCCATTTAGAGCATCTGATCCACTCAAAGAGCTTGAGTGTTTGCATTTCATACCGAAACCCCAGCTGCTAGTCAGACTCTTTCTTTCCAGCTAACATCTTGGACATCTGTGTATGAATTAAAAGAAGTCTTGTGTTGCATGTTGCCTGTCATACAAAAAAAAGAGACATATACTTTTGATACAAATAAGTATTTTCTTGCAATAGTGTAATAGCTTGTTATTCATTATGTAGGAATTCATAATGGACAAAGAATTCTTCTCATCTAGCTAAAACTAATTATTCAAAGGCATCAGATACTAGGCTGTTTGGATATAGGATAAGGTGGTCTTCATGCCATTCTTCATACTGTAATATTTTTTTTTAATTTTACACAAGACAAATCTGTACAGTCTATGCTAAAAAATATAATGCAACTTTGCTATATGAAGGACATAACTTTTTATTGTTTTCAGCCTCTATCAGAGCTGAATTTCAAACCTGAACTCAAACTAAGTCCACAATGAATGAAAGTGCCAGCAGTTGGGATATTCAACTGCACTGAAGTCTTGCTGTTCTTTTGAAGATGAGACTTTGTCATCAGACATATGTAGGACAGTAAGTTTTTTAGGACAAACAGTTTCTTTGGATGGCTTTACATAATATATGGGCCTTCATTCTGCTTGGGACCCTTGAGCACTTTAGTAAATTTGATATTAAGTAATAAATGTTATGGTTACTGTTGTTTATTGGGTAAATCTATTGCCAGAAAAAAGAAATGTGTTACAGCATCAGGAAAGGTGAAGCCTGTTCTTGGCTTTGTCAAAGATTGTCTCTCATATCAGTGCTTTCTATTTTCTGGGAATATTAATGCTCCTGATATTTTTTTAATCGTAACATATTTGTAGAGTGCTCCAAGATCCTGTGCAAAGTTCTTGTGAGTACTGTATGCATCCCTAGGTGAATTAGTCTTCATTAGCTATAGATCAGTCTACCCTGCTCATTTCTCTTAATTTTATGGAGGTGAGTGCTGTCAGTTGCTACTAGAGTCCAAAACAAATTAGTTCTGTTCCATTTTGTTGCTATATTTTGTGCAATTGGATGATAATAGTTTCATTCCAGAAGATCTGATTATATATCAGTTTTCTCATGTATTTGAAGTCTGCTTGGAAATAGAACTGGATATGTAAGCAAACTTTTATTGTCTGATAAAATCATATTGGACTTTTCTTCTAATTTCTAAACGAGCAG